>NC_026003.2:13783333-13955027 GCF_000442705.2 Elaeis guineensis | reverse complement strand
TCCAGATCCTTCATGGAGAACTGTGACGATAGCCAAATCTTTATTCCCTGTAATGCAGGGACATCATTCCCGATTAAGAGAATGTCATCCACATACAATACAAGAAATACTACTACTGGACCATTAGCCCACTTATAAATGCAGGGCTCTTCTCCGTTCTTAACGAAGCCATACGTTTTGATCGTCCTATCAAAACATATGTTCCAACTCCGAGATGCCTGCTTAAGTCCATAAATGGACCTCTGTAGCTTGCACACCTTAGACTCATCTGTGGATGTGAACCCTTCAGGTTGTATCATATACACCTCTTCATCCAGCTCTCCGTTTAGGAAAGCTATCTTCACATCCATCTGCCAGATTTCATAGTCCAGATGGGCAGCTATCGCAAGCATAATCCAAATGGATTTGAGCATTGCCACAGGAGAAAACGTCTCGTCATAGTCTATACCATAACGTTGACGATATCCCTTGGCAACCAGACGGGCTTTATAGGTCTCCACCTTTCCGTCTGCGCCCCTCTTCCTTTTGAAGACCCACTTACACCCTATGGGTTTTACTCCTTCGGGTGGGTCAACCAATGTCCACACATCGTTGACCTTCATGGACTCCATTTCGGATTTCATGGCCTCTAGCCATTTTCTCAGAGTCAGGTCTCTGCATTGCATCCATGTAGGTGATCGGATCCTCATCGTTTTCATCAAGTTTGACAGGATCACCATCCCGAACCAGAAAACCATAGTATCTGTCCGGTTGATGTGGTACTCTACCAGACCGCCTTAAGGGTGCATAATCATGGGCTCCGGATCTGATCTAATCAAATCCGGTTCAGGTTCAGTAACATGTGTCGGTTTTTCCACCTGTCGAACTTCGTCAAATTCGACCTTAGAGACAACAGTTTTTTCACTAAGGAACTCCTTTTCTAAAAAAATTGCCTTAAGGCTGACAAACACCTTTTGCTCATCAGCAAGGTAGAAATAATACCCTTTGATCTCTTTTGGGTACCCAATAAAATTACACTTGTCAGACCTAGGTCCAAGCTTGTCTGTAATTAAACGTTTAACATAAGCCGGACACCCCCAAACCCTAAGATGTGAGAGTACTGGCTTACGTCCTATCCATATCTCATATGGCATTTTGGCTACAGACTTACTCGAAACTCTATTTAGAAGGTAACAAGCCGATTCGAGTGCATATCCCCAGAGGGAGATTGGCAGACCAGCAAACCCTATCATGGATCGAACCATGTCTAACAGGGTTCGATTCCTCCTTTCAGACACACCATTATGCTGTGGTGTTCCAGGAGGAGTCCACTGAGAGAGAATCTCATTCTCCCCTAGATACGTCAGAAACTCATTGGAAAGGTATTCACCTCTTCGATCAGATCGAAGAGTTTTAATACACTTCCCAGTTTATTTTTCTACCTCATTTCGGAATAGTTTGAACATTTCAAATGATTCCGACTTATGCTTCATTAAATAGACATACCCATACCTAGATAGGTCGTCTGTGAAGGTTATGAAGTAGAAAAATCTACCTCTTGCACTTGAGCTCATGGGTCCACATACATCAGAATGTACCAGACCTAAGAGTTCACTGGCTCGCTCACCTTTTTCAGTAAAAGGTGACTTGGTCATCTTCCCAAGAAGACAGGACTCACAGGTTGGAAGTGATTCACAATCACTAACTTCAAGAATTCCTTCTTGAGCCAACCGTTTATCTTGTTCTTATTGATATGACCTAGCCTACAGTGCCAAAGGTAGACTTCTGACACATTATCTATTCTAGAGCGTTTACTGAAGTTTTGAACCACATTAACAGGCTGTGATAGTAAGTAAATTCTATTATTTAATTGTCCAACAAATATTGTAACACCATTCAAAATGATATTGCAAATATTTTTTTTTATTAAAAAATCATAACCGTACATGGCCAAAAGGCCTACAGAAATAATATTTAATAAAAAACTTGGACAATAGTGACATTCACTCAGAATTACATTACGAGAATTGATTACAAGACTCATGATTCCTAAAGCTAGAATTAGAACTTTGCTTCCATCTCCAACGTTCAGGAACCTCTCGCCTTCATCAAATCTCCTACTGACCTGCAGACCCTGCATCGAATTACAAATATGATAAGGGCTTCGGTATCCAATACCCAGGCAGTAGTATCACAAATCGAAAAGTTACAAGAGTTATCATATAATTACCTTGCTTCTTCTTTGGCCTGTTCGGGTCTAGGGAGGCAATGTATTGAGGACAGTTCCTCTTCCAATGCCCCTACTTTTTGCAAAAGAAGCACTCCTGTCTGGCTCTGGTCGTGCTTGCTCTTCTTGGTCTGACCCTGTGCTACTGTCCCAGCATGAGATTGCACCTTCTTATTTTTCTTCTTCTTGTTCTTCTTCCCCTTTCCAAAGGGTTGACGACGAGAAGAAGACCCTCCCACTACATTCACCGACTCCTTATGGAGTTGGTGATCCTTCTCAAAGTTCTGCAGCAACCCCAACAATCTGTGGTAGTTTACTACAGGCTTTATCATTCGAAAATGAGTAAGGAATGGGAGGAAGGACTTGGGCAAGGAATTAAGGATCGCATCCTTACCGAGCTGCTCGTGCAGAGGAAAGCCCAATTTGCTTAGGTGCTCAATCATCTCGATCATGTACAGTAAATGATCAGTGACTGAGGCCCCATCCCTCATCCGAGCATTGAAAATGGCACAACTAGTTTTGTGCCTTTCAACATCATCAGGCGTGCCAAAGGAGTCGTTCAACATTTGAAGCATCTCCTGTGGTTGGGCGTTCTCAAACCTTCGGCTGAACTCGTCATTCATTGCTACCAGCATAATACATCGAACGGTGGTGCGGTCATTGAGCCACTTCAAGTAAGTATCTCGGATCGCCTTACTAGCATTCGGAGCTGGCTCCTCAGGTGCTGGATCCGTTACTACATAAAGGATCCGCTCATGCTCAAGGATGATTTTTAATTTTCGATACCAGCTATCAAAATTGGGTCCCATGAGCTTGTCATTATCTAATAATGACCGGAGTGACAGGGTAGTGGCCATAGCTGCATAAAGAAAAATGAGACCTCTATTAGTACATAAATTAATACTAAAGACTTGGACTTTAGTCTAAAGTTTTTTCCAATATTTTTACGAACTGGTAGCCTCATCCTCCAATTCGAAGAATTACTTTAATTCCTTAATGGGTACTAGAATCCACACAGACTACACACGAGCCCAACTTTGGTTGGTCAACCCATGTGCATCTATGGGTAGGTTCTTAACCAGTTGTTTCTCTAAACAACTTCTAGTAATTGATTTTGCCCCAGAACCTAATCAGTAGGCTTTGGCCTCCACTGAAAAGATCTGGTTAGGTCCAACCATTAACATGACTTAATTTAGTGAATTAGACCAATAAATGATCAGGCCCGACTTTGGCCGGCCAACCTAACCACCATCAGAAAGACTCAATCAAATTATCATATTATGAATAATAATTCCATTAGCCAATGAGCACCAGGCCTTTGGGCCTCCAATGATCATTGAACTAATGGACTCATTATCACTCACTTAATGGGAGGCTATGACTTAGTTATCATTATAACTTAATCATTTTAGGGACCTAATAATTTTGAGGATTTTATTAAAGAATAGTAGAGAAGAAATCATCCAGCCAATTTCAATCCTCACTGACTTCACCAAGTCAGATTAAAAAAAGATTTAATTAAAGCTGGCATTAGGAGCACCTAAATCAGTCACACTGATTTACCTAATGACATGGGTGAGCTCTAATCACCAAGTGATCTAATCAAAATCTAACTTACCAGATTGGCCAGGTAAGTGAGATCAGTGGTGGGGATTTGCCATTAACTCGTCAATGATCGAATCAATGCGAGTAGCTCCCGCTTAAGAACCACTGGTCAAAACTGCCGAACTTACCTTAGACACCAACCGGTTCATTAGTTTTAATTTTGATCAACTTAGTAAATAGGGCTCCACCGTGTAGCCATGAATTAAGTCCATCTTGGTCTAGTTAAAGATATGGACCCATTCAACTACAACTATTGAAGTTGAGTCTAGAGTATCCTTGACCTAATCTAATTCAACTTTTGATTAGATTTGACCAATTACTCCATTTAGTCCATTTTTTAAGCTAACCTTAGGTCTAACCCAATTATGGACCTAATTCATCTAACCTATTGACCCACAAGTTTATGCAATTATCTTAGGTCTTAATTCACAATTCTAGACCTACTAGACAATACTTAATTTTTTTAATTAAGTACTTGGACTGATGGGTCAGGGTTTGATATTTCGAAAATAATTTTTAAATTTTGAAAGATTTTATTTTTTGTTCACCAAATGTGTTGACTCATTTCACAAACGGGTCAGCACAATTCATAAACAGCAATCCTATTGCTCATTTCATAACAAAAAATAACTCAAAATAAATCATAAATTTTCTTTTAGATCTAATCTAACACATTCATGATAAATTTTATAATTAAATCCTTTCGCTGCTTCATCGGCATGGGATATAATTACATCGGCACCCCTACCGCCATAGGAGATCCTATCGAATGGGAAGAGAGGGCCTTTAAACCCTACTTTTCTCCTATGATCGGACGGCCATGGCAACCAACCTAATTAGATTACTTGCTACTCGGATCAAGTATATCTAAATATACCAATTTCAAAATTTAAATTTTGAATTTCAAATTTTAAATTTTAAATTTTAAATTTTAAATTTGAGATTTCAACCAAATTTTAAATTTCAAATTTTCAATCTTTGAATTTTAAATTTTAAATTTTGAATTTCAAATTTTAAATTTCGAATTTCAAATTTGAGATTTCAACCAAATTTCAAATTTCAAATTTTGAATTTCAAATTTGAAACTTCTAACAAATTTCAAATTTCAAATTTTAAATTTTTTTTGAATTTTGAATTTTGAATTTTGAATTTTAAATTTAAACTTACAGATTACACCTTAATCTACGCATGCATATGTATATCATATTCTAAAACCATGCTCTGATACCATTTGTAGCAAAAATTTAGTGCAGGGACAAAATGGTAATTTTAAAACTTTTTCAAAATTACTATTTTACAGTGGAATTATTAATTAATCTCATTAATTAATACTAATTAACCCTACACTAGGATCTAAATATGATACAACAGCATGCATTTAAATTTGAAATTCAAATTTGAATCAGTAAACCTTTTACAGTACTGTGTTCAGAACACATCACCTTTTGCGGGTAGTCGATCACTATAATCTGATCACTGTCGGGGGGCTCTGATCATCACATCACAGCCACATAAATGTCTGGCCTCTGCGGATCGTCCACACGAAGCTCCCGTCTGATCAGCTCCTCACGAATGCTATTTCGTGATTTCACCCTTTTGATGGCAGATATTGATCGAACTCCTTTGATCAATATGTACCGACTCCTCGAATGCTCTGAATCATTTGCACGGTTGCTTGAGAGGCTGATGGATCTCTCCCTAAAATTTGATGGACTCACGACACTCGTGGCACACCAATCTCACTTCTCAAACCCTAGGTAGAAACCCTAGGGTACACACTAGAAACCCTGCGCTCAATTTTCTTTCTTTTCTTTCTTTTTCTCTCGGAAGGTTTTGGACCTTCACCTTGAGCACAAACTTTCCTCACACCCCAAAGTTTCTCTCCTAAAAAATTTCTACACATGTCCCACCTTTCTCCTCTTTTTAAAACAATGTCGAACATGTCTTATCCGCGTGAGAGGATAAAGATAAGTGGTTGCACATTTGAATTCAAATCAAATTTGAATTCAAATGCAAAACCAACTCATCCCTATCCACTTGTGCATGAGAAGAGAAGGGGCTTGAGTTGATTTGTGCATGGAGAGTTTACACGAGAAACATTTTCTCATATAAAATATGGGGCGCACAAGATAAGACCATGGCGCATGGATTAGTTGGTTGCTCATTCAAATTCAAACTTTCTCTTGAATTTGAATGGCCAACCAACTTATTTTTATCCAGATATTTGGCACACAAGGGTGGGCGTGGGATGGCTTCTGCGTGGAGAAAATTCATGAGAAGTTGCTTCTCGTGAATTTAAATATACACAGAAGAAGTGAGGTGGCGCAGGGAGAAAAGTCAAGGTGGTTTGAACCTAATTGAGCCAACCTAATCTAAATAGGTTAAGCACAATTAGAATAAATTAAATCCAACTTAATTAGGCTTAATTAGGCTCAATAAAATCCTAATAAAATTAGAAATTAACTAAACCTAACCCCTGATCAAATCAGAGACTAAACCACCTTAGCGATTAGGTCAACATTTAACCTAATTGGGTCAATCCAAACTGAATCCAATTCAATTAGACTTGATCTAAAAATAATTATTCAATCAAATTGAGTTAATTAATGATCAAATCACTAATTAAACCTCTCATAAATATTGAGTCCAAATCCGATGGGCAATCAGGCATCAGAGACCATCGATATGAAACCCTGATCAAAGAGTTCAAATTTCAAATTCAAAATTTAAAATTCAAAATTTTGATCCCGATACCCAAAATGTGTGGAACTCATGATCAGAGAATCCTAATTCTCAATCATAGAGTCCCAGACACATAAGACTCATAATCAGTCATCTGATCAGAAAAGAACCACTAATGTGTGTGACCCCGCAGGTTCGAACCTAAGCTGGTAGCACAGGAACCAATTCCTGTACTAATCGAAGTGACCATCTAGCAATGGTACCCGATGATCGGATAGGTCGAATAATCACAATCACAACATTCAGAACCTACGTAAATATGGTTACCGTATAATTCATCCCTTTTGACCCCTGTGTTTAGGACGACTCAGGGTTAAATTGTCAACCCTGATGATATCATCCAAATCGTGCTCAACTCAATTAGTCCTGTGACTCCTCACTAAGACTACCCTGGCCAAGGTTTTGCTAAATTGAAACACGACTGTACACAGCTCTTAAACTGGAGTGGTCAATCCCATCTTGACACACGCACCGACAAGTCAAGTACTTGACTACACCCAGCAGCCTTCCATCATTGAATTAGAAATTCAGGTAGTCCAGTGCCTAAGTGCAGTGAGTTGCTTGCAAGTCACTGTGGCGGTCTCAGGTCGGAGGGACATTTATACCCATATCCCATCGGAGCAAATCTTGACAGCAGAAATAGCTCTAGAGTTGGTCACGTTCAGTGTAGATGTACCATTACATCTCACCTGTATGCCATAGGAGTGTCTCCACACTCTTTGGTTATGAGGACAACCAACCCATATGGCACACAACGACCTATGCTCGATAAACATTATCATTCTTGGTAACAACGTATCATTTGGTCGCGAACATATTTAAGGACTAAGCGACAAATCCTCCTTTGTCGAGTCTAAATAGTCCTAAGGACTTCACCACAACACAGGAGTTCATTAGAAGATGAAACATTTATGATGAAAAAATACCAAAATAACTTTTATTTATTTATAATTCATGTACTAATACAAAAGGAGCACAACCATCAACAGGCTGACGATTGGCTTTGGGACACTATTTCCAACAAGTTCAGCACCACATCAGGGATCCATACGTATGTGAGGTTGGCATCATTGTCCGAGCGTATGCTCCCCTGATGATGTTCGATTGGCAGAGGGTTTCTAGGTCACAGAAGCAGAACCTCCTCGACCATTTATTGATAACTAAATACAAATTATATTATATTTTTTAAATACAGATCTTTCTATTTATTTTATATTTAATTTGATATGTTTTTAATTTTTATTTTTTTAAATCTTATATGTTGTATATTATTTCTACAGCATGACCTTGATATCGAGGAGATCGATACCCCACACGTGTGGGAGACTATCCTTAGGCATATAGAGAGATTGCTTAAGAGATTTAGATATGAGCTCTATAGTCATTGGAAGGAGGTCTTCAGTGCACATGGGCCGAGGGGGCATGTGAGACACCTCATAGGAATGTTTCATATCCTGACTGGGATCTCTTCTGCAACAAGTACGAAGACCCTGCATACCGGATATAACTATTATATATAATAAAAATGTGAATTATCGAATTGATGTGGTATAATATGTTCACTAATATTTTGAATGCATTTGCTTATTAGGCCTTTTACGATGGGAATACACAGAATCGATCGAGGCTCACGGTGATGTATTATGGTGGATCGAAGTCATTTGTGCAGCATCAGCATGAGCTAGTAAGTACACATACATATATCTTCAATAATATTTTAGAATATGTGCGTGTCTGTGTACTTACACTCATAAATTTTAGAGGAACATCGAGACAGGACAGCTGCCTGGATGGATTGACATCTACCAGAAGACCCATCATCAGGCGATGGAGGATTGGCTTCCTGAGACTAGGGAGAGACATGTAAGTATGAATTGATTAGGTTCTATGTTTCAATTTTATTATAAAGTTTAGACTTTTGATTATATTTATTTTTTTTCTTTAATTAGGATCAGATGATGGAGATATGATCCCAGCCCACCACTGAGGGCTCCACCCCATCTACAAATGATGATATCTGTGATAAGATGCTTGGTAGGAGATCCAATTATATTATGGGGTTGGGATATATGGTTGCGGCCCCCAGCTCCTTTAGAGCATCACATGTTTCTTGTGATGCTTGTCTCCGTAAGACAGAGAGAAGACATGAGAAGGAGATGCATCGAGCAAAGGAGGACCGTTATAGATCCCAAGAGAATATAGCAGTCTTACAGCGTAATAATGTTGAGCTTAGGTCCCAGCTTGCAGTATTTAGAGCAAAGCTCGATGAGTTAGTTCACCGCATGCCTCTCAGCATGCCTCCCCCACCGGCTCCTGACATCCCTGCTGATGTCTATGATAATGACTCTTTCGATAATGATAATGGATATCCTCCTGTATTCGATATTATTTTATATTATTTTTAATCTATATATTTTTCATCATCTAGTAAATAATTAGTTTGCTAACTTAATTTTTAATCTATTACAGGTCTGTGATATGGCTTGGTATGTACAGTTTTATTTTGTATGGATGCATATATTTTTATATGATATTTTATATGATTGTATATATATTTATTTACTACATGTATGGTTGTAAAAATGAACATAATATTTTGATATATATATAATACATACGTACATACATACATACATACATACATACATATATATATATATATATATATATATATATATATATATATATATATATATATATATATATATATATATGTAGATTGTATTGTTGTTAAAGTGAAATAAATTTGATTCTGACATATGTGTGAATAAAGAAGGTAGTGTACATATTGTGTATATATTATATATATATTTATTTATAGGTTTACAAAAAAATTATAAAAAATTATCATGAAAGTAATTATTTTTTTGATTAAAAGGATAATTAGCGATGCAAAATAAGCGTAGGTAAATATCTTTAGTGATGCTAGTTAGCATCGATAAATAATATGTAGCGTCGCCAAAGGGTGTGCCTGGGTGCTGGACGTGCCACCATTAGCGACGCTATACTCTATTTGTCGATGCTAAGTAGCATCACTAAAGGTTTTTACCTATGCTTCTTTTCTGTCGCTAAACAATCCAATTAGTAATGCAAAATAAGCATAGGCAAAATCTAGATTTTTTATGATGAAAATTTAGCATCGTTAATTATTTTTTTTGATAAAAATTTTAATGTAGATAAATCATTTACATTGCTAAATTGAGTTACCGATGCTTTTTAAGCATAGGTAAATTGACTATTTTTTATACTAATTTTATACCGCTAAAATATCTTTTTGTCGATGCTTGTTTTAAGCATAGGTAAATAATCAACGATGCTAAAAAAAATATTGGTAAAAGTTAAGATTTACTAATGAAAAAATCTTTCCATTGGCAAAAGGAATCAACAACCCTCCTTTTGTAAATGCATATTTGCTAACGTATTTTACATCGGTAGTCATATTTAGCTACGCTTTTTTGATATTTAGCTATATTTTTTTGCATAGCTAATTATCTTATTTTTTGTAGTGATATTGACGGCATCTAGATTAAGTAATCATACGAGAAACATAGTGTGCATGTTGGATCAGCCTCAGATTAGAGTGTAGCATTGTGTTTAGCCTACCACAAGCTAGAGCATGATTGTAACTATTTTAATGTCAAAAAATCATATCATTACTTTAATATAATGGATGGAGAATGGGTGGCATCGGGCTGGGTTGGCCATGCAAGAGATGTAGTGTGTATGCTAGGTTAGCCTTAGGCTGCGGTGCAGTATTGTGTTTAGCCTACCATGTGCTAGAGAATAGTTGTAATTAGTCCAATGTCGAAAAAATAAATATAATTTTTATATAATTTTAAGAATGGAGAAAAAGAAGAGCATGTTGACTAGTCGGCCATGTCAGTATATAATATATTAGCTATGGGTTGAGATGTATATTATGATTGCCGATCATAGATAGAAGCATGGTATATGCTTGGCCTTCTATGTGTTGGAGCATGATTGTGACTAGTCTAATACTAAAATCAAATTAAGATAATGAATCATATTTAATTAAAGGATATCTAGACTAGCTGACATATGTAAAATCTGGTATATATGTAATGTCAACTGTGAGTTGAGATATGGTTGCCGATCACGGACAGAAATATGATATGTGTTCAGCTTGCCATAGGCTAGAATGTAAGTGGATCTAGTCTAGTGCCAAAATAATAATATTATCAAGATCATGACTAGGTTAATCAATTAATGATAAGTAATCTCACTGAATTACTATGGAATAGAATTACTGATTGATGACATATGATGTGTTTAACAAAATTATAATGATATTATTCAATTATCAAATTGATGATGTATAAATTTTATTATTTTTCTATTAGCTATATATATTTACTAAAAGATATTTTATATTTATATTAGTGTGAGTGTGGGGATTCTTACTGGTTTATAAAGCTTGCAATATCTTTTCTTTCTCCTTTCAAAATCATAGGACATATAGTTTCAGATAGATTTGACTTGAAGTTGGAGCAATAGAGTCATCTTATTGACCTTTCATAGTCTCTAGGGCTTCACTTCAAGGTTCATGCAGCCATGTCATACGATTGATCTAGGTGTTGGTTCGAGGCATAACAATCTTATCCCATGATTATGCAATCTACCAAGTACTGTCATAATAACTTTTTACCTTGTGATTGTAAATGAGCCTTATGGCCAAAGTTCATAAATTATTCCACTATTATGGTTATCTATCTATTGCATGATGGTTGTGATGAACCAGAAATCCATGCTTTATATGGGATGTCTATCTCTTTTGATCCAATATATAGTGATCATAATGTAATTTATAAGTCCCACCATGCTTTTGTTCCTTTAAGGCCAATTACGGCTCAAGTTGCACATTAAATGAACTAGTTAAAATATATAGCCAGAACAAAAATCATATGGGCTGGGTGCTAGAGAAAGAAATATAGGATAGATTTTCTATTTTGCCATATTTCTTCCAACAGCCTTCTTAAAGAAGAAATCTAAAAATCAAAGGCTGCTATTAGTGAAGTCGTCAATCCCATGATTAAAAAAAAGTATTGCGTTCTCTTTCTTTCTCATTGTTAGAACATATCTTTTTATTGGTACATACTCTATAGCTAGATGATATATACAAGTAAATTAATCATCAAGTTAATATATATCTCTAGATAAGTCAATATACACTTTTCAGCATTTAAAATTCATTAATACACAATATACAACTAATTGATACATATTTAGTAAATTAGTTATTTAATGATCTAATATACATCTTTAAATAGATTGATATATAGTTTTTAAAACATCATATTCATCAATACATACTATATAATTGGATGATATATACTCGTTAATTTCTTAATACATACTACAAGCTTCTTTGATACATACTCAATAATGATCTAATATCCATCTCTAGGTAAAATGTATGTTTTGAAATATATGTATCAATTTACTTGAAGATATATATTAGATTACTACTATGTATGTATCGAAAAAGTTTGCTATATATATCAGATAATTAATAAATATATATTATCTGGTTATATAGTATGTAATAGTGAACATAATATTCTATAAGCTATATATCAATTTGCATGAAAGTACATATTAAATTGTTAAACGACTAATTTACTAAATGTAATATCTAACGGTACTACACAAAAGTGAAGATTATATTTTAACAATTGTATATTGATTTACTTAGATGTGTGTATTAATTTACTAGATGACTAATTTACTTAATATATATCACTTAACTATGTAGTTATGTGTTTATATATATATATATATATATATTTTTTTTTTTTTTTTTTTATATTATATATATATATATATATATATACAGATAGAAAGTATATTTTGAAAAAAAAAATGCCATCCATGATTTTTATTTCTATTTTTATTTTATCATAGAAAGGATGACTTCAATAATAGAAAAAATTTCATTTTTTTGGCTTTCATGTTAAGATAGATATTTAAAAAAATTATGAAATAGAAAGTCCATCCTATATTCTTTTCTTTGGTGTTCGTCTATATAATTTTTTTTTTTGTTCGTATCGTCATCACCTTTAATGTACCTCTTTTTGCCGAGGTATTTCACTAGTGAATTTTTGTAAATATCGAACCCTTTTGCAAATATTTTACAAAAAAAAAAAAAAGCCCTTTTGCACAATATGTCAGGAGAGTACTTTTTCTATTGTAAGCATCATTGTCTCCATCCATAGCCCTTTGACAATTTTAATGGTTGGAGGAATTAATTAGCTTGCTTTCTCACCTTCTCAAAAGTTCCCGTAGGGCAAGGGGGACAGCAATCTCAAATCGTTATCTCGCTAGCCAAGAAATGAACGATGGCGGTGGGAGCATTGCAGGAGGATATATTTTCTGCACTTGGCATATTTATCAGGCATAATTTATTTTAAAAAATTTGATGAATGTTTTAAAAGTTAAAATCAAATAAAAAATATATTACTAAAATATCTATATATATATATCAGAAAAAGAGAAATATGATTTATGAAAATATTATTTTTGCATGATGTCATCTGAACCATATATATTATGTAATTAAAAAAATCTTGATAATACACAACCACCAATTAATAATGCACTTGAATGAAATAAATAGCCCACTTGGGAGTACTTGAACTCATAAATTTGACATCCTGATTTTTGATATAGGAAATACGTTAAGAATACAATTCAGAACAAGATGCAATTTAGAGCAATGTTTAGCAACTTAATTTTAATATCTTGGCAAGAAAATAAGTTATACATCAATTGGATTTGAGTTCAAATTTTAATCCAATCGGTCAGAAAAAAAAATTTCAATCCATTTAATTTAAATTTTTTAAAAAATAAAAAAAAATTAAAAAAATAAGATTCAAATTTTTTTAAAATAAATATAAATTTATCTAAAATAATATAAATGAGTTAGAACAAAAAGAAGCACTTCCAAATAAATAAAAACTCTACGAGATAAACAGAAATCTCTAGAATAAACTCAAACTCGATCTCACTCCTATTCCATCCATATTAATAATTTATTTTTTTAAAAAAATTAACTCTAAATAGATAAAAAATAATTATTAATTTTTATTTCATTATACTAGGAATATAATCAATGATAATTAGTTGTGATTAGTAATAGTATAACAATTAATATTAACTTAATTACTATAATAAAATAATAATATAATATAATATAATAATGAAATGTTATTATATTTTATGTAATGATATTATAACAATATAATATCATAATATCATCAATAAATATTATTCTGATATAAAAGTGATAGTTAAAATAAAAGTGAACACTAATAATATAATTAATAACAATTTAATATAAAATAATTAATAATAAAATAATTTTATATTAAAATACAATAATATATTATAATAATTAATAATGATTATAATATAATAAAATAATATTTATCGATGCTAACATAGCTCATACATCAAACTCCTCCCAAAAATAAAAAGCTTCAATGGCCACTTGAAAGTGACCTTAGATAGCTCCCTTGGGATTTTTGGGTTCCATTTTCACAGCAAACAATTCAAGTGATTGAAAGTTCACTTTATAAATGTGATCACTTTTAGTACAGATTGAAGAGATCAGATGGTGGGGAATCCGATTAGATTTGCCTCTCAATCCCGTCGGCCTTTTTCTAACACACCCAACCCTCCCAACACACCACAACCCCCCCCCCCCACGCGCATAAAGTGGAGTTAGAAAGTAGCATAATTATTGGATGTGTCTGTGCCTGTAACACGAGTTCATTGGACCGTGCAATTGCCAGTTTACATAATGAAGGTTGTGATCTGTTGATCATAATTTCATGGATCTCCATTTTTGCACTCCACTACCATCATGGTTTATGACTTTTCTCTGAATCATCGTGCCAATCTTTTAAGTTTTCTCATGTATCATGAATGAGGTGGTTGAGTACCGGCGGATGCTCTAAGGCAGTATTCTGTTTGTGAAAATTGAAAAAAAAAAAAAAAAAAAACTCCTTTTACTTGCTTGAATTCTTTTGTATATATTTTATTTTATTTTATTTTATATTAAAAGATTAAATATTTTTTCAGATCAAAATTTTAAATAAATTGAAATAGTTGTAGATGTTGTTTGCTTGAATATGCAAAATTAAAATAATTCAACTGAAAGTGGTTATATATCCATTGATTGAATAATGTTATATTTCTTAAATAATAATAGTTCTTTGACAATTGGCTTGATACATCTCTCAATTGACAATCATTTATTGTTTGCTTATCAATAGAAATATTTATTTATCAACTAAAGAAGAACAAGGTTATAATAGATGAGATAGCCTAAAGGTATCCCATGAGAAAAAGGAAAGAGCATTCTAACATTAATCAAACAAACAAAACTTCTCCAATGATCTGAATAAGTTAGTCTACCTTTTTTTCTTAAATAATTTTATTAGATTAAAGTAAATATATATCTATTAATCAAATAAAGGTAGATAATTTAAGAAATAATAAATTTTGATATTTCGCTAGATAAATTCTATGAAGAAAAATTTTTTTGGCGATGTATCTTCTCCCTCCATCTATCTATCATAAGGTGGAGTGGACACTTTCCGTTGGATGGAGCCATTGGTGCATTGAATGATCGGTGGTTTGAAGTGAACTCTATCTAAACCAACTAAGTTTGAGAAAAAAAAATATATATAAGTATTAATATGTGAAATTACTTCATTTCACTTCTTCACTTATACCAATGATATAGTGTTTTAATTATATTAAATTTAAAATACAACTTGGTGTAGCTATAAGTTTGCTTGGAATGTTTTTACATGCTAGACATACCCAGATGATTCATGAATAGAGATAGCAATAGATAGGGTTGGCCCATATATATATATATCCGCCCGGCAAGTAAAACTCCATATCGATATTTATCCCGTACCCATCTTAAATTGGATCAGATCGGGTCAAGTAAATATGTGAATCTGATCAGATTGGATATATAAGAGGGGTTAGTCAGGATTGAATCAGATGGGTACATGTAAATCATTATAATTTTGAAAGAAAAATATATATTAAGATTATAATAGATCAAATTTGGATCGCGGCATATCATTATCCGTATCCAATTCGATCCTACTTCAAATATTTTTTCTAGAATCTATATTTACGCTGGATTTCAATCGGATCAGATAAAATCTATACCATTCGGATCAGATCGGATTAGATGTTCGGTTGGTCAGCAAAAATCATCACCCTTATTCACGAAAGACTTTGTTATCTATTTTACTTCTAATGATTCGTAATTTTTGGATTAGGATATTCTAAGAGGTAAATCATTTTTTACTGTATTGGTGTGAGTACTATTTTGAAACAAACCCACATGCAAATAGTTCTGTCTTTATCTCCTGAAAGAGTAAAATCTTTCTCCCAACTTTATAGTGGAGTTGGGGATTCAGAAGCCGTTTTTGATCCGTCAAACTTCAGTGAGACTGGGATGACGTACTCATCCATTGGATTCGCCTATATGGTGGGGAGGAGGATTCTTTCTCAAATCACCCTCCAAATTGAACATTCTTCAGCGGGGTTAGAAGTCTTATGGTCACGCCCAAAGAAGATAATCATGTCGGGATGCCCCCTCCAAACTCTTTTTATTTTACGAAAAAAAAATCTATAGCGGATACGGAAAAAATATACCATCAAAATTTTATGAGAGAGTGACATTTGTAGTGGCTTTTGAGGTAATCTTTAATTTTATTATTTTTTAAAAATTTATATATTAGAAGAGAAAAAAAAGACAGTAGACACGTTGGAAGTTTAATCCAAACTTCAGATGAGCCTTAGATTCAATACAAACATGTTGAGAGTTTTAAGTGCTGGCTCAGTATAAAATGTAGCTGTACAGGCTGCATCGATCCTAATCAAAAGTAGAAAAAAGAGAGTCGGCAAAGTTTTTAATAGATTTAAGTCTTATCATTTAGTATGAGTTGTCAAGTCTTGTAGATGGACCGCAGCACATCATAATACTAGAATTTGTTTTCCAGTTGTAGATGACTTTGCTAAAGCCCAAAGTTACATATACATGAGTTGTATAAGCCCATACATGGCTTAGTTTGATTGTGTCCGAGACCCGGGACAGAGAAAAGGAAACTAACATAACAGTATTATTAGAGTGTGATACATCTGTGTCTTCTCCTGTCTGTTAACGTCCATCCACCATTCTACCGCATGGGATATCCCATCAAGAAAAAGAACAAAATATTCCACTAAAAAAAAAACTTCCATCATCAGATCCTGGGTGACAGCGTCTCCCAGGGTCCGGCCCCGTGCCCGCACGGTGGGCCCGGCCACTTCCGAAGCCACCACCTCTTTTTCGTGGCTTTATTAAGTGCGCTGCCACCTTTCTCGAAATAAGCGAGCGGTGCCCCACCAAGAAGCCAGCATCAACGTTCCCACGCCTGCCTAAAGTCTCCAGCAGCATCACGGCTATGGGTTGGGAAGCAGTAGTGGCCATGGGATCGGTTAGCAGGAGGATTTTTCCTCTTTCTCTTCTTCTCTTTCTCTTGTTTGATCTCTTGCTTAATACTGTTGGAGGTGAAGCTGCTAAGGTTCCGGCCATCTATGTGTTCGGCGATTCCACTGCCGACGTCGGCAACAACAACTACTTGCCGGGGAACAGCCCCAGGGCCAACTTCCCCCACAATGGCATCGACTTCCCCTTCTCCAGGCCCACTGGGAGGTTCAGCAACGGCTATAACGGCGTCGATTTCTTGGGTAAGTGATGGTCTTTACTTTGATTCAGGGGCTGTTTGTTTTTTCTTTTTTTTCTTTTCTTTTGCCCCTCTCTCTGCAAATCAGTGAAATACCATGTTGAAGATATCATTTGCACGGAAGTTCTGCGATGCCTTGCATTTATTTTCACTCGTTTTTGAAAGAAATAAAATTTTGCTGCTAGGTGGTCTAAAAATTTCCTTGTACCCAAAAAAAAGCTTTAAAACTTTTACAAACAATTTATTTGAAAAGAAAAAAAAAACAAAAGGTTTCATCGTACATGATGATCAGTCTAGTTCTTTTTTGTTCATGTGTTTTTGAAAATAAAAACAGAAAACAAAAGGCAAGACCAAAAAGGACATTGGATTTTGCTCTCTTTGCTGCTCCTTTTAAGTTTAAGTGTTTTGTCAAATGCATCTACCATCACATGGTATGAGATATTTTTGAGTACCGTACCCCAAATCAATTATGATTTAGTCTGATTTAATTTAATAAAATTGTTAGAAAAATCAGTAGCTTTCTTTTATATAGTCATGGAAATTTCCAATTTTCAGAGAAAAGTTAAAAGTGTAGGATTGTAGATCAGGATTTGCATATGGTGTATTAGGAGAAATTGATACTGTTAACACAAAAAAGCTTAAGAATTTTCGGTTCTTCTCTCCTGCCACTGTACATGCACAACTGTGCATTAAATCTGCCACTAGTTGAATGAGTTGATCGATCAAGGTTAGAAAGGTAACTGCACTTAAAATTATTTGGAGAACTGGATTCAACCATTGGCAATCTGGCATGATAGATGTCAGGAACTGTAAAGGTGGTCAAAAAGCTGTTTCAAACTGTAAATAGAAGCCTTTCACTCAATAAAGCCTAGAGGAGCCCTTCAAGAAAGGAATGTGACAACTATTGTAAATTTGGAAGGATGATGGGTAATTGTGAAAAAAAATTGCGTGACCCTAGCTAACCTGATTTGGTTAGGGGATAAAAAGTCTTGATTGGTTTTGAACTCTTGAGTCAAACTCTTTTACCCTGTTTTTGATAGGCTTATGAGCCTGACCTTTGACTTGACTCGGATCCTAAGGATAGAGTTTCATTTAGGTCAACTTGGTTTGGGTTAGGTCAGATCACGACCGTGGTGTGAGGTTTCTAAAATTAGCTGGTTTGATTTCATACTAGTTGCTTTAGGGCTGCTTTGGCATTGTTGTTGCTTTTGTGTTTTCATTTCAACACAAATTAGTGAAATATAACATGGAGATTGATGTTGAAGATAGCACTTATACAAAAGTTCCACTATTCCTTGCTTTTGTTTCACTCTTTTTGACAGCAACAAATCTTTGCTACCAAAGCCTCTAAAGATTTTACAAACAATTTCACCTGAGTCTTCAAGTGGAAGATGTTTTTACACACTTAATTATGTCTGTTGCTTCTACTACCTTGGGTTTTATTGCTGTCAATGTTAACATGGAATTTGGATGTTCTAGCTCATGTAGCTCCTTAACCTTTTTCGCATTAAAAACTACCTTTCCTTTCTTCCCACCATTATCTCGAATCTTTGTTCCTTTGGGTTGCAATTCTAAATGAATTTCTAGCACTCCTTTTGTCTGCCTACTAATTTACCATAAAGACAATTTTTTTAAAGTTGTTTTGGCTTACTTTTTAACTTGCTTGTCTTTTGATCCAGCTTTCAATTGATTTTGTCCTAATTATTGACTTAGTCCTTTTTGCCAATGCCATCCCTTGGCTTGTTCTTCTCTTCTGCACTCATTGCTTACATGCCGACTTCACAAATGTTTGCTACAAAAAAGGCTTCAGTTCCTTTTGATATTCTTGTGGGAACCTTAACGTATTTTATGAAGACTGCATGCTCATCAATGAAGATCCTCAGAGAGATAACCTGCACATGGAAGTAGATGGTGTCGTTTTGGACAAATTGGTCATACTTTTGCTGAAGATACCAACAATTTATCCATTGATCTTTCTCATGGTTAATTGCATAAAGCTGCTTCTTAATCAAGATTTCATAGCTCCTCCGAATTGTATTACTTACATCATGGTTATGCATATATAGAAAAATCAACCATATTAGAGTGTAACTGGAGAGCTTCATATGAGCAAAAGAAACATTTTGAATGCTAGTACATCTATGAAAAAAATTAAAATATATTTCTGACTGTTTCAATTAATGGTCAAGTTTTTTCCGCGTCCATAGTTCTATTCAAAAAAAGTGTATCAGTTGATACTTCAACTTAAGGGATTGAAGAGAGGGATTTTGATAACACGTGGCTTGATTATTCTTTGGATCCTTGTCCTCTTTACCAGACAATGGATCCTTATCACTGGATACTATAGCAACTTTGCCAATGGAGCAAGACATTGTGCAAAGGCTTCCAAACAAGAAGGTGATAGCCGAGATATGAGCTTTATAAGTTGTATATCTTATCTTCCATTTGGTTGAGCTAATCTCATGTCATCCTCTTCATCATCTGTAGATAACATCTCACCCATCTGCTGAACTGTAAGCATAGATAACTTCTCACCCATTTGCTGGTACTATCTGCAGGATTGGACCATAAATTAAGGCTCAAAAGATAAATGGACCATAGGCTTTAGATGCCAACTCGATCTGATCAAAGAGAATGAATTTCTTCCTTTAATCTGCTTAACTTGAAACTCACACAAAATACAATTTGTAAAACAAATTTATAGGAAACGTCGAAAGTAAGGTTTCAGCCTTATTTACTTTTCAAAACCTAGTATGTGGTTCAATGTCTGTATTTATATATCTAAACTCCATCTATACTAATTAGTGTCGAACTCCTCTTCTAGTTGAAGAGGTTGATTCTTATTTTTTTCAAAATAGAAAGATACAAAATTGCTGAATAAAAGCTTATCTTAACTTCTAAATCAACTGTCCTCTGTTATGTCCCCAAATTCTTTATCGATAAGGAGATGTGCCAAAGCAATTTGCTAAAAAGAGTAAGTTGAGTTTGACTAGGTGTTTATGATCCTCAGATGACTTCTAATTGTATTTGCCTCAATTCAAATAGGCCTGCTCATGTTTTTCTATGCAATAGATCTTGTTGAGATTCCCAATTTCAAAAAAGCAGAAAGGTCAAAAATGGACACCATTTGCAGAAGTGTTGCAATTTGGTCAAGCTCTGAATGTGGTGGATGTTGCTCCCAAACATGAGCTAGAGCTACCTAAAGTGGCCTAGCTGGTCCATAATTGTCTTTTTAGGGGTGCAAACAAGTTGAGTTGAGCCACATAGGTTGAGTTGAGCTTTATATCTGGCTCCTTGTGCTTGGCTCGTTATATGCAGGGGTTACTCAAGCTTGGCTTAAGCTTGGGCCAAGCTTAAATTAAGTTGTTTGAGCTCATCTAAACTTTGAGTCAAGATTTTATTAAGTCAAGTCAATCTTCCCTGTATTTTTTCAAGCAGCTCATGTTTAATCTCAACTCGTTTATGAGCCGAGCTCTCAGAACTTTGAGTTCAGTTTGTTGCTTAACCAAGCCAAGCATGAATGAGCCAATTTGGAGCCGATCTCAAGCCACTCATGGGCAGCTTAAATTGTTTGCAGTGTTTGTCTGGCGATCCTACTAGATCTGATGGAGTTTTTCTCCACAAGCTCATCACCTCTGAGCAAATCATTCAATATATTTTGTCATTGTGTCATGGCTTGGAAGTATTGCTGAATTAAATGCATTTATTTTGTAAAGGTGATTAGAGCCTTAGATTTGGTTTTAACCTTGTCCTTATATTCATTCTCTCAATAGAAATCACTATTTTTTCCTCCCTTTTTCTCAAAAATTAAGATAAGAAGCAAAGAAGCTAGAAACAATCAGTAGTGTTAAGATTGGTAAAATCCATTGATGAATGATAAAGCAAAGACAAGATGGATATTGTGAATGCTGAAAGACAAAGACTTGAGGCAAAGAGCTGAAAGACAGACTTGAGGCAAAGAGACCCTTAAAAAATGGCTCGGTTGAGGTTGGGACACATCTGACATCTTTATTCCTAAACATGCCTGGAAGGAAACCCAAGGATACTTAGAAATGTAGAAGTAAAAGGTCAAAGAAGTACCAAAATCTGATGGCCTTTTCCAGTATATTCATTGCTGATGACTTGCTTGATCTCAACAACTAGACATGGGCAGCGGGCCGGGCCGGGCTGGGTTGAGGGTTTGCGGCCCGTGGCCCAGGCCCAGGCCCGGCATGGCCCATAAGGGCCTAGGCACGGCCTAGCCCGCGGGCTGGGCCAGGCCAAGCACGGTGCGGTCCAGGCCTGGCCCTTTTTTTTGAATTTAAAAAAATATAATTTTTTTTATAAGTTGTAAAAGAGTTAAGGAGTAAAATTAAAAATAGATGTGGGATTTTTTTTGTAAAAATAAAAAATCTCCTTGTAATGGTGGGGGCTTTGGCATGGACCTTTACCGGTTTATTAATAACAATCAAAATAGTACAAAGGAGAGAGGGGGGCTAGGCCTGACCTTCGAATACAATGAGGAAGAGAGAATAAATTGAGGTTACTCACCTCAATAATTAAAAGGTAAATCTAAAAAGTTACAAATATGAGAAATTAATAATTGAAAATCTTACTAACGATGTAGCAATTAGCAAGTGTTCAAGTGCTCAAGTATTATACAAGTGCTCAAGTGTTATGCAAATAAAAAAAATTTACCAAACAAAGAAATTGAATAGAAGTAGGCCGTAGGCGGAGACTTGTGAGCTTCCTCTTGTGCTTCTTACTCCTCCTCAGGATCTTAACAAAGACCTCTAAGGCTCCAATAAATGGACTAATCCTCCTCTTATATGGTACTTGAACACTTGCTAATTGCTAATTGCTAAATATTGAATACTTGCTAAATATTGCTAGAATAAAAAGAGTAGTAGTAGAGAAGGAGAGGAGAATGGATTTGGTGTGGTCAAAATGGAAGAGGAGGCGGATATTTATAGGAATCAAATATTTTTATTTTTCCAAAATACCCTTCAAATTAGCCGTTTTATGGCTATTGGGGGGTTAAAATGGTAAAAAGCCCTAAAATAGCCGTTATCAACCAAAAAAAATATATAAAAAAAGGATTTAGCCGTTACGGGCCGGGTCTAGCCCGTAACGGCATTAAACGGGCCATGCCTGGTATGGCCCGTTTGGATCATGGCCCGATGGGCCTGTGTTGGGCCGTGCCAGGCACGGCCTAGTGCCCATGTATATCAACAACAATCCAACAAGACATCAACAGAAGAACATAACATGGTGATTCAATCTGATTGTGGAATTTCTTATTTTTAAGAAATGATTGTGTGATTTGTTTAAAGTTAAGTGTGTGCATCTGTGTTTCATGTTTGGCTTTCAAAGATTTTAATGATTGCCTTGAGCTTGCAATTTTGAGCCTTGAAATGAATGACTAGTCAAGGGCTTAAATTCTAGTCCCTTTAGCATATTTAAGTGATACATTTGTCTTATTACAACATGTATCCAACATATAAATTTGCAGGGTTTACTCTTATATGAGCATCTCATGAGTAAATGTTAGAAATATATGTTGAATGTATTGCTGCAATTACGATACAGACTTATATGAAGAATAAGTAATACACCAATTGATAACAACCTGACATAATAAGCATGCATATTTTGGGATACAAACCCCCCTCCCCCCAACCCATAACATGCTCTATCAATTTATAAATAGAAGTTAGCTCTTCATAGTAGAGTAATGTGATTCATTTGAAGGGATAATAATGCAATTTTAATGAAAAATAGTTTTCAGAATGTTAATTTCAGGTTGTGTCCATGCTCTGTTTATGTGTCAAGTTCCATTACTCTCTTAAATGCAGCTTGGTAGGACTTGTAGCTATCATACATGAGCTCTTTAACCAGATCAATTCTACTCTGTTTCCAATTACTTTTTGAAGGAAAATGTTAAAACAAATGTAGGTTGGTGGCACTTTTAGCAGTAGCATCTAATACCTTATCACCATTTGCAATTTTAAACTGTGAAATATTGGTTTCTTTTATTTTGTGCATATGTTCAGCCATGCATATGGGCTTTCGGAGGAGCCCTCCACCTTTTCTCTCTCTCACAAATAAGACAAAGCACCAAATTATGAGGGGATTAAAAGGAGTAAACTTTGCTTCTGGAGGATCAGGAATTGCTCTAGAGTCAATGGTAAGTGTAGCCTTTTAATTAATTCAGCTCTTATTTTATTTTTGGCTAGTTTCCGCTTTCTGGTCTTTAACCAACATCTGCTGAATTAGCTTTTATAACATACCAGGGGAGCACGATTAGCATGACAAAGCAAATACAAAACTTTGCTATGATAAAATCAAATATTACAGCAAGAATCGGTACCAAGACTGCAGATTATTTGCTCTCCAGATCCATCTTCCTCATTAGTACTGGAGGCAATGACATCTTCGCTTATTATTCTCAGATTAACTCTCCCAACAATACAGGAGAGGAACTATTCGTTACTACTCTTGTCTCAAAATATGGTGACCATGTGAAGGTTATCTACTTATCTCTGTCTGCATATCATTTTCTTTGTTTACAGATATTTTTCTAATATTTAGAAATGAATTGTTAAACGTGTTGTGGCAGGAACTATACACACTTGGAGCAAGGAAATTTGGAGTAGTTGATGTCCCACTCATTGGATGCTGTCCTTACCCAAGAAGTCTTAACACCACGGGTGGTTGCATTGATATGATGAATGAGTTGGCTTTGGGGTTCAACAATGCTGTGAGAGCTCTCATGCAGAACCTTAGCTGGACACTGAAAGGGATGAAATACTCGATTGGAAGTTCATATGCGTTGGTGTTAAGCGTAATGAAAAACCCTGAAGCACTTGGTAAGCACATAACAACTTTGAATTCTAAAACTGTATGATACATTTGCTCTTCAAAATCTTGTACTTTTGTGAGAAGATACTTTATGGTTAGTAATGACAAAGATTATCTTTAGGGCTTTTTAGAATATAATAATGCTCAACTATGCTTGATTTTTTTATATTTCTCTACTCTTAAGTTTCACTAAATTTGTTGGAGAATATGCTTGGAAGATCTTTTATTTTTATTTGGTTCAAAAAATGACACTTTGATGTGTACCTGTCCTTTGGGCATATGCTGATTTTGTGCTAATTTTGTCTCTCTATAAACAAAAATAGGAAATGATTCTTATGAAATCAATTCTTCAGTATTACATTCCCATTGCCATTTTAATTGTTGCCAAATGTGATTTTCATTGTGGTAATTGTGATATGTACCCCAAAATAAAGCCCAAAAGGTACAGACTCATCGTTTAAAAAATAAATAAATAAAATAAAGTAAAATAAAAAACATCAGCAACATTTGTAACCACAATGACAACCTATTTATCCTTGGTAAAAGATATATGAATGTTGCAGGTCTTGCTATCTTGTGTGAAACATGGGCTCATTAGGAATCCAACATGGTGCTATCTACTGCATTTCCTTGTTATGTTGGTTGATGTGCCTACATGTTGTATTGCTACAATGATGTATTGAGGGGATGTTCAAGAGCTGTTATTTCAGAAAAATTGCTTTTGCTACTGTCTACAGGTTATAAAGAGGTAAAAACTGCTTGTTGTGGAGCTGGTAAGTTCAATGCTCGAACTGGATGCACACCAAATGCCACCTATTGTTCTGATCGTCACCATTACCTGTTCTGGGACATGCTACATCCAACACATAGGACTTCTAAGCTTGCAGGCCTAGCCATATATTATGGCTCTCAGAAATTTGCGACGCCCATCAATTTCAAGCAGTTGGTGGAGGATAAGGTGTAAGAAGCTGGTTGATCGATGAATTAGCAATGAATGGAAGTGATTCTTTGATGTAAATCGATATCCTGTCAGAATCGGGAAGCTCCATTGCATGTAAGCCGAAGTGAGAGTAGGTCAAATATGTTAGTTGTTGGATTTTATCTAGATTTTGTGTATGGACATTATAAGTTGGTGTTTGATCGAAATCATGGATAAGGAGATGGAATTGTTGTATCCATATATAATGGGGTGAAAGCTTAAGATGGTGAACAGTTATTTCTTACCAATGGGCAAGTGGTTTTCTAATAAACTAGGCTCTGTGCTTCCTGTATATCAGAAGGATTTTTACCGTTGTGTTTTATCTGTGCAGTTCAAGTTTTTAAATATCTGGTATCAGTGGTGTGAACAATGATGCGGACTTATCCAGGAGATGAAGGGCTAAGAAAAATTTAAGCATTCAGAGAGTGGGAGCAGTAACTCTCATTGTAATAAATAAATTGCCTGTTGTTTATTTATTTATTATTAGTATGGTTGTTTTTCGTTATTTATTTATTTGAGGGAAGCGAGTTGAATAATCCTGGAATAATCCTTTGGCAAATGCCCCTCTCCTAAACTTTTTGGAAAGATCAGCTACACATCAAGCTGGAAAAATCCTTTCTCAAATGCCCCTCTCCTAGACTTTTTGGAAGTCCATCTTCCCCTAGTTTTGTTATTCAGCTAGCATCTTTTTGTGGGGAAAAAGCTGGCACATTTAAATTAATTTGAAAGATGTATAAGCTAACGTATTTGTAGTACATGGAGCATCAATGTTAAACATATTTTACAATTTGCTCACTTTCATATCCTTTAAGAAATCATGGATTTTAAGAAATTTCTCTTGATGGTAATTTGAGTGGAGGAACTTTCCCTTGAGTTTATGGTGCATCTTACCCCATGTTTTGATCTTGCCATGTCCATGTTATCACTTTGAATTCTTTTCACTAAATTAATACATATTTTTGAGCTTGATTGCAACTAGTTTCATACATTGATCATCAAAATAGTGTTAAGCTTGAAGATTCATTCAATGGTATGGAGCTAAACAACGAACTCATCAGATTGTACATGATCTTTAAAGTCGATGATGTCTATTTTGATGCTGAAGGTGTCCAACTATGATATAGTATTTATTCACCTTGGCGGTATGTATCTCCTTTGCATAATAAAGATGATCTTTTGTTATAGAACGCATTGAAATCTTTCATTTCTTCGTTGGAACTCTTGCTTCCATTATTATAGTTTTTTTTTTTTTTGTTATAGTGAGCAAAATCCTGGTGATGTCGATGTTCACATTACTTTTGTTATTTTTGAAGCCGCTGATTTTCTTCTTCGAGTTGTTCAAGTCGGCGATCTAATTCATCTAATTTGAAGTCTCACAATTCTTGCTCATGTTCGATATGCTCTTCGACATGCGGAGGTGGGATGACATCTAGAAACCATGCTAATAATACCAACTAATAATGGGAGGTGTTGACCTTGGGTCAAGAACTCAAAGAAGGAATGGTACAATGATGCAGTCAATTGTGGAAAAGTAGAAACTCTGTTACATTACGAATAATGTAAGGGGTTAGAATGAGTGGGCATTAGTTGAAATAAGAGCAAAGATGGATCATTCTCTTCCAAGATCAAAAATATCGATCCCTCGAAGGATACAGCCCTCACATGCTCACTCAAAAACTCTATAGATGCACCAAAAGGAGTATAGAAAGAATAGAAAAAGGACCATAGAAGAGTAATACCCAAAATGGAATGCTCCGTTAATCAATAACTTGAGTATGATTATAAATGGAGCTCCGATGAGGATATTTATAAGTAGTACAAGGAAACTTTTTTACAACTTTCCAATATAAGATTCCTAGTCTCATTAGGACTTGAATAATTGTAACCATTGATTTTCCTAATTATAACCATTGAATAAGTAGTCCTTGACTCAGCTGTCGTCTATTTTTTTTTTTAAAAAAAAGATGTTTAGTAACAGTCAACCCAATCAACTAACTCATATTCAAGAATTCTGCCAGATATGTAATCCATATTTTTCATCATGATCTAGAATGAGCAATGTTATTTGACTCATCACTTAGGTGTCACTAAATGGTTGCCCAATCAACTAACTCATATTCGAGATTTATGCTAGATATGTGATCCATATTTTTCATCACCTATATGTGTCACTAAATGTTTGATTTTCAATAGTTAAGTTGAAAATCTTGCTAGATTTATGATTTACTAGATATGTTTCAAGATAAATATGATGAGTCATATTGTTCATTGACTTGTATGTTTGGCCATGCGTTTTGGCTAAGGGCAAAACTAAGTTAATTAATTATCTCAAACTTTTATGGCATCCTCATGCTAGAGGAAAACAGATAGTAGCAATCACATAGATAGGCACGCCCAGAAAGATCCTACTTTGAACTTTTATGGTTTTGTGATTGGCCACTATATTCAAAATGACCAAGCCTCCAAGTATATTTGGCTAGAAAGTTATAAGTACAATCTCAATACCACAGCAGGCAGACCTCTCTTGTTTCATTCGATATCTATATATTGACATGTTTTATGTTTTTGTTGGAAAAACTGATTAAAGAAAAAGAGATATGTATGAGTATATAAAAATAATCATATAAGATTCTAGGTCAGGAATCACACTACTATATGAAATAATGAAACCTCTGAAAAATCGGGCTTTTCTTCCTGACAAAGTAGATTGTATGGTTGGGATTTTTTAACCCTATATTAAGAGTGTTGAATTATTGGGATCCAACAGGAGGAGGGAAAATCCCCATTTTGCTCCTATGCAAAGCCATATCATCCCTTGGTCTCCTCCCATTTAACAATAGGATGGGGTTGATGTACTGTTATAAATTAGTGCTGTCGAGAGCCGTTCTCTCATGCCCCAACGTGCTCGACCTCTGGATGCTTTTTAAAAGCATGGTCATGTAGCAATGCTTAAAGCGTCATAAGCCTAAAAAAAAAGGAAAAGGATGCGACCTAAAGTGTCCTTTTTATCTTTTCCATGCTTGAAAAGATGACGCTTCTTTGATGTTTGTTGTTGCATGTGTAGGATCTTGCGGCACTAATAAGCATCAGGTAACTTAAAAGGTGCCAAGAATGCCTATTTTTCCTGTAGTGTGATCAATTGGTAGGCAAGTACTGCATATTTTTGGGAATCCACTGCAATAAATGTTTTTTTTCTCCACTTAGTTATCATTAATTTGAGATGATCTAGTCCATGCTAAATGTATACCGGTTATGAAGTCCATTGTTAGTAGTAATCTGGAATCCATAAATTCGTTTCATGTTATCTACAATTTTTTCTGATAGATCTAATGGAAAAGGAATAAATGATTTCCAAAGCTAATGATTTTGGCTGGGATTAATGAATTTGGCTGCATTTGTAGAAGGAAAACCAAAAGCTATAAAGGAAGCAATGGGAACTGTTGGAATTACTACTCGTCAGGTGAAAAGCCACCAGCTGCAGGTCCCTCTATGGTTTTTTTTTTTTTTTTGATCTTTTCTTTATGTGTTAGGTTACTCTAATTTGTTTAATTATTTACTACATAATTAGATTGATTGGTTATAAAACTCCTGCAAAATCATCATTATACTTTTTTTTTGAGAAATTGTGAGCAGTAAGGGCCTCCACCAGTCCACCTTGTCCTCACATAAAAGTTGAAGCAATTTATTTCCTATTTAGTTTCCAAATTCACCTCTTGTTTTCTCCTTGGTACATCAGAAATATAGAGCTAACTCAGGCATAGATAAGGCACCACGAGCGTTCTCCAAATGGTACTTGTTGCTTAAGCTTTATCTTTATGAAAGGAAAAAAAAATATCTCTCTAAATTCTGGTTAACATTACATAGCATGCACTTCAATGAAATATGTCCTCGGAACTTATCTGGGCATCATCATGGCTATTAATTATAGTAATCTTCTTGTTTTGTTTAATCGGTGATTCATACTTCAAATATCTATTTTAATATTAGAAAATTCTGGAATCTCATGCGTGCATCATCCGGTCTTTCATCTCCACGTCTCTTGCTACTTTACTACGTCCATGTCAAATTGATATCACCTTTTAATTCCAGTTTTTGCTTAGGAGGGTGACGCAGCGTTAATGAATAAACAAGGATTCACATGAGATGAAAATTTTCAAAAAAACAAGAAAGAATCCTAGACTCCAACAGGAGAATATAATCCTGCAAATTTTATTGATAATAATCGAATAAACATAAAACAAGATATTTAGTGTCTCAATTCTAATGCGGATAGTTGAAAATTAAATAAAACTAAGAATACGAAATTGAATCAAAGACGGACTCCCAAACATAAAATAGCTCTAAAACCTACTAAAACGATGGATTTTGGGTCTAAAAACTAGGGTGATGGGTAAACCTGGTTCATGATCATAGAGCTCAGAACGAGCTTTTTGTTGATATATTATAGGTTCTGTAACTTTTCTTGGATCAAAAGTTGTGGGCATTTGAAGTTTAGATCCCCATTTTGATGCTCCAATTCATTTATTTAGGCTTTCGTTGCTTCCTGCAATCCATCTGATCCAAGTACTCTTTAGCCATACGTCCCATGCCAGAGGGTCAAATTACATTGATAATAAGAAGTTGAGTGGGCTTAACACAAATTTATCCTATACATACAATCTTTATATTACACTTATTTATGAATTGGTTCTTCTATAAATTTTAAATAATCAATAAAGAAAGGGGGCAGAATGTTATTAGGTTATGGTAGTTTCGTTTGGCTTATCACAAATTTGTCCTATATATACAATCTTTATGTTACAGTTATATTAGCTTGATCATCTTAGCACATCAGGCATTATACAACCTTTGAGCAAGGAAATTTGGCATGGTGTGCATCCCACCATTGGGATGTTGCCCATCTCAAAGAGCAAGAAACCAGACAAACCAGACAGGAGGCTGCCACAAGATGCTGAATGAGCTGTCCAGTCCAGAAAGTTTTACCCGGCCATTGGAAAAGTCTTGCAAGATCTTCACTCGGAGTCACGAACATGAAGTATGCTCTTGGAAACAGCTTTTTGATGGTCACAAGTACTGGAGAAACCTATTGCACCCAGCAATTATTCCGAATTTTGATGCACTTCATAATGGTTTTTATGCATCACATGCATAACCATGCAAAGTTTTTAAGCATCATTGGATCTGAAGCAATTGTTTCTTTATTTTCAGAATTTAAGGAGCTTAAATTTGCATGTTGCAGATATAGGAAATTCAGAGAAGAGTACCTAGGGGTGTTTACTTGGGGGGAGTTGGGATCTAAAATCGAAATGAGAATGGATGACTCCCATTCCAACCATTTAGTTGGGAGGAGTCTCATTTCGATTTCGATTTCGATTTCGATTCTGAGACGGAATGGGAATGGCCCAATTTATCTAAAACTCAGTTTCTATTCCTAAGGATTCAAATTTTGAATTCGATTCTTATCACGACCAAACGCTTTAGAAGATTTGGCTATTCTGATTCTGATTCCAATATACTCCGATTCTGGTTGAGAATCAAACACTCCGACCAGGGTAATTAGGTGACGTTTTCATATCTATTCTGGGATCGGCTCCACCCAACATAGGTTGCTACAGAGATGATCAAGGTTGGGTTCTGCACTGGATTTAGTTACTGATGAAATTGATGTTTAAAATTGAAAGAAAAGAAAGCCCACATCACCACTTTTCTCAATTTGAGTTCTGTCCACTTCTTGATTTCCTACATTAATTAATTAATCATGGCCATCACATTCCCCTAATGTTCTTGCTTTCATTACTCTTGCTTTTATAGCTTTTTATTTTCTCGTCTGATGGTCGAACCTTTTGACGTTCTTTTCTCACATCATGATGCAAGCAGCCGGGAGGAGCTGTTCTCAATTGAGTGCGATGAGAATGACCAGGCCTGATAGGAAAATATTTTTCCTTCTCAAACCCCGCATTCTTCTTCTCAGTTATAGGCTACCCATATGTGCGGCTTAGGCAGAAATACTTTGCTCAGCGGTCCATAAGGACCATGGTAAGGGTCTTGGAATTTAATACGGATCAGAGCATGATAGATGTGGGAGAGAGCAGAATCTGGTATACAGTACTTACATGGTAGCATAATCAATTTATTGGGTGGATGTCTGATCAGGACACCACCTCCCAAGATCCTTTCAGTACCACGCGATGCAGCAGGAAGAAAGAAGAAACAAAATAAAAAGAAAACAATCAAAATACGTGGATCAGCCACAAAAGAGCTCGCCTCCACGGGGCATGTAAACTTCACTATAAAAAAGAAATTTTACAAGAGGAGACTTCACCCTCAACCCTTGTACACCCAATTCTCTCTCATTTGAAGTTCCCCTCACAAAAGCTCTCTCTCTCTTGGAGACCCCCCTGAACCCCTGAAGAGCCTGGCGACCGCTGTCCAGAAACCTCCTGCTCTTTCTCTCACAGCACGTCCGCCTCTCTCTCTCTTCAATCGGGTTCGTATGGCTCTGTACGGCGAGAAACCGAACCGCTGCCTTCTCTGTTCATCTCAGGCCCTTTTAAAGGGTTAAACAGAGCTTAAAACCTAATTAGATTAGGTTTAAGAGTCCTAAACAAGCCAAATCAGTGTCCCAGACCGTCGGATCAAGACCGGGAGCCACCTGGGCTGTAGGATCGCGCTCCGGTCCACAGAATAGTGCCGTGGACCGTGAGAAACACGTGGGAAACGCCCACGCGGTCCACAGGCACCGCCATGGACCGCCCGGTCCACGGTGGATTGGGGCAAGGGGGGCCAGCAGGCCGCTGGCCTGGGCCGGCCCGCGCGTGCGGGCCTGGGCCGTGCCTACGCGTGGGCCTGCGTGTGCCTGGGCCGCGCGCCCGGCTGGGCCGTGCGCCCGCCTGGGCCGCGGGCCCACCCCGCGCGGGCCTGGGTCACGCGTCCCGCGCGGGCCTGGGTCGCTCGTCCCGCGCGCCGCCGCCTGCGGCCGCACCGCTGCCACCCGCCGCCGGTCGCCGGCGGTCCTCCGCTGTCTCGATTCTCGTGCCAACTTTAAAAGCTCGTATCTCCTCCGTTCGAGCTCCGTTTCAGGTGATCTTGATCTCGTTGGACTCCGTTTTTTGCCGCGAACCTCGCTGTGGGCTCAATGTGGGCTGAATCTTGAGGCGTCAAATCCTAACAATCTCCACCTCGACTCGATATTCGGCCTCCTCCAAACTTCGAGAGCTTCTGGATCTCCTCGCCCCCATGCCCTGGGGCAATCGCCTGCTAATCATGGATGGGCAAACATGGGAGTCGAGTCAGGCTGCTTAATCCCATCTCCGTCGTATGCTGTGCTCCTCCTGACCTGAGACCTGCTTGGGGCATCATCCTGCGGCAATAGGAATCTCACCTTGCGACGTCGCCTCTCGTTCTCCCGAGTCTCCTGTCTCGTGCCCGATCCGCCTCCTGGAGCTCCACCTCGCTCCCGAAGCTCCACCTGGCTCCCGAAGCTCCACCTCGCACTGGGCTCCCTGCCAGGTAATAATGTCCTCTACTCTCCTTCTTCCCCTCCAGCACAATCCTATCGCCGCGTAGCACCCTCAGGATTCCTCCACTAGCTACCATCCTGTAGCCTCTCGAATCCAGTCTGCTAAGTGAGATAAGATTTCGCCTGAAATCGGATATGTATCGGACCTCCCCCAATCTCCTCACTGCACCGTCATGTGTCCTCCAGCTGACCGTCCCAATGCCTCTGATCGCACAGCTCGATCCATCCGGCAGATATACAGTGCTCTCACTGTTCTCCAGGGAGTCAAACTGCTCCTCTCTGCAACACACATGATAGGGGCATGCAGAATCTAATATCCACTGCTGGGAAGAAGTAGATACCTCGTCAGATATCTCCAGGACATCTCCATCTGAATCGCTGCCGGCCGTCGCTACAGCAGCCACCGTCCGATTTTTTAGTTGAGGGCAATCTCTGGCTAGATGCCCCAACTCCTCACACCGGTAACACCTGGTTTTGCTCAAGTCCCTCCTGGACTTAGACCGCCCTCGATGCGATCTCCTGTCGCTCCGTCTACCGCCTCCTGCTCCTCCAGAAGCCACCAAAGCTGAGCTACCGCCACCTGAGCTCGAAGCTGGGTTCTCCCTCCTAAGAACCTCATTCTGGAGTATCGCCACGGTGACCTCATCCATCTTGATAGTGCTCTTTCCCACTAGAAGAGCAGTCACCAAGGACTCGTACGAAGGGGGAAGCGACGCCAGCAAAACCAGCGCCCTGGTCTTCTCCTCAACGTTCTCGCCAACGCTGAGAAGGTCGGTGAGGATCTTCTGGAAGTGACTCAGATGCTCCTGCACGCTCTGTCCTTCAGTCATCCGCAGTTGGTAAAACTGCCTCCAGAGGAAAAGAGTGTTGGTGAGAGACTTCGCCATGTACAACTCCTCGTGCTTCGACCACAGCACCGTCGGGGAAGTCTCGCTCAGCACATGGATTACCACCTCATCCGCCAGGTACATGCGGATGGTACTCACCGCCTGCATCTGTAGTCGTTTCCAATCCCGCACCTCCATGGTGGTCGGTTTCTCATCGCACAAGAGAGCATCGATCAACCCCTGTTGGATGAGCACGTCCTTCACCCTTGCCTGCCACAAGGAGAAATTGCTCTTACCATCAAAGTTGTTGATCTCCATCTTGATTGTTCCTGTTTTCTCCATCTTCAGTCTTGCTCACCACCACTGCAATCTGCGTCCTTGTACCGCCTTGCTCTGATACCACTTGTTGGGTGGATGTCTGGCCAGGACACCACCTCCCAAGATCCTTTCAGTACCACGCGATGCAGCAAGAAGAAAGAAGAAACAAAACAAAAAGAAAACAATCAAAATACGTGGATTAGCCACAAAAGGGCTCGCCTCCACGGGGCATGCAAACTTCACTATGAAAAAGAAATTTTATAAGAGGAGACCTCACCCTCAACCCTTGTGCACCCAATTCTTTCTCATCTGAAGTTTCCCTCACAAAAGCTCTCTCTCTCTTAGAGACCCCCCTGAACCCCTGAAGAGCCTGACGATCGCTGTCTAGGAGCCTCCTGCTCCTTCTCTCACAGCACGTCCGCCTCTCTCTCTCTCTTCAATCGGGTTCGTATGGCTCTGTACGATGAGAAACCGAACCGCTGCCTTCTCTGTTCGTCTCATGCCCTTTTAAAGGGTTAAACAGAGCTTAAAACCTAATTAGATTAGGTTTAAGAGTCCTAAACAAGCCAAATCAGTGTCCCAGACCGTCGGATCAAGACCGGGAGCCACCTGCGCCGTTGGATTGCGCTCCGGTCCATGGAATAGTATCGTGGACCGCGAGAAACGTGTGGGAAACGCCCACGCGGTCCACAGGCACCCCCATGTACCGCCCGGTCCACGGTGGACCGAGGCAAGGGGGGCCAGCAGGCCGCTGGCCTGGGCCGGCCCGCGCGTGCGGGCCTGGGTCGCGCCTGGGCCGCGCGCCCGCCTGGGCCGCGGGCCCACCCCGAACGGGCCTGGGTCGCGCATCTCGCGCGCCGCCGCCCGCCGCCTCGATTCTCGTGCCAACTTCAAAAGCTCGTATCTCCTCCGTCCGAGCTCCGTTTCAGGTGATCTTGGTCTCGTTGGACTCCGTTTTTCACCGCGAACCTCGCTGTGGGCTCAATGTGGGCTGAATCTCGAGGCGTCAAATCCTAACACAACTGAAAATGGTAAACATGCAAGGACCATGATGATCTTCTTTAAAAAATTAATCAATAGAATAAACACCAAAAAGCGGACATGTATTCAATGACATGGAAACAATCATGTATCATTAACTGTATGGATATATAACTACAGTACGATCAACATTGGTACCAAGCAGCTGGGCAACAGTTGAACAAGCTTTCACAGATTGAGCGACGAAGAATGAAGAGGACTGGATAAGATCCATCACCAAAACCATCAGCATCAGTTTTCCTGAACCGCAACTCTTTCCCAGTATGTGAAGGAAACTGACAAGTTTTCTTGCATGGAGGGAACGTACAAGCATATAACTGGGCAAGTAAGAAAGCTCAACCTGAGTCTAGAACAAGTGCCAAGAAGTATGTTGCCCTATTGATGTGATTGGAGAACTACCATGCTTATTCAGTATCTCGCTACATCTGCATTTTGTTTCGACTTCAAAACCACCTATGAATCCAATACCAGTAGCCCTTTCGGTTCCACCGTAGATTTTTCTGGGTCATTGAAAAGGAGGAAAAGTTGGAAGAGAGGAAACGAAGCCAATAGCTGGAACAAAGTATTTGACTATTTTGTCAAATAGCTTTGTTTAGGCTTAAGAGGAAATTAGTACCCACAAAGTGCTTTTTCAGCTTCTTTGAAGTCTGTAACTACCGCTTTATCCTGGTGCCGAAGAGGTTGTTAAGTAAAACAAAGCTGAATAAATAGGTTTTTATTCAGGTTTCTCCAGCTAATTCACGAAGCAAAAAGAAGGTTTACAGAGCCATATTTAATATAGATCAAAGAACAATTGCTGACCATTCATGTCAACGAGAGATAAAGTGGCTTTCCAAGAAACCAAACAGGATCATCAAATACAACTAGAGAGCTTCAAGCATAAAAATGTGCAAAATGATAATGAAATAAACCACTAAAGGAAATAAAAATAACAGAAGACGAGAAATATGACATGCAGTCTAAAATGATGTGAAAATTGGAAGAACCAGATATCCATGCACCATCAGATTCAGTCTACAAAGTCCAGCAGCAGCAAATACGAGACTTTTTAACTCCCAGCCACAGCCAGAGCCTCCCAATATTCTTCATCCCAGGTCAGTCCCAGAATGGCAGATTTTCTGCGGACAATCTATATCCAAGAATGCAGCTTTACAATACTGACTCTTGTATTGATTTCAGCATATTTTTTATGCTAAACGATGAACAAGTATGCAGGTAAACATGGTTGGCATTAGAGACACACAACTTGAGGAAAAAAAAATAGATAACTTGTGCCAAATAAACCTTAAAAGCAAGTTCATCTCGTCCATTCAGCAAATAATCACATCTTCTGCAATCACAATAATTTATAACATACAGCCAATAGCTTGCATATCTCGAAATATGTTTCAGAGATGGCACCAACATTTTGATTCCCAATGCATACAGAAGGATATAGTTTAACAGGTTTCTCAACCAAGACAACGAAAAACTAAGTCAGTAAGATCTCTTATTACTTCCAGCTCTGTTGTACTCTCCTAACATGATACACCACTTGCAACTGCTTATTATGAGCGAAGATACCCGAGAATGGTGTTTTTCAGCCTACACATGTCTTATGAAGAGATACCACTGGAAAGTAAAAGCATCTCCCTCAACTGATCCAGACAAGCAGCAGAAATACATCATTGTATTGGTCCAATCAGCTGAATATCATGAATACACTAAATATGGCTCATGAGATTATAGCAGCAAAACAGGAAGCTGGAGAAAATCTTTCCCGCAATTATTGAACAAGGGATCCTTCATGATCACTCAGCAACCTGCAGATGCAACTTTAAGCCATCAGTACCAAATCAGCAGAAAAAGGAGTGCATACCAAGCCTATAAAGCCCCATATAAAAGAACCTAATTAATGTCTCATTCCGATATATTTAGCAACATCCACCAAAAAAATTGTGAACTATATTTTCTCATGACGCCAGTCCTGGGAACTTTGCTCTTGAGACCTGGGTTAATGGAATATTGTGGTAATTTTATGAAAGTTCCACAAGCCCTTTGGAGTAGGTATATTCCATAGGATAGCTAGCATTGCATTTCATACAAGCAAAAAGAGATTCCAATGTATTTGAGCTGAGGCTATAATGGAAATTGTTTAATAGCCTACCAGTTGGAATGCACTGTACTCGGAGACTACAAACTTCATTATATTGTACAAAATAGCCAAATGTTTTAAAAAGCGGCTGAAGTATTTGAGTGTCAGGGGAACATGCGAACTGGGCCACAAATGCAGGTGCATAAATAGTTAGCATCTAAAAAAACATATATTAATTACAATAATAATAGAAATATTTTGTTTTAGAAAATAGTAATATTAATAACAATAACATCCGGACTGCTTGAAACCTACAACCAACCCAACAATTACCTTGAACCTGCCCTGTTCATATAAGTTTGCTTAAAAAAAGTGGCCATATACTTAGGTACACAATGCTAAAAAGGCCATAAGTACAGTCAGACAATGCTAATCCTGCTGCATATATGTCCATAAAATGCTCAGCTGATCATCCTTCAACTCATATGCAACTTGACCATATATAATAGCTACACATAGTGGTCAGCACTGTGGTCAAATGACTGCATAAACGCTGAAAAATAGCAGAAATATGTCTACTAACCTGCTATATTTGTTTCATCACCTCGGACCACCTTTTTAGAGACATATCTCCTACCTGCCTGCTAAGCTGATGATAAGCAATGTGAATCCAATTTCTTTTGATCATGCTCCATCCCTTGAGGCACACCAGAATTCTAATGGAGAACTTACTAAGTATTGAACTTTGTCTCAACCATTGTGCTTCCTTAGCCCAAAACAACCCTTGAAAATATTATTTAAATTATCCTAGATTCAACATCTTAACTTATGGAGAGATGACAACGCTTGTGATACTAGTAGACATTAACATTGTAATTTTGTTCATCTTCTAGGAGGAAAGAGATATTAGTCAAAAGCAAAGTTTGTCGAACCAGTACTAGAGGTCGTACCAGCCAGCAACTAATTTGGCACAGCCAGGGCATACCGAAACAAGGAAAGCTGTAGAGGGAAAAGGAGAGGGAGAGGATCGAAAGACCATCATTGTCCAGGAGGAGAGAAAGGGGGGGGGAAGGATGAAGACAGGGGAAGAGAGAGAGGGCAAGGGAGAGAGGGAGTTGCTATTGTTGTTGAATGGGGCAAAGAAAGGGAGAGAATGAGACTTACCCAAGGGGCCTCATCATCAATACTGGTGTCCTCGTCGACCAATTGGGGACACATGCCATTAGGGTTTTGAGGGTGGGGGAGGGGTGAAACCACGATCGAACGTGCAAAGGAGTTGGGTTTGGGGAGAGCCAAATATATATCAAACCAAATATATCGAACCATGTCGATAGCCAACTAGTCCAATTTGGTACCCCCCAAATCAGCTGGTTCAGCACAATTTGGCCAACACTGGTCAAAAGCATGTCTACAAGATAACTCACTAGTATGAAACTTGGTGAAATGGTGCATAGCTTGTTTATAATCCACAAAATGCAATTTGTACAAACCCTATGATACTGGTTTTTGAGTGTGCATATGGATCTGAATTGGGAATGAGGATATGACCTCACTTTATGACATAGATGTATGTACAAAATACTAATAAACTGTGCAACATAAAGGTATGCTTCTTATATGATACACGAACTACATGAACATCCAAGTAGCTTTGCAATTTCAGACCACTTATCAATAACAGATGATTGCTTGTAATCATATCAAGCATGCAATCCTTATTAGCACAAAACTTCTGTGTAAGGTAACACACGTGCTTAGAGAACTCCTTTGGAACTCAAACCTACACCTTCTTCCTCAACATTTCCTTACTTCAAGTATTTCCTAAGATATTTGTTTTCCCACATCCATAACCATATCCATACACAATCTTGATTCAAACAAATTTATGTTTAAGTAATCCTTGAAATAATGAACTTCATAAAGAGGGATCTGCACTGAAGTTTCCTAAATGTCAAAGTGTACAAGTGCCTGACCAGTTGTATATAGCATTGCAGCAACAACCATCTATGTTCAAATGTCAATTGTTGTGATACACTATTTTTTTTCTAGATCCTAGTAAGCATGAAGCATAGTTGAGCTTTCGGTTAATCTGTTTGATACTATGCATTCTTCATCATTTTACGTCACCAAATATTGTGTTTTTCCTCTTTTATTGTGAGGCTTGTTAGGAAAAGTATTGACATAGTTATTAAATTTTTGTAGGTATCAAATAGTTTATGAAGTGATAGACACAACCCTCATATAAAAGAGGACTACATTGGATTGCATAGTGAATATTGCGCGTGAGGCATTGATGCATAGCAAGCAAGCAAGAGGAGATGGGGGAAGGGGGGACGACGCACCGGGGGAGGGGGGTTGTGGAAGTGGTCCCCTAAAATGATGAGATTGATTTATATTTTTGTAGGTGGATATTCAGCATTGGTAGGCATAAAAATGTCTAGCAACATAACATAATTAAAATACATAGGACATTGTGGGAAACTAAGTTGCTTTAAGCAATTGAAGAAGACCTAAGTTTTTGGCTCCTTGCTTCTTAAATGTGTTAGAACTATGGATATTGTTGTGAAACCTAGTCCACAGTTTGGTAAAAACTTGGCCTACCCATGATCTGGATTGCATAATCTGGAACAAAAAATCCCCAAAACAATCAAAGTCGGTCGCTTCGATCATTTCAGAAATTTCAAGCTATCCAATTTTGTATGCGATCCAAATCATGGATTGTGTAATCCATTGGATCACCAAATCCACTTAAATGGGTTGTTTTTGCAATGCGCACACATGACTCAGATTGACACCTCCTACGTTTCATGCCGAAACAGTAAACTAAGCCTCCAAAACTTATTTGGCCCTTTTTCTAAGATGGGAACACTTTAGATTGCAATTAGTATTCATATAGATGATTTTTAGGATGATTCGCAGGAGTTTTGTTGGATGCCTAAATGTTCCTGACCTATTTTCCTGTTAAGACTTATATTTGAATGCAACGGGCTACCTAGTTTCCTTGTATGAAGAATTCTGATCTCTATTAATCCAAGATTCGGTGCATTCAATATTAGGCAAGTACTTGTTGGATGTTTTGTTAACCCAATGGTTTGATTTTGATGCATACAAAATGTTTTAGTATGATCTTAATGATTGTATCTTCATGTAGTAGTTAATTTATTTTCTAGGAAGCTCAATAGGTTTGAAAGGTTAGAGAAGCATGGAGAAGCCTAGAAGAACAAATCCTAAAGTTAAAAAAGCATTTGGAGTATTTTGAAGCTTTTGCAGTGGAATCGATCCTAAATGAAGAAGAGTCAACCCCAAAATCTTAAGAATTGACCACAGAAAGTCATAGACCAAAAACAGAAGACAATAATTTTCAAATATTTCAAGTGCCGACCCCAGGACTTCAAGAGTCGACCTTAGGATGTCAGGAGTCGATCCTAAAATTTTAGAAGTTGACCCTAAGACTTTAGGAGTCGATAAGATATCGAAGTCGACCCCAAGACTTTAGAAGTTGACCCCAGCAATTCAAGAGTTAGGTGTAGACCCCAGGACTTTAGAAGTCGATAAGATTTCAGAAGTTGACCCCAACAATTCAAGAGTCAGCTTCTCTACACCTGACAGCCCTAACAGCTAGTTTTTCTACGAGCATAGAATATACAAAACGACTTCCAATGGCTACTTTCACCCCTACAATGGCTAAAAATAGCTCTCCAATGGCTAAAAATGGTTCTCCAACATCTTTTCCAGCTAAAAATGCTTTCAAATTTAATTAAAGGGTAAGGGGATTAAGGAGATTGAGTGGATAACGAAAAACGGTAAGGAATAGAAGCCAACCACCTCTTTTAGAGCTTCAACTTAAGTAACAATCTAAGTAGTGACCATTTAAAGCCTCCATCCACTGCAAAGAGAGCTTTCATATACCTATATTGAGAGCTTCAAGATCTATTTGAGTTCCACCACAAGATCAAGAGCAACCAAGAAAGGGCAATGGGAAAGGGTTGAATTCTATCCACCTCAAGATCCCAACATGTGGAGCAATCAAATTTGAGCAACAATGACATAAATCCGACTCTTGTAAAGGTTATATTGTATTTTATTTTCAATCTTTCATTTGTGCACGGGATTACAAAATCTTGTGTGAAGTTTTTGGTGTAGCTGACACCATGAAAAATTAGCTGTCTTGAAAGGTTTGACTGTACCCAAGAAGCAGCTAGGTTGTGGTCGATTGTCTTGGAAAATCAACTAGATTTTGCAAAACTTAGAAGTTGGCAAGGAGTTCCTAGGTGTTGGAGCTCAGGGTTGGTCTAGCTATACCAGCAAAACAGCTTAGTTTTGGTTGATTGCCAAGGAAAATCAACTGAGTTTGGTTGTGAACTTGAAAAACAATTAAGCTGTAATCTTATTAATAGATTATAGTGGAATTCCCTAGACAGCCCTGGGGAGTGGGCGTAGGAACAGTTTTGGGCTCCAAATCACTATAAATCTTTATGTTTGCTTGTGATTATTCTTATCTTGTGTATCTATTTATCTCTCGTTTTGCTGCGTATACTTAATTCACACCATTCTCACATTGCATAATTAAGTTTAGATTAGTTTTACCTAAGCATGGTTTAAGTTTGCAAAAACTTTTTGAATAACCCAATTCACTGCCCCCCACCCCCCAACTCTTAGGTTATCATCTTGGGTAACGTGTTTGTATAGTATTTGGGAGTCCTTAAAAGAGAAGGAAACGAGTCCAATTTTCATCTATTAGAGGATTTGTATCCAGCCGAAGTGAGTCAATTGGATTTAATAAAATAATTTGCTGCAGGTCCATAGTTGCCTTCTCTTTCTTGTTCTTCTATTTTACCATGATTCTCTCCCTTTTCAACTCTCCTCAACATTGTTTATTTTTTTTTTCTTCAAGTGAACTTAGCCCCGTTTCTTTCTTTACCATGCTAAACACTGCTGTTAACAGTGGACTTCCCCCTGATAATCAGATTTCTCCTCTTTTATGGGACTTGTTACCCTTTTTTCCAGAAAAATCTGATTATCCACAATCCCGTCCAGGATTCAATCTGAACCAACCTCCTCAACTACATATGATCTAATCTCTATCTTAACAACATTGCTAATTCAAACAACATCAAACTATGGATGACAGCAATCAGATTATGGCAGTCTATCTTAATTGCATGTGTATGACTCCATATCAATACTAGAATTCATCACAAAAAATTGACATGCATATCTGAGAACCTACCAACTTGAAATCACTTATTAAAATTATCATTTTCCTCAAATATACAAGTTTTTGCATGTACCTAACAAAAGAGATCCATGTGAATCAGCGTGGGAGTTTAATGTATGGATTAAGTGATAAATTAGGACTCTACATTTAGTGGCCAGTTGGGTTTACATGATTTATGCTGAGGCCATATAGAATGCCCAAGCAAGATATTCACTGCCCATCATGGGAGAACAATTTGCTTGGGAGATCAGGATTGATCAAACATTTAAGTTTGATCAGCAAGTTATCAAGAATGTTTGTGCATTGAAAAAGTCATTATTATTAGGTATACTTATTGGTGTGCAAAATATGTTCTTGGACATAGCATCTCCAGCACCTGATCAAACCTTAGGGCCTGTAGATGTCTTTGGTAAATACCAAAAAGTATAGCTACTCTATCTTGAGGATGGAAATAAGTTATTGATCATGGTGCAAGGACATTTGTGTGGATGATTGCACTATCACATCAAGAAAATTGTTATCTCATGATGTTACGAATCTCATGGAGTTTGTTGCAATGTTGTTCTGCTATGTCTCTCTAGATTTTTTAGATTCACATACAATATGGCACATACAAAAAATTAACAATTTAATAGTCATACACTTAAAACGCTCTTGATCACAATCCCATATCCAACCTACTTTCATAATCTCATACAAGGTTTGCCATACTGGTGTGTACCATCCCATACTAGGCATACTGTTTTATACTGGTATTGAACCAAAACTTAGTATAAGAAGAGCATAGAGTCTTCATATGCTGAACCGAACCTCGTACCAAATGTAATAATACTATGCCAACATGGTATCGATATGGAATCTAGTACTGATATTGGAAACCTCTGTCTCACATGCTTAAAGCATGATATAGTTTGTCCTTGCACCAGTTTACACACACTTTAGCATGATCTCAAAGTGCATGTGTTCATCTAGACTCTCCATTTTGGGCTATACACAATAGGTCTCGGACTTAGCTTCATGTAGGGGGCATGACCTAGGCATTTGGACCTTAAGTCCCACAAGAAGGCCCGAGATTGACTAAGGGGACTTCTTATGCACTTTAGAAGCATATCAAGATTCGAGATTTTTAAGTGAGGTGCTCTATATTGATCCTTATTGAGATTTTTAAGTGAGGTACTTTATATTGATCCTTATTGAGATTTTTAAGTGAGGTACTCTATATTGATCTTTAGAAGCATATCAAGATTGACTCAAGGGACTTATGCACTTTAGAAGCATATCAAGATTTGAGATTTTTAAGTGAGGTACTCTATATTGATCCTTATTAGGCTTTAAGGGGTGGCTAGCCATTTAACTGGCCATCCTTCTATCCTAAAAGCTAGGAAAAGCAGCCACTCAAGTGAGCTGCATACAACCTTCCTAACTAAAATCAGAGAAAGGGGCCAGCCACTTGTGCACACCCCTTTCCTCATGGAACAAGGACAAGAGCACCATCCTTATAAACAGAGGAGTCAACCCCCAAGGATAGGGAAAAAAGTTCCTCTCTCTCACCTTCTTTTCCTCTCTTGATTGCTCTCCTTCCCTCTTTCTCTCACTGTTCCAATGCAAGCTAAGGTTTAGAGAAATTTGACAGGCCTCTATAGGTGAGCAAATGGATGCTTCTCGCAATTCAACATGGGTTTAAAGAATGGAGATATTGCCTCAATCAAACTTGAGCATGCATTTGTGAGAAGTTCAGATTGCTTAAACCAGGCTTATGCAATTAAGTAATCTTCTTTTTTCTGGAAAGTAACTAAATGATCTTCTAACCCTTCTACATTTATTACTCCCCTCCTATCTCACTTTCACAAAGTGGCTCATTGCAAAAATCCAACTTCCTCACTATATTGCCGTTCATGATCATAGAAATATTATTATCACCTCTAGAAAGATCTAGGTAGCTCATTCTAAATTGGCTTATTGTGATCCCTTCTTTCAACATGAAACTTTTTCACACAACCACTTAATATCCAACTTGTATTTTGCTACCCATCCTCCACATTTTTCATTCAGCCAATATCTAACCTTGCTTATGCTACTTATCCCTCATCCTTTGTATTCACACGACATCTTGCACAACATTATTATTTTTATGAACCTCCAAATGATCCCAACCCTAGGACTAGTTGACAAGATCCATACCAACATAGCCAATCCATTCAGCCCATAAAAGATGTTCATCAATATGCAATATAGAAATTGATACCCCAACCCTCAGGGGGGCCAAAAGAAATCCAAAACCAATTTATAGGGACATCTAGAGCTATATGACCTATGTCACCTTACTTTTGATTATATGTGTTGTCATCACCCTTCACATGAAGGTTAAACAGATCTTCAACCAACTTTTTTCTTCTCAAACTTTGCATAAAGTAGACAAAATGGGGAACTATTATCCAACAAGGTTGGAAGTTTTGCCTAAAACACATGGGTTTGGATAAAAACCTACTGCATAGCTACTACTTTCGGTTATATCAGCCATGGTATTTCTAAATCGTGTGCCAAATCAAACTTCAAAACTGAATGATTAGCTCCCACATATTGTTTGTAACAGATTAAATTGATCATGGATGCTTAATTTAATGAATATTTGGGTGGTCAATAAGTTATACCATATTCATTACTTTTTAAAATGTATTTCAGCAATCAACATCATTGTTCACTTCATTCATTTTGGAGTTAAAAAAAGGTAAAATCAAGGTTTGCCATCTCGATACTGGACCCCATAACAATACAATACTAGTATAGTGTCGATATGCCCAGTACAGGGTTCAGTTCAATGTGTTGAGACTTAGAATGCCCTCCCTACTGAGTCTTAGTTCGGTACTAGTACAATACGAATAACCAGTATGGGATGGTACATATTGATACAGGTGAACCTTGGAAACAAATCCAAAGATTATAGATCCAACCTCCAAGAGATGATTTATTATAATGAACTTGGATTTTAAAAGATTTCAGGGATGCACATCTGATTCCAAAGAAATTTAACGGGAAAAAAATCTAGGATATAGAATGTTCTCTCTTTTTTCTTTTTTTCTTTCTTTTTTTTTTTTTTTTTGTTGGGGAAGTGGGGGTGGGGAAGGGGGGGTTGAATGTTCTTTCAAGGGAAAGGAGAGCAAACAGAATTTGTGGTGCAGATAAAGCACTAGAAGGACTAATTTGTAGGATTTGAGCTTGGGATATCTATAACTTGCAGTCAAGCTAAAAGGAACTTGGGTTCTCATCACATATCAATAGAAATATATTACAATCTAAAATAATGCAAAACCAAAACCACAACAATAATCATAACCATAAATGTCAAGCTGTGTCCGTACTTTGTGAGGTTCACTTCATGACCATCATGGACAGATCAAGAATCTCATTCATGCTTTTAAAAAGTAACTTGGAAACCATCTGTGGAAATTTGCGAGGTTCATAAACTAAGTTGAAGTAGTTTATATAAAACCTTATACACACTTGCAGTTCCAGTTATATTATATACACTTCTAGTTATATTTTGCTCAAGCCCCACAAAATAAGAAGCATACATTTGTTTGTCTTTAGATGATAATGCAATAGATTTGTTTTTTTTTTGCAAATAGTCCGGTCTGACAGCCATTCTCATCCTTACATGTATATAGCAATACATATAAACATGTTTTGGAGGTGTAAATGTATATGTTTATTCAGAATGCTGCAATCATATATGAACACATACGTAAGCATGTGCTTGGACAGGTTAGAAGCCTGCAGTTGGATAACAACTTCTCATACCATTTTCTCTCAAGTATACCTGGTTGAGGGGATTGTCTGGAGATTTCTTCCATAGCTTCCATATCATATCCTTGTATTGGTTGAGGGTCAGACCTGGTTTTTCTTCCTTCAGTTTGGCAAGCTCTGCTTCTTCAAAAGCCTACATGTACAAGTTTTAAAAGTTCAACGGACAAAATTGTACAAAATCAATAAAATACTTTATGGTATCATCTTGTTCCCCACAACATACATATCATCTGCTCCCATAAAAACTAATTTAAGCATCATAAAATTCCATTCTGATCTGATTCTTACAGACCAATGCATGAGACTTATCAAATTTGTCAAACTAGTCTGCCATGCATGAATTTGCGTAGGATGGCCAGCTCTATGCTCAGCTTACACTCAATACATGCAATGATGGCACACAGGTGGAACCATGTTAATGAGAGGTGATAGCTGCTAATGGAGACATTATTATGTGAGAATATCTTGGAGAAGAATTTCTAGTTTCAACGTAGAAGAATTTCTAGTTTCAACGTAAACTACTTTTCTATCAATGTTCTAATTTTCGTGTAATGGTGATATCAAATGGCAAAGTGAGGACGGCAATAACAAAGAAAACTTCATGCTTGATACTGCTCATATTGAGCAAACATTTATTTGTTTATTGATGATATTTCTTTGTTCTCCTCAATTTATTCCTTAAAGATGTTATAATAAGATGAATCACACATGTTATTTGCCCATATGGCGATCTTGGTTTCTAGAGGGAGCTGATCAAATCCCATCCCACCACATTGCGACTAGATTTATTGTGACATTCAAGAGAAAAGAAACTACCAATCACTGCACTATGTCTATATAGGTATTTTAAGAAAAAAAATTTGTTATGGAATGGTGCACCAGCGCACCCATCAACACCGCCACTGGAATCCTTGACTAGACATATTATCACATTACATTTAAAGAAACCACAGCTTCATTTTGTATAAACTAAAAGATGAGTATAATGAAACCTAATGACAAAATTGCAAGGTACAAGAAGTAATCAAGGAGGGATTTGTTTTAAACAGTTGCATGAAAAGACATCAAGGACTCCAAAAGACATAAGGAGGGTAGACTGATGCAGAGAGGAAAGTGAACAAGGCCAAAATTCTAAACAAGCAACTGTGTTGATGACAAGTTCTGTTTAAATAAGGCAAGAATGAAATATGTGGATTAACCAAGACGATGGAACAGAAAACAAGAGATACATATCAAGTTAAGCTAATTAAGAGCGAACAACAGAATTTTGGTGAAAATTGGAAGTCCAAAGAAAGATGAAAAGGTTAAACATTCATGAAGAAGTCTCTATAGGAATGAGATAGAACTTTTGAAGTGTTTCCTCATTTCAATGTGACATAATAATAAATTAATTTAAAATGAAGTGAAAAAGTAGGCAATTACATTTAGATTAAGTACCAAATTCGGGTCTGGAATATCACATAGAAATTAAGCGCATCAGGCAAAGCAGTTTTTGTACCAACTATCATAGAATTAAAAATATAACTTATATCACGAAGTTCTAAAAAAAGGATGGAAAAACAAAAATTATGAATAATGGTAATAACCTAAGAGGATTGATTTGTTCAGTGTCAGGATGATCAGCAATTTAGGCTCTTTTCTTGCTAGGCAACTATAGGAGACATACAGAGCATATAAAAGGCATTCACATCACTTGAGGAAAGGATATATTAAGATACCAATAGAGGTAATTTGACAGATATTAAAGATCAGGAGGTGATGAGCAGTACCTTGAAAGAGGCCTTGAGCCTCCTCTCAGGGTGGCGATCGGGGGGGAGCGAGGGCTCGGTGATGGCCATGCGAGCGATGGCGTCCTCGACGGAGTGGGCCTCGATGACGGAGTCGTCGCGGTTGGTGTTGGCGACGAGGATCAACCGCTCGTACTCCTCCTCATCGGCGGTGCGGGTCTCGCGTTTCTTGGCGGCCTCGGCGTTCCGGAGGATGCGCTGGCGCTCCTCCTCACGGCGGCGCTCGAGCTCGACCTCGGTGACCTTGGGGACGGGGATGGAGACGCGGCTGGCCTTGCGGTCGGGCTTGCGGCCGGATTTCTCCAGTTCTTGCTGCTCGATCTCGGCGATCTTGCGGTTCTCCGCCTTGCGGGTGGCGGCCTCCGCGCGCTTCTCGGCCTCGTCCTCACGCTTCTTGGCGGCGCGGGACTTGGGGCCCTCGGCGGCGCGCCAGTACTGCTCCTCCTTCTCGTGGGTCTCGCGCTCCTTGCGTTCCGCCTCCGCCGCGCCGCGCCGGGCGCGGGCCGCCTCCGCCTTCGAGTTTACCCCCATCTTCTTCGGCATCTTCCCTTTCTTCTTCTTGTCTCTGCTTTCTTCGATCGATTGTTTTAATTACGTTTCGGTTGGGAGGAACGGGAGGAAGGGAAGTGATGGAGAGACGGATTTTGGTCGGTCGCGTGCTGCGTATATCCTTCTCCCGGGTTACGCCAGATCCTTCTCGTGCTGGGCTTCTTTTTTTTCTGATAAAGAAATTCTCTGCAATATGAATAATTAAATAATTTTTTGTGTAAAATAAAATAACTGCGTAAAGTAATTCTTTGGTGGAATCATATATATATATATATATATATATATATAATATATATATATATATATATATATATATATAGAAATTCTCTGCAATATGAATAATTAAATAATTTTTTGTGTAAAATAAAATAACTGCGTAAAGTAATTAATAAAATAACTGCGTGTGTATATATATATATATATATATATATATATATATATATATATATATATATATATATATATATATAAAATAAAACCGAGGAACCGTGTTGGGTTGTCTCCGTTTGTTACATAGATAAAAATTATTTTGCCATGTGGAGTGAAACTGCGTGGAGTGGGATGTGGGAGGATTGAAAGAGTTTCGGAAGAAGCTTCATTCGCTTCAAGCCTCCCACCTGATCGAACTCTTGAGGATGGAAAAACAGTAAAAAAATGCAGCAGAAAAATATGGATGCGCATGCGGTGGAGTCGATGTCGATGAGGTGGGTACTGAGGCTGATGAAGTCGGGGGTTGTCGGAGAGCCAGAGGAGGGAGCCGGAGGAGTCGGTGACAGCAAGAAGGCTGCCGCGATGGGTGAGAAGGGCGGAGGGTGAGTCAATGCGGCGGGAGACCGGGGCAGCGCAGTTGGCGACCCAAACGACAATGCGAATGGAGAGGGAGGCATACCAGATGGTGAGGAAACAAGCGATGCTGGCGTTGGAGCAAAAGAAGCCGAGCTCGTAAGGCAGCGCCCAGGTGCAGGATGGTTGAAGCTTTGCCAGACGGGGATGGTGATGTCGCCAGCGAGATCGAAGGTACCGATGGAGAGACCATTGGTGGAAAAAACAGTCTTCAGGACTGTCACAGCATCTATGACGGTGGTGGAGAACGTGGACGTGATCCCTGTGCAGAATTCTGAGAAGAAGGATCAGCAGGACAGGGTTGTTGTTGTGGCTGGTAGGAGAGAGCAAGAGGAGGAGGACAGTTGGAGAGCCATAGGAGGGAGACGGATGAGTCGACGACGGCGAGGCGACCGATGGGGTCGGTGAGGAGGGCGGAGGGCGAGTCAATGCTTTGTTGGCGGGATGGTCGAAGCTCTACCAGACGGAGAAGTAGCCAGGGGAGAGGAGGAGGTTGCCGCAGTCGAGGAGGCAGATGGAGGAGACAAGGCGGGGGTTGTCGAAGAGCCAAAGGAGGGAGCCGAAGGAGTCGACAATGGCAAGGTGGCCGTTGGGGTGGGTGAGGAGGGCGGAGGGCGAGTCAATGCGGCGGGGAATCGGGACAATGCGGTTGGCGACCCAGACGACGATGCAAATGGGGAGGAAGGTGTACCAGATGATGAGGAAATAGGCGATGCTGGCGTTGGAGCAGAAGAAGCCAAGCTCGAAGGTCCGATTAGGGCTCCGAAGGATGGGGATGGTGGAGGAGGCTGAGAAGCATTAATGCTTGGACGGTGGCTTGGGTTTTGAGTTGGGTATTTACATATAAAAGTCTAAAAAAAATAAATATATTATTAATTAATTTAAAAAAAATAAAATAATGACACACTTAGGATCTATAATTTTAAATTTTAAATTCATCTAAAATTTTATAATATATTACCAAACAGATTTTATTTGAGTTCAGATTGTGTCGGATATCTTAAATAATCTATCTGACTGTCATCCCTAAGTTCACTATAGCATTAATGCGAGATTGGCCTATTGCACTATCAGAACCATGTGTTGTATTTTAATATAATTTTTTTAAAATTAAATTTTTTAAATAAATTTTAATAATTTATGTTCAAATATATGAAATATTTGGATTTATTACATATCATAAAAATAAAAAAATTCAAAAAAATAAAGCTGATTGTATTAATTGGATGACACTACTTCATAAAAAAATATATTTTTTTAGATTCTTAAGACTGATATAGATATGATCTGAAAAACATTCAAGAATAAACACCAATAAAGTTGATAGTTTCAATTGTATATATTTAAAATTCATATATATATATATATATATATATATATATATATATATATATATATATATATTTGGCTTAGAAAATATTTGATGCTTGATTTTAAAATTTAATATTGATTAATAAATAATCTATTTAGGGACTTGGGTCTATTCAAGATATATTGGACAAATAAGTTTAATGTTACAGTAGAGAATAGAAAGGCTAACGTCAAGGATGACGTAGAGATCACCAACATACTTAATTTTTTTTCTATACGAAATATCAAATAAAATAAAAATAATATTTTTGAAACCTCATGCATTGTGCATGTGAGATAGAGAAATTAGATGGCTGAAGATGATGGTTGGCTCATTGTCTAACCCAGGTCCAACAGTTGAATTTAATTGGAAGGTGGCCAATCAGGAATCTAGAATTGATTCTCACTAAATTGAGTCTCGATCTTGTGAGCCTATAGATTTAAACGGGCTGCCTGCATGAGCGGATTTCACATGAATCATGGATCAAGCCTTACGCAGCTCTCAAAGCATTCAAATATTTTTTTTTATCCATCCATATAAATCTTAAATATCATGAATGATCAAAATGCATCATTCTTTCGGGTGAAAGGTGAAACATACAATCAGAAATAACCTTAGAAGTTTGCAATTCCCGGCTTACATCGTAAGAAAGAATTTGGAGGGTTCAATTCTATTGAGATTGCATGGATTAAAAAATTTATTAGATTTATTTTATATTTGATACTTAAAATTTATTGATAAAAGATAAATATATACTTTAGATCATTAAAGAAAAAAATTTATATATTAGATATTTTAATATCATATCTCTTGCTCATGTCCATTACAATTTTTTTTATGATAAATTTTAATTTGGTTCTATTCTTTCCTGTTCTTTAGATAATTATAATAAATAATTATAATAAATAATAATTTATTATAATTATAATAAATAAATAATTATAATAAATATGGATATAGATACTGGATACAGATTCAAATGTTATTCATAGTTAGATGGATTCAAATACAATAATTGATCAGATTTTCATTCAATTCATTTTCATCCTAAAAAAAAGGATAAAATTTTTTTAAAATGTATCTTCCTTTAAAGAAGAGGATCGAGAAAGAAAGAAAAGAAGAGATGAAAGAATTTAAAAATAATTAAAAATAAAAATAATAAAAAATAATAAATTTAAAATGATTATATTATTTTACTAAAATTATATCCCATGCATCACATGGGGTTATAACTTCTAAGCTATTTAATATCATCTATTATATTTTTTTATATTATATTAAAATTTTAATTTATAAAAATATTATTTGAAGAAATAAATATATGCTGTGCATCGCATGGGGTTCTAACCTAGTATTAGTGTGCTCGACAATCTTGGCAAAAATATAACAATGAAGCTCATAAGAAAGATCAAAGATACATGCAGAAAAAAAAAAATGATCCAATTACACTATATTTAAAAATCGATATATTATGAGCTTCTAGGTAAACTGGACAACCATGTTCTCTATTTTATTCATTCTAGTGTTGATTTTTATGGATCAAGAACATGTTTTAATTCTACCTTTTTAGTGCCTCTTTTTTTTTTAAGAAATATAACAAGAATGCCACTCCTAAGACTTGAATAAAGCTTTTAACTTCGCGATTGACTAATGTAATATTTTTTAGTATCTCAAATATTTAAAAAAAAATAATTTTATTTATTCAAGAAAAAATTATTTGCTCTTATTCAAGATTATTGTGCTATATTTTATGAATGTATTGTTATTCTTTTAAACTAGCTTATAATCTCATACGATGCATGAAATATGATTTTTTTTCTAAAAAATAATATTTAATTTTATTTATTTATTATATATATATATTTTAAAATAATTTAAAAAATTATATTTTATGTATAGTGTGCATTATAAGCTATCAGATGAATCTTTTGAAGATCCAAGGCTTGAATTATGATAAATCAAGTTGGATGCTAAGTTCAATGTCTTGAAGAGACCTTGAGAGCATTTACATATATGATCTATAGATCATCATGAACTTTCCAACCCGACCACCCCCCACCTCCCTCCCGCCCCCCAAAAAAACCCCCACAGGTGATGGAACCAATATTGTAACATAGTGTGTTGTTGGTTTTACTCTAAAACCAAGATTACAAATCTAGCTTAAATCTTTTTCGAGAACCATAGGAGCAATCTCATAAATCCTTTTCAGAGTAATAACTCTACAGAATCCTAGATCCTCTTATTTATAAAAGAAAAATGAAAGCGAACATATAAACAAATGAAAGTTTTAGTATGATGACTCCCGACCCTCAGGCCCAAAAACAAAAACAAACAACTGAATCTTTTACATTATTTCTTTTTTTCATACATGCAAAGTTATACAAAAAACTTAACTAAATTGTAAATAATCCTTTATCTTTCTCAAGCAATGATCCAAATCACAACCTAAGATCTATAAATATCCTTCTTAATTATAAAAAATCCACCTAGACAAAGAACTATATTTCTCATATCTTTCTTAAGCAATGATCCAAATCACAATCCAGAATCTATAAATATCATTTTTAATTATAAAACATCCACCTAGATAAAGAACCATTTTCAGAAACTAAATCATTCACATCTTGCCATCTCAAAAATTTAAATTTTTTTTTTCTTTTTTCTTCTTTCCTCTCTTTGCTTGCTTTCAGAAGAAACCAAGACCACCACAAGTTAGTATTTTCATATGTGACCTCCCTGTAGAACAAATTCTAAAGTAGCTAGTCAAGATGTCTATCTAGCTACTCTATCTAGTTGAGGTTGGCTCAATTAGAGATGGGATGTGGCTAGCATTAGGCAGTGCAATGAAGTCCTTTTATGTAATGCCATGGTGACAAGATGTCTGCTCCTTCCAGTAAATGGGTCTAAACCCTTCCTCTACTATCAATTTATTGCCGTCGATCTTCTTACCAAGGTTAGCTCGATTGGAGAATAGATATGGCTAGCGGTGGACAATGATGGCTTGATCTCTAAAATAAGTTTTTGATTGGAGTTAGCTCCAACGGGAATTTTTCGATGCTCAATCAGAAAATTAAGAAATGGAGGGGAATGAGCGAGTATTGGAGAGAAGTGAGTGCGTACCTTGAGGATCCCTTTTAGCCCTTTATTTATAGGTAAAGACGGAGGTGCTGTGAGAAGGAAGAAGAATCATGTTATTAGTCTTATCTTATCAAACGAGATACGCTCATTATTTTCTATCTTATCTAGAGAGGTACGTCATTATCTTCTTCCTTATCTGTTCATGGCAAGCTGTTATATGGATTCTGAAATTTTTCTAGTTAACTTAAATCGAGCAGCAATATCAAATATAATACCTTCTTGAAATGTCAGCTTGGGTCAACTATGGAGGAACCTTGGATCAATTTGGGCAACGGCCATGATTGAGGCACATTACAAATCGGCTTATCCAACGAAGCACCAAAGAAAGGGCCTTGACTAGCACCACCTCAACCTCCTCAACACAGCCTAGAAGGGAAAGGAGATGGTCTTCTACTCCATAGTCTAAGAAGACTCCACCATGGGCCACTCATCACCTTGACATTCTAAAGTCTACACTGCTCGGGATACCAACATGGATTGAAAGCTTCAGAAAATGAACTAATGAATCGAGGCCTTATGCAACCAAGCCCCTACTCAAGATTGTAAATTTGGCTTAACGATAACCCACCTTTTAGCACAAAGATCATGCAGGATCCGATCCCCACTCTCTTCAAGATGCTATAGCTTGAGGCCTATAATGGTGTAACCAACCCTACAGATCATCTAGAAAGTTTTGAAGCCTTAATGCTCTTGCACGGCACCATAGATGGAATCCTATGCTGAGCTTTTCCTTCCATCTTATGGAAAGTGGCTTGGTACTAGTACTTCAGTTTGAAGCTAAACTCCATTCATTTCTTTGAGCAACACAATCAATCGTTCGCAGCGTACTTCATCAGTAATAAGAGGTAATGCTGCAGATCAAATTCTTTGACAAACATCAAGCAAAGGAAAGAAAAATTCTTCTTAGCTTATGTGAGCCATTTTAATGTGGCTACACTAGAAGTGCGCGATCTTGATTAATTGGTCATGATGTCTGCCCTAAAGGATGGACTTCAAAAATACTAGTTCCTCTTCTCGCCAGAGAAAAGATATCTAAATGACCACCGAAATACTAGCTTGGAAGGAGAAATATAATAATACTAAAGAAGCCTATGAACTGCATGGTACCCCGATCGAGGTAAAAATTGACAAAAGAAGATGAGCATGAAGATAGGAGGGGCTCACCGAGGTGAGACAATCACCAAACTTCTCGACGATCTAAAACTCCACCTCATGATCAACAATCTAGAAACCTACCTCAGAACCAACGATAGCGGACTCCTCCCAGAGGTCGGTAGAATGCATCGCAACCAAAAAGACTCACCAACTATGCTCCTCTAAATGCCCCTAAGATATAGATACTGATGGAGATAAAAGAACAGCTATAAAGAGCGAGGTGGATACAAGCCTTGCCAATATGATGAGAGTATTATCTTTATTATCGAGACCATGACACGACATCAAGAAATGTATCCAATTGCAAGATGAGATTGAGAAGTTCATTCAGCATGGGCAACTAGATAAATTCTTGAAGGATCAAAGAGGGTAGCATGAAGCCTGGCCCAATAGATTTACCATATCTGCCTAAACCACCTTGGTAGAAAGAACCCATGGAGAACCAACCTACCATTGGAGAAATAAATAGCTTCATTAGGGGACAGGTCGGTGGCACAGTGGGAAGATCGAAAGCTCCAATTAAGAGGCAAAAGATTGAGGAAGCGATTGCATTCTCCAAGAAGGATGCTCAAGAGGTTCAGTCTCTACATAATGATGTAGTAGTTATAGCCCTTAATATCGTTAATTATGATATACGTTGAGTTTTACTTGATAATGAAAGTACAGTCGATATATTATTTTATGATGTGTTCTTTAAGATAAGATTTATGTCAGATTGGTTAGGAAGGCTTGACTCACTGCTAGTCAATTTTTTGGGAAATGCCATACCCGTTGAAGGGATAATCACTTTACTAGTAACTATAGGTCAGACACCCTGACAAACCACGGTGTAGCTTGATTTTTTGGTTGCTAAAATTCTTTTGGCATATAATGTCATCCTCAGATGATCGAGATTAAATATGCTCTGAGTTGTGGTCTCAATATATCACTTAATAATAAAATTTTCAATGGAGCATGGGATCGGCAAATTCTGAGGAGACCAAGCCATAGCACGATAGTGTTACATGATAGCTCTTCGTGAAGCAACACCACCTGAAGATCTCTTCATCAAAGGATTGGATGCCTGTGATGAATCATCCAACCAACATGGAGACCTTGTGGAAGATCTTGTCATGGTCCCCCTTGAGGAGGGAAATAAGGAGCGATCAGTTTGTATCAAATCATACCTAGATGAGGTAACTAAATATCACCTTATTGTCACCTTTTTGCAGAAGCACACCAATGGTTTTGGCTGGCCAGCTGCAGACATGGCCGACAAAGATTTTGAAATGATGACACATCAGTTGAATGTAGATTTCGGATATCGATCCATCAAATAAAAGAAGCAAAGTTTCGCATTGGAGTGACAAAAAGCAACACTGAAGAGGTAAACAAGCCCATTGATGTTGAATTCATCAGAGAAGTGACCTATCTGAATTGGCTTGCAAACGTAATCCTCGTGAAGAAGGTGAATGAAAAATGATGAATATATTGCCCGAAAAATAGTTATCCATTACCTCATGTTGATAAGTTGGTAGATGCCACCTCGGGTCATAAATTTTTAATCTTAATGGATGCTTTCTCCAGCTATAATCAAATCTGGATGGCACTGGAAGATAAAGAAAAGATAGCCTTTACTACTGGTGGCCTATTTTGTTACAAAATTATATCCTTTGGTCTAAAAATTACAGGTGCGACCTACTAACGATTGGTGAACAAAATTTTCAAAGATAAAATCAGTAGAAATATGAAGGTGTACGAGGATGACATGCTGGTCAAGTGTTAAACCTCGATGATCATATTAATGATTTGAGGGAGACCTTTGCTAGCATCCAAAAATTTTAAATAAAGTTGAATCCAATCAAGTGTACTTTTGGAGTCTCCTCAAAGAAATTTCTTAGATTCATGGTCTCACGGCAAGGCATCGAAGCTAATCCTAAGAAGATCAGAGCTCTATAGAGATAAACCTATCAAGATTGATAAAGGAAGTTTGACTCCTTATCGATAAGATGGCCGCCTTTAACCGACTTATTTCTAGATTGGCCAAATAGTATCTCTCCTTCTTCAAGACTCTTAAACAACCAAAAGAGTTCCAGTGGACAGAGGAGTGCCAAATAATATTCGACGAGCTGAAGAGTTACCTTGGATCATCCCCACTCAACAAGCCCGAGCTAGGTGAAGAGCTATACCTCTATCTCATAGTCTCCCTAGTAGCTATGAGCTTAGTTCTCGTTCACGAGGAAGAAAAAATTCAGAAGCCAATATATTATACTAGCAGAATCCTTCGCGACACAGAGATAAGATACTCAAGACTTGAGAAAATGATCTTCGCACTAGTTAGCTCAGCAAGAAAGCTCTACTCTTATTTTCAAGCTCATACCATAGTGCTTCTCACCGACCAACCCTTGAAGACTATACTTCATAGACCAGATACTTCAGGTCGGATAGCTAAGTGGGCAATCGAGCTCTCATAATTCGATGTAAAATTTTGACCCCAACCTTCAATTAAACCACAAGTGCTCATGGATTTCATTCTAGAATGTACCATTCTCAAAGAAAAGCTAGTAGAAGCTAATATAAAAAAGAAAGAATCTAGAAGATTTTGGATGATGTATGTAAATGGGTCATCTAGCTCGACAGGATCAAGAGCCGAACTGATCATCACTAGTTCAGAGGGAGACATTATTGAATATGCCTCGCATTTTAGATTTTTGACCACCAACAATGAAGCAGAAAATGAAGCTCTAGACACAAGCTTAAAATGGCAAATGGCTAGGAGTGCCATACTTAAAAGTCTGCAGTGACTCACAGATTATGGCTGGATAGGTCTCGGGTGAATATGAAGCTCGAGAGGAGAACATGATGAAATATTTATAGAAGGTCAAAGACTAAACCTCAACATTTGAACAAGTCTCGAGATAAAAAAACTCTTATGTCTACCTGCTATTGAAGCTTGTGACCTCCACACCGACCAACCTACACAAGGAGTCCTTTTTGAAGTCTTAAAGAAGTCCAGCATCAAAGAGCCTATATTTATGTTGTAGGTCAACTTCGAGCCAAGCTAGATTAGTCCCTTAATTCACTACCTCAAAGATGAAACACTCCCAACTGACCTAAAGGAAGTCTGAAAGATAAGACACCAAGAACTATATTATATCCTTTATGAGGATAAACTGTACAAGAGATCATACTCCCTATCTCTTCTCAAGTGCCTACGTCCATCTGAGGCTAACTACGCATTGCATGAAGTACATGAAGGGATATATAGAAATTACTTGGAGGCCAATCCCTGACTTATAACACACTTTAGTAAGGATATTATTGGCCAACCTTACAGCAAGATGTAGCTGAGTGAGTGAGAAAATATGATTAATGTCAATGGCACGTCAGTATATAGCACCGACTTGCTACACTGCTAACTTTCATCAAAGCTCTTTGGCCCTTTGCATAATGGAGAATGGACATCCTTGGTCCCTCCTATAAGCTTTGGGTCAGTAGAAATTTTTGTTGGTCACTATCGACTACTTCACCATGTAGGTTGAGGTCGAACCATTGGCCCATATTACTGAAGTTAGAGTGAGGATCTTCATCTAGAAGTCCATTAGATGCCATTTTGGCCTTCCTTGGGTGCTGATCATAGATAGCAGTCAATAATTCAATAATTCTTGGTTCATCAATTTTTTTCGTAAACTATGCATCATCCATCGCTTCACCTCGATTGGCCACCTACAAGCTAATAAGGAAGCCGAGGTAATTAACCATAGTCATTTGCATGATTTGAGGCAAGATTAGATTGAGCCAAATGATCTTGGATGGATGAACTTCATCATCTGCTATGGGCCTACCGAACTATCCAATGGATTCTTATCGATGAAACTCCCTTCAACCTTGCCTTCAAGTCAGAAGCCATCATTTCCCTCGAGATTGGTGTTCCATCATCTCAGATAGAAAACTTTGATGAGCAAAATAATTTCGACCAGCTTTGAGCAAACCTGGATTTACTTCAGAAGCCCAAGAACATGCTCGAATAAGAATGATAGCCTATCAGTGCAAGGTAACTAGTTTTACAATGCTCAAGTTAAAGAAAAGATATTCAAGGTCGGTGACTTGGTGCCGAGAAGAGTTGAAGAATCACAACAAGGTGATCAAGAGAAGCTCACCCCGAACTATGAAGGACCTTGTTAGATATAAGGTTATCAAGTTTGGAACTTATCATTTGAAGAAGCTTAATGGAACCCCATTACCTCGATTGTGGAATTCTGAAAACCTACATATGTATTATGAATAGTGTAACAACCACTTTCTTTAATAAAAAGTAAATTTCTTTTATTAAGCTTTGCGGGATAAACATATGAACTAAAACTTCATCTCTGACAATCCAGACCAAAGACCTTGGACGGTCAAGAAGTGAAGGATAATCCCATCAGAAGACCCTCAAAAAGTCCTTCATCCGAAGATAAGTTGAGCCGAAAATCTTGATAGTACGAAAAGTGAGGGATAATCCTATAAGAGGACCCTTAGAAGTCCTAAGATATTGCCTATGATGATCTGGGGAGAAGATCTTGGGTGACCAAGAAGCGAGGCATTACCCCATAAGAGGACCCTCAGAAAGCCACCGTCTCAAGATGAGCTAACTTGAAAATTTTGGTTGTTCGAGAAGTGAAAGGTAACCTCATAAGAGGACCTTCGGAAGCCCTAAACCTTATCTTTGATGATGACAATCTGATCTAAGGTAGCCCCTCGTCCCTAAGACAAGCTAAGCTATGAACAACTATGGCAAAAAGAAACCCCATGAAGGTGGTAAATTGGCAATTAGACCTGACCTAAGATCTAGATAAGCCAAGCTGGGATCCTAAGAAAAATAGTCACAAGAAGATACCCACCACTTTGAGAGCAAGCTGAACTAAAGAATACATTACTTTCAAGAGATCATAGTCACCCAAAGAAGATGCCTGAGCATCTTAGCTTGCACTACCTAACCTAAGAAAAAGTAGGCTAGTTATCTAAATGTGGCTTAAAGCAATCTTTGATCTCCATACATCAAACATCCAAAATAGAATTAGCATCAGATACTATTTAAAACTAACATACCATTCCAAAGAATCGGACTTCAAGACATACCTTTGAGATTAATGAGGTTAATTTGATGAATAGGAAGATAAAGATAGCAAAATTAAAAAAGATGTATTTCATTGATTTGAACAAAAGGTCAGCATAGCCAAATACAAAATCTGCTTGATAAACATCGAGCTAATCTTTACATAGCAAAAATGAAAAAACAAACAACAAAAAGTTTAAGCTTTGGGGGAAGCCACATCCTTGGCTTGTGAAGGAGTGTCCTCAATAATCGGGGTAGAGATTGCACCAGCAGCTCACTCAAAAGTAGCCTCAGATCCGACCAAGGCGGCAACTTCAAAATTGGCTGGAGTGGTGGCTACAGTCCATACTTTTGTTGATGCTTGAATGACCTAGGCCTTCCTACTGTCCATGTCATCCTCATCCTCCTGAGGAACCAAAAGATCAACATTGACCACATGAAAAAGTTGCTTGATCAAAGTCTTGCATTCATCAAAACCAAGGTCGTAAGTCCACAAGGAGGTCTCAACACCCTCAACTACAGCCTTGACCTTCCACTATAAGAATTTGTAATATTAGCGATGGTATTAACAACGAAAAATAAATCCATCATTGATAATAGTCTTTAACCACCATAAAAATAATTCAAAAAATTAGCCATCGCTAATATTATTAGTGACGAAATTCTGACAATTAGCGACAGCAAAAGTCATCACTAATAAATTTAAAATTTTAGAAATTTTTTTGATTATAATTATAATTAAATTAATTAATTATCAACTATTATTAGTGACACAAAGATTGCCACTGCTAATAATTTTGAAAAAAATTATTTAAAAATTATGAAAAAATATTTTTCTTTGATAATAGTATTAGCGACAGCAATGAGTTTTTAGAGATGAAAGATTACTGTTGCTAATATCCTGAGGATATACTGATGGTATTTGCGATGGCCACCTTTATTGGTGCTAATAGTCCACCAAAAATACCCCCTCCCAGTCTGCAAGAGAAAAAAATTTTTCATACCTCATCCCCTTCCCTTTCCGCGATTCCCTGCTCGCTAGTGCCTCCTCCTTCCCAACTTTTCGCCCTTGCCGGTGCCTCCTTCCTGATGGTTCCCCCCTCCCTATGCTTCAGCATCCTGCGGCCCCGAGCCCCTGCTTCGGCCACGCTCGCGGCTGCCCCAATCCCATCGGTCTGACCCTACGGCCCCTGCCCTACTGCTCCCAGCCCGTGGCCTCGACCTTGCAGCCCCTGCCCTGTCGGCCCGATCCCACGACCCCAACCCACGCCGCCTTCCCACGATCCCATCCCCACACCCTCATCTTTATGACTGTATTTTTGAGCCGACATCCCATCCTCGAGCCATCCCCCTGTGCCTCAGTCTCGTTCCCCCCTCCTCGGTGCCTCCTTCCTGACGGTTCCCCCCTCCTTGCACTCCGACATCTCGTGGCCTTGAACCCCCATGGCTTTTTGCCCCTCGCTAGTGCCTCCTTCTCGACATTCCCCCCCCCTCCCTGATGCCTCTTTCCTAGTAGTTCACTCCTCCCTATGCTCTGGCATCCCACGACTTCGAGCCCTCGCTTTGGCCACGCCTGTGGCTGTCCCGACCCCACTGGCCCCGACCTTGCTGCTCTGACTCCACCGGCCCGATCCTGCGGCCCCTGCCCCACCACCCCGACCTGCGATCTCGACCCTATGGCCCCTGCCCCACCAGTCTGATCCTGTTGCCCTGACCTGCGCCGCCTTCCTATGGCCCCATCCCTGCACCCTCATTATCATGATCGTATCTCCGAGCCGATGTCTCATCCTCCAGCCATCCCCTCGCACCTCAGTCCATACACACCAGCCCGCACCTCAGTCTCTACACGGTAGCTCACCTTTTACTGTGAATATTAATGATGACGTTAGCAACGGCTAATGCTGTCACTAAAAGTTAATTTTTTATTTAAATTATATTAATTAAGTATAAGTAATTTTTAAAAAACTAATTATTTAAATATTAATTTAATTAATTAGTTAGATAATTAATTAATTAATTAATTAATTAGAAGTATAAAACTTGGGTCTCAGCATGCAAAGCGCTCGAATCAAGGGAAGGTGTCAGGCAACATTGCAAATATGGGGTCAGAGCGTGCCCTACATGCTCGGGCCTCGGATCCCAACTGATGTCCAGGACATTCAGCCTCCACATGCCTTGTACACTCAGATCGATGAAAGATGTCAGTCAGCATTTCGAACACAGAGCCGGGGCATGCCCTACGTGCTCGGGCCTTAGATCCCAGCTGGCATCCAAGGCATCCAGTCCTCGTGCACCCTGCATGCTCAGGCCGATGGAAGGTGCTAGACAGCATTACAATCATAGGGCTGGGACGTGCCCTACGCGCTTAGGCCTCAAGTCCCAACCGGTGTCTAGGGCAGCCAATCCTTGCACAAGGGTCGAGTGCATATTCTATGGCATCCCATAATTAAGTATTAATTTAAGTAATTAATTAGGTGTTAATTTTAAAAAAAATTGCATTGCATGGAATCATAGACCTATATTTTGATTAATGTATATATTCTACTATATCCGTATATTTATATATTTTTATACGGATGAAAGAATTATGTATATTAAAAAAATAAATAATTTCAGATATGTAAGTAGTTTGAAAAATATAAGTAATTCTATAGATCATTATAGTAATCAAACAGTATGATGAGGGTTCGAAAAAAATTTTGGATAATATTTTTCTTTAGTTCTCCCCATATATCTTCAACTATATAGAGAGAACTAAGAAAAAATGCTATCAAAATTTTTTTCAGCTCCTATTGCATATTGTTTGATTATTATGATTGACTTTTAGAATTAATATATTTTCTAAATAGGATAGGACCTTCTATACCTATTAATTGATGATAGGATACATTTACTATGTAAGCTATTTTGAATAATAAAATAATTAATTAGTAGTTGACTTGTATTTATGTATATGCATAATTCTTAGATAGTTTGTCATGGATTGTAGTTGGATAAACCATCGAGTAGTCGATGGAGTAATTGCTACTGAATATAAGAAGGGTGCAGAGTACTTCTGTGATTTTATTTTTGAAAATGCAGTACTCTTACATCAAGGATGGGCTCGTTGCCCTTGTAACAGATGTGGCAATAAAAAAATATTTAAATAAGGATATAATTACTATCTATTTGTATAAGAGTAGATTTATGCCTAACTACAAGTATTGGTACCTGCATGTGGAGACATGAGAGAAAGTTACAAGGGTTAGAAGCAAGCAGAACAAGGACACAGATAGAATGGTAGATATGATTATGGATGTGGTTGGTTCTAAATTTAACTGTGATATAGAGGATGATCTAGAAGTTGATAGCGGCGATTTCTACTATATGTTAAAAGATACTGATGAATCACTATGATCGGAATATGAAACACATATTGTATTATCAACTGTGTCAGAATTGTTAAATTTGAAGGCTAAGTTTAATATGATGATCAATTATTATGATAGGATGGTAGCAATAATAAAGAAAATACTATCGAAGGATGAGAAGCTTGTTGGGAGCTTCTATACTTCGAAGAACATGGTGAAAGGATTGGGTATGAGATATGAGAAGATAAATGCATGTCATAATAATTGCATGCTTTTTTATAAGGAGGACCAACTGAAGAGTTCATGTGACGTATGCATAAAAGCCGATTTAAGCTGAGATAAGAGGATAGGAATCAGAAGAACATACTATACCAAGTTTTTTGATACCTTCCCCTCATCTCTAGACTTCGAAGGCTCTACTTGTTTAAGAGTACTACTGAGCAAATGAGATGGCACGAAGAAGGGATTCGTAAGCACTCTGATATAATGAGTCATCCATCGAACAGTGAGGCATGGAAGTAATTTGATGCTTGCTACCCTTTATTTGCTTAGGAATTATGTAATGTCCGACTGGATCTATCTACAGATGGCTTTACATTGTTCAGTCATACAATGGCCCCTCATTCATGTTGGCTAGTTTTTATTACTTCATACAATCTTCTGTCTGTGATGTGCATGAAAAATATAACATATTTTTTATATTAGTCATTCCTGGACCATGACATCATGGTAGAAACATTGATGTATATCTAAGGCTTCTTGTTGATGAGCTGAAATTTTTATGGTCTGATGGCTTACGTACTTTAGATGCATTGAAGAAGTAGAATTTTATAATGAAGACTGTATTAATGATTGAAAGATAGAGAGTTTATCCACGTTTAGAGTTGCTCGTAAGTACTATAATTTTAATTAATATGTTTAGAATTTAGCCATTCTAGAGTTAATATTTATTTTTTAAAATCAATTTTGCAGCACGTTTAGAGAGCTTGGAGTATCTTGTGTGATTACCGGCATCATCCAATGCTTGATGCTAGGGCCAATGAACAAGTTCTCTAGCTGGCCATCTGGAGCTCGTAATGCAGCTTGGGAGATGTTTCAGATAAGTCAGAATATTTAATTTTTAAATTCATGATACATTTGTATTCTACTTATTAATACATGCTTCGATTCTATCTTACAGGAATACTATCGATTCGAAACTCCTCAGGATGAGGAGGTTGGTTATCGGATCTTTGATGAGGTGACTACATGGAGGCTCCGAGATAACCTCTATATTCTTAAGCAGTCTGCCATTGAGCATTTTGATTTTCAATCACCATCGGACTGGAGGTCCTATAGGGATTACTGGATGTGGATGGATGTATAAGAGGCCCTCTGCGATCAGTGAAGCAACAAGAAGTACTCTAGTAGGTGGCAGAAGGTCCAATAAAATTGGACCGTCCCACAAGATCCAATCAAGCACACGGACGGCTCCATCGGCACATATGTTGTGGCCGACAGACTGGTAAAAAATCTATACCAAAACTATAAAAACTCTTATATGTATGCTTTAATTAATTTAATTTTATTATTTACTTATTGTAGACATGGTAGATGGATCATCCATCAGGCCAGTAGTGATTGTGGCAGGCCACACACCAGTCTAAGAGGACTGGTGATTACTTAGATTTTAAGTCGTGACAAATCACAGTAAGAATTTTAAATTGTATTTATTAAGTTGTTACAGGATCTGATATGTATATTAAAACTAATGTATTTCTGAACTATGTAGGTGAATTACGCAGAGTATGTCATTGTGCAGCATGATGATGACCCATCCACTCAGTCCCTCCTTGACCTTGAGGGATGGCTCAGGGTCATCGGAGGGATGAGTAGGAGTCAGATCATATGATTTGGCCACAGCTTCGATCCTCCAATGGCTCGATGCTCTTCGACATCCTCACAGACCTCGACATCCCGACTTGGAGTGATGTGCACGTAGAGGAGGTTGTGCAGTGGCTTTTGAGCTAGTGACCTCAGAGCTTCTAGAATGCCATCCGTGATACAATCATGGAGATTCTCTGAGATCCATAGATGTACAACCAGTTGGGCTCGTTATTTCAGCCATCACATTAGGTAATTTTATTAATAAATTTTTTTATTTATTTTAAATTTTATATTTAGAAGCTTTACATATTTAGGCTTGAGTCAGAGAAGGAGATCTAAAGGTTAAAATTTAATCTAACCATCCAATTGATGAATTGGAGATGTCTATAGCTCCGTATCATCAAATAAAATATGTAAGAATAATCTGTTCGAGGATCGAAGGAGTGTATCGAAAGATATACCTCCATATCGAAAGATACATCTCCATATCAAAATTTATTAATAATATTTTATTTTTTTTTATTTTAAGATGTTGGGACATCCAGCTCTCATCCACCAACTGTTGGACAGGAGCAAGAAGATGAGGAGGACGATGATGAGGATCTAACCTCATTTTCTTTTATTTTGATGTATTGTATTTTTTTATACTACTTATAAAGTTATATAATTTATATTTTTAATATAATATAATTAGTTTTTTATTTATGATTATCATATTATCTTTGGATTTTAATTATAATAGGTGTTAGGAACTATAATTGATTATGATTAATTAAAATAAATTTTAAAAAATATTATTATAATTTTTTAAAAAAATAAAATTAACTATCATCAATGGCATTAGCGACAACTTAGCGATGGCTAATACTTATTAGCAATGGCATTAGCGATAAAATAGCCATCGCTAATTTTTTTAAATTTAATTTAAAAATAAAAAAATAAATAGCAATGAAATTTGGCCGTCACAATACAATCACTAATAGTGATTATTAGTGATGATTAAAAAATCTATCACTAATAGGGGCAATTAGCAATAAGAGTTGTTTCGACCATCAATTAGTGATGGTATTCCATCACTAATACTATTATCGATGGCAAAATCACTATTAGTGATGGTAATTAGCCATCGCTAATAGTAAAATTTCTTATAGTGTTCTCGATGGCAATATCTCCTCGACTAGCTTAACTATCTTCCTGAGCTCCTTCACTACCAACATCTCCATGTAACCAAATGTTCAAGGGAGGTAATCTTCCTTGCAATAGCATAAAGCTCAATCTTGAGCCGAGCTATCTCCTTGATAACCTCCTTAGCTTCTCCTACCGTCTTCTTCACCTCTTCAGTTGTCTTTTCCTCAGCAACCTTCACCCTGTCATTGGCTATTCGAGCCCTCTCCTTAAGCAAGATCTTGACTCAATCATAATCATTCGAGTGCTTGTAGAAAGGACAAAGGGTTAGCTGTATGGAGAAGAAAGTGACAAAGAAAATCGAGAAAAGATATGAGACTTTAGCCAAAGAAGTAAGCTTTTTATTAACAAAAGTTTCATCACAATTTTTTCATTACATAAAGTTCAAAAGAAAAATGGTATAAGAAAAATTAAGCCTCGATAAAGGCATTGACAGTCATTACTATAGGATAGAGCTACGGTAGCAGTTCCGCATTGATAGTCATTACTACAAGATAGGGCGGTAGCGATTTGAAATTGCTGTCGTAGTTCAAAAAATGTTGTCATAGCCTACGGTAGATTTATGACAGTGGTTGTTACAGTAATTATTGCAACCGCTGCCGTACATGGATATAGCATCGGTTATTAAATCACTGTTAAAATCGGATCTATCACAGTAGTATATAGCAACGGTTAATAAATTGCTGCTATAGCATCTGTAGCAGTGATTTTCTAACTATTACTAGAGCATCTAGAGCAATGGTTCCTAAACCGCTGCTATAAAAGCTATAGCAGTGGTTTAGGAACCGCTGCTATAGCTTCTATAGCAGCAGTTTAGGAACCGCTGCTATAGCTTCTATAGCAGTGGTTTAGGAACCACTGCTATAGCTTCTATAGCAGTGGTTTAGGAACCACTGCTATAGCTTCTATAGCAGTGGTTTAGGAACTACTACTATAGATGCTTTAGCAGTGGTTTAGGACCCGCTACTATATCTTCTATGGCGGTGATTTTGTAACCACTATCGTAGATTATGGCAGTGATTATTGAATCGCTACTATAGATTATGGCAGTGGTTCAATAACAACGATTATTGAACCGCTGCCATAGATTATGGTAGTGGTTGGCACAGATATATGGCAGCTATTGGCACGGATACGACATTAATTGCACAATTACTGTCATAGATTGTTAGATAGTAAAAAATATATAAATTTATTTTTTTATCTCTTTTTATCTGATAAATGTAGTTCAATATATAATTACTCAAATTAAAACTTGAAAGAACCAAAAATTTCATATAAAACTCAATAATAATGCAGGAATATATCTCAAAAACTCAAATTTTGTTACTGATCAAATTATATTACAATATTTTTCAAATAAAAATAAAATATATCAAAAATTTACTAAATCTAAATTTTCCTCTCCAAGCATCTCGTCATCATCGGGAGGGACTAGAGAAAGAGCTGGAGGAGCAGGAGCAGGAGCTGGAGAAGTTGGAGCTGAAATGGTGACCAACATGTCCTGAATGCTCGAAAAATTAGCTTCAAGATGAACGGAGATCTGTGTCATCATAGCGAACATGATGCTCTGTAGCTGAGATGCACACTTCTTAGCTTGAGATGCACACTCCTGAGCCTGAGCTGCCTGTGCCAAGATCTCGTCAAGTTGCTCCCGACTGATGACCCCAAAAGCATGTTAGGAGATGCTCGCCTCAGATCAATAGCTCATCGGCATATGTCTGGACCTGTAATGAATCATCCTAGAGTGCTCAAGTCTCAAGACCTGAGATAAATGGTCATGAGGACCAGAGTGTCTGGGCCCTCACTCACAAGTACATCTAATTGCTCCTGTAATTATAAATTTAAATAAAATCTCATAAGAAATGCTATAATACTAATCATACTAATTATACTCTAATTATTACTTACAAAAATCCTCCCGATCATGGTGTTCATCAGTCTATCCTTCTTGTCTGTATGACTGGATGGAAGATGGTGCTATGGATGGGCATCACCCCCTCTCTCATCAGCTATAATAATCAATCATCTTGTTAGAAACATGAAAAAAAATAAAATTCAATATAAATTAAGAGTCAGAATTTATTACCTCTCTATGCACATGATTGGCCATAGACTCACGATCAAGAGTGTGCGTGTACTCTTGAGCAGCTTGATTCTCCCGATTCTGATGGGAGGCAACCTAAAAAGTATTTAAATCACATAAGTTAAAATCAAATATAATTATCAGTATAATAAAAAATTCATAAATTAAATCTAAAACTCTTGGCTCCTCCAATGCCTGATCACCCCCTCCCATTAACTCAGGGGACAGTCCTAGATCCAAGAAACAAGCTCCTCCTCAGTATTCCTATGGTACTCTAGCTACCCTCTATAGAGCTTGACCTTATAGTTCTAGTACAACTCTCTAATCTTCTGTAGTCAGACATCTTGAGTTCTCTCATGATCTGAGAAGTCGTACCTCTTTTGCATAAAGTAATTAGAAGTCAATTATGAAATTATTCTAATTAAACATAGTTAAACATATCACATGCATATATATAATTAAGATATACTTATCCAAATCTCCTCCCACATCCGATCCTTGACACCAGCATCCATCAATCGCCAGTCTACAGACAGTATGGGAATGATGTTGGACTACCTCACAAGCACTCCGAAAAAAAAATGCATCTCCCATGTGATCTCCCTTACTGGCCTCTCCTTCTGATCGTACTCCATCATGACCTGATGCTGGCGATTCCACACATGCAGCATGCGTGTGGAACCATGAAATATCCTATTAGATGATGCAATGAAAATACATTACGAATATATAAAAATATGAAATAACTATACAAAAGATAATAAATAAATAATTGACATAATGAAAATCTACTCTCACTAGGATCGTGCGACGTAGATGTCAGTGGAGCCTCATTAGTGGGTGGAGTATGTGCCAGAGATGTGGCTATCGGTGGAGGCTCAGATGCCAGTGGTGCCTACAAAGTCGAAGCCGATGTGGAGGTGGATGGAGTATGCTCCAATAGTGGCTTAGATATGGAGCTCCGCATAGTCCACCGAGGGGCAGGGGGTGAAAACTAGATGATTTTCGGTGCCATCATGACCTACAACATTTATTGAATATTAATCAATATAACATGTTGTTGAATAATAATATTAGTAGAGCATCAATAAATAAACACTAATATTTATTCCAAGATGTTGAACTCATCATCTAGTGGCATCTATAATATGGACATCACCATCACTGCTGACAAATATATTTGGGAGCTCGACAATACTAGATAAGTTTTATCCAAGAGAAATACTTCGTATGCATGATCCAACATCGTCATCAACCTCGGTATCATCAAAGATATGTCTAGGCACTATTCTCACAACAACACCCCATTGAGGCTTCAAGGGATCACTAACATAGAAGACTTGACTAGCTTGAGAGGCAAGTATATGCGGTTCTTCGGTGTAGAGATGGCGTTACATGTTGACGAGAGTAAAATTGCACTTATCAGTCTTCATCTCTGATTGAGATAATGTGTCAAACCAATCACATTTCATCAATGCACCCTTTTCTTTAGAATAGTAGTCCAAGATGACTATCTTTTTCACAACCCCATAATAGTTCAGATCCTCCATATGAGGCTATAAATTCCTCGAGCTAGCATAACATCCAGTGGTAGCACTCAACATCACGCCACTATTGTGTTGTCATGTTTATGGATCGGCTGTGAATATTGAACCTATAGCCATCAATGATGAGCTGTTTGTACTCACGCATGGTATGATTAGGTCCAATTGAAAGAGCACGCACTTCTGGACTCACATCACTGAACGATAATCTCCACATCTAAGAAGATGACACCTAATTAGTAAACATGTTTAAATAAGGTGTACAAGACAGGAATATGTACTCGCTTACATGATCTTTGAACCACTCAGAAAATCTTTTGCTGTGCATTTTCTCTTTTTTCCACATACTTAGAGCATCGTATTTTACTTTTATGACCTCCTTATGTTTGCTACATGCATAAAGAACAAATTTAGGTGTAATGAGGTATTTTCTTCTAAGTAATAAAAAATAAATAAGGCTAAGTGACTCACCTTATGTACGGCTCAGTGGCATTATAATTGAATAATACATAGTGATGCATCTTATCTCTTTCCTCAAGGCTTAAATCATTGAGGCGGTATGAAGTGGGAAGTCCATCTGGTTGTGGATGGACTCAAATGCAGGCTCAATTAGCTCATACTGATCATTCTGTTTTCTCATTGATCGGTTATGATGTGTCTGGAGCTTGTTTAAGTATATAGTGCAAAAATTCATACACTCATGACTCAAATAACCTTCTGCTATATATCCCTTCAGATGATTCATATTTCTTACATAAAATTTCAGTATTTGAATATTTCTCTCGGTGGGGTAAATCCATCGATAAAATATTGGACCTCCAAGTGTAACTTTTTCCGTAAGATGCACGGTGAGATGCATCATAACTGTAAAAAATAATAGTAAAAATATCTTCTTCAGATCACATAATATAGTCATCGCCTTTACCTTCATTTTCTTTATGTCTTTCTTAAGTAACCTCTTCGCACAAATATCTTTGTAGAAGTTGTAAAGACAAATAAAAGTCATTCTCATATTTTTTGGCAACACACGGTGAATAGCCATTGCGATCAACTCCTGCATCAACACATGGTAATCATGAGTCTTCAATCCATCAAGTTTGACATCCCTACTATTCACTCACTTTGATATGTTGGTTGAGTACCCATCTGGGACCTTTATGTTTTCCAACATATGAAGAAATGTGGACCCTTCGAAGGCATTCATAATATAGCATGCATGAGAGAGCCTCCACTATTCTCCCCGTACCGGATTCGAGTGGAGTGATCTCGTAATACCCCATTCTTTCAAGTCAAATCAAAAATTTAAATCATCCTTGGTCTTATCCTTGATGTTCAAGATCATTACCAATAGGAGTTCGCACACATTCTTTTCAATGTGCGAAACATCTAAGCAGTGGCGCAATAAGTTTGACTTCCAATATGGTAAGTCAAAGAATATGCTTTTTTTTCTCCAATTAAAGTGTGTCATTTGTGTTTGATTGATGCTTTCTCTTTTTATTACCAATCAGATCCTCTTTCTCAAATTCAACACTAAGACCATTCAACTCTCTCAACATCTCACTTTTAAATATCTAGCTAGGTGCCTCATCTTCTTCAACAGTGCCATCGAAAGAGCATGCATCCTTTTGTATGGATGGTTTTGATGGAGGAAACATCGATGTCCCATAAAGCTAAAGCTCCTTCGATATGTCAACCTTTTAGACTGGATATTATTTCTATAAATCAAGCTTGCTAGCTCACCTTTCGTGCTCCAACCCGATATTAGGGCATAAGCTTGAAAGTTGTTTATTATCCACATAAGCACTGCGCACTTGGAGAATGGCTCATTCATCAAAACATCAAAAGTTGGAACATCTTGAATGCTCCACAACTATTTCAGCTTGGCAATAAGAGGCTACAAATAGATATCAATATCATTTCCCACCTCCATCAGTCCAGGGATGAGCACTGTCATGAAAGTGAAAGATTTTTTCATACACATCCATGGTGGAAGGTTGTAAATATGAGTAAACACTAGCCATACACTATGGTTGGTATTTATGTGCTTGAATGGGTTGAAACCATCGCATGACAAGTCCAACCTTATATTGCGTATCTGTTATGTGAAGTTGGGATGTATTTCGTTAAATTTCTACCATGCCTCTCCATCGGCTAGATACCTCAATGCATCATCTTTTGTTCACTCCTCTTCATGCCATCTCATATTCTTTGATGTCCTCACCAACATAAATAGCTTTTGTAGTCTCGATATCAAAAGAAAGTGCCATATCAATTTTTGAGGTACACGGATCGATGTGCCATCTTTGTTCTATTTCTATCTTGATACACCACACCTCTTGTACTCATTTCGGTTGGCATCCCCCTCCCAATAGAGCATACAATGATTAGGGTATGCATGTATCTTAGTGTAAGTAAAGCCTAACTATTTAATAATCTTCGATGCCTCATAATTATTCTTTGAGATTTGTGCATTGTTCGAAAGAATATCCCCAAAAGCTCTAGTGTACAGTTCACTCCTTTATTACTTAATCCATTGGAGTATTTCACATGATACAACCAGATTAAGAACTCAAGCTTCACCATCTTTTTACATCTGGATAAACTGAAACATTAGCATCCTCCATCAACTTGCAGACTTTCTCTACATCCTCACTATTTGTCATTCCACCAACTACAGCATCAAGCATGGATATAGATGCACCATCATTGTAGCCAATAAATGAAAAGATATCATGAACTACTTGTCTTACTCTCCCATCATGTTGATTGCCTCCTAGTGGCCTGCACTCACCATGCTGATCCCAACAAATTTCATAGCCAGGTTTAAAGCCATAAATAGTGAGACGATCATTTACATTTTGATGAGGTAGACAAGATCCACCCATACACTTCTTATAAGGATATTGGATAAGTCTATGGTCCTTGAATTTCTCTATAGCAAAATCAAAAAAAATTTGAAGTCCAGCCTCATATTCTGACGAGAGTCTACTCAACTTCATCCATCCCTTATCCATTATAAAAATGATGATACTGCAATTAAATCATATGTGGAAATGAGACACAACACAATATCATCAAGATAATGACCTATAAAATTAATTATAATTTTTAAATTATCTAAACTGGATAATCAATTGATCAATGTACATAATTCTTCCATCCATACAAAAATATAGAAATATATAGATGCCATAGAATATGTACATTAATCAGAAGATGGGTTTATGGTTCTATGCACGATTTAGAACCCATCTTAAAGTGGCACGGCCTATAACCCGCCGGCATAGTCCAGAATCCAACAACTCAGAATCCACTGGCACGGCTCAAACCTGTCAGCATGGTCCAGAACCATGGGATCATTACATGAGCAAACAAAATATGTTATTTATATTAAATATCATTTTTAGATACCAATGCATTATAAATAAAAAATGTTATTTGCATTAAACATCATTACATACCAATGCATTATAAATAAATATTTGAAGGAACAAAACTACATTAAATATCATTTTCAAATATGCAATAAATGTATCCCATCACCAATTAATAGATAAAGATAGATCCTATCGCATTTAGAAATTACAGTAATTCTATAAGTTTATTACAGTAATCAAATGATATGCAACAGAAATTGAAAAAATTTCAACAGTATTTTTTTTTAGTTCTCCCATATAGGGAGAATAAAAAAAAAATATTATCTAAAATTTCTTTCGAACCCTCAACATACCATTTGATTGCTGTAATTATCTCTAGAATTATTTATAATTCTTAAACTATCTAAATTGGATAATCAATTGATTATTGTACATAATTGTTTTATCTATACAAAAATATATAAATATATGAATGTCATAGATTATGTACACTAATCAATTGATGGGTCTATTGTTATGCAATGCAACAAGCAAAAGCAATAGGGACTAAATAGTAACCCAAAAAATTTTATGCAATAAATTTCCTAAAAAGAATTATATTAATTCTAAAGTAAAAGGAAGGCTCAGATTTACCATTTAATTATGCATTGTAACGTTACTTTCAGTATCTGCTACAAGTAAATCAAATCGGCTGCAAACGGTTGCCCGCTAAATAGCCGCAGGCCATCCAAGATCACCTTGCCATTCAAAATTATTAAAATTTTTATAGAAAAAGAGAAAAAATGAGAGAGAAATATCACTAAAATCATGCTAAAAATTAACTATTTTTTATCTAAAATTGTCATAGCCTCTTTATAATTTTTTTTTCATAAAGTGACACGACCTAGAACCCACCGACATGGCCTAGAACCCGATGTCCTAGAATGCACTGGCACAGCCTAGAATTCGATGGCTTAGAATCCACTGGCATAGCCCAAAATCTGCTGGCATAGCCCAGAACCCATCGGCCTAGCCCAGAATCCACCAGCCCAGCCTAAAACTCGATGATCCAAAAATCACCGGCATGACCCAAAACCCATCGACATGGCCCAGAACTTGTTGGCATGGTCTAGAACCCGCTAGTCCAGTCCAAAACCTGATGGTCCAAAATCCACCGGCACGGTCTAGAACCCATCGGCATAGCCCAAAATTCGATGGCCCAGAACCCGATGGCATAACCCACAGTTGGCGGCAAGGCCCAGGACCCACCAACTACGATTTTCTTTAAATATTATTATGATATAATTATTATGACATAATTATCATTAAATATTATTATGACATTATTATAAATATAATTATAAAAATAATATGTAAAAGGGAGGCACAGATTCATTATTTAATCATGCATTGCAATATTACTTTCAGTATCTGCTACAAGTAAACCAAATCGGCTACGAATGGTTGTCCGCTAAATAGCCGCAGGCCATCTAAGATCATATTGTCACTCGAAATTGTTAAAATATTTACGAAAGAATAGAAAAATAAGAGAGATATATCACCAAAATTATACTAAGAATTAATCATTTTTCATTTGAAATCATCACAGCATCTTTATAAAAAAATATATTTTTTTTCATAAAGTAAAATGGCTCAGAATCCATCGACACAACCCAGAACCCATCGACACAGCCCAAAACCCATTGGCACGGCCCAAAAACTGTTGGCACAGCCCAAAATCTGCCGGCACAGCCCAAAACTCATCGGTTCAGCCCAGAACTCGTCAGTTTGACCCAAAATCTGATGATCCGAAACCCACTGGTACAGTCCAGAACCCGATAATCTGAAACCCACTGGCATAGCCCAAAATCTATTGGTATGGTCTAGAACCCGCCGATCTGACCCAGAATCCGATGGCCCAGAACTCACTGGCATTATCCAAAATCCACTGGCACGGCCCAAAACCTGATGGCATGGCCCATAGACACTGACAAGGCCCAAAACCTACTGATGGCGGCTTTCTTTAAATATTATTATGACATAATTGTTATGACATATTATTATAACATAATTATAAAAATAATATGATATGAAATGAGAAAGAAATAAAAGTCATCCCTGTAGCTGCTGGGAGGGGGGTCACATAGAGCTATGAGGCTCATCGACAGCGGTGCTACAGGAAGGGGTGCAGTGGCAGGGCGTGGTGCAAGGCCAAAGGGGGCTGGGGCCAAAGGTGGCCGAGGCTGAGGGAGATCGGATGCGGGGCCAAAGGGGGGCGACGGCAGGGTCGAGGGAAGAGGGAGGCAGGGCCAAGGAAGAGGGAGGTGCGGCCGACGAAGGCCGAGGTCGAGGGAGGCAAGGTCGGGGCCGAGGGAGGTGGGGTCGGGGGAAGAGGGAGGTGGGGCTGAGGGAGGCTGGGGAAGAGAGAGACAGGGTGCGGGGCCGAGGGAGATCGGGAAAGAGGGAGCTGACGGTGGTGCTAGAGGGAGGGGGTGGCGGCGGGGTGGGCCGACGGTGGAGAGGGTAGGGCTCAGGTAGAGAGGAGAGAGAGAGAGAAGGAAAATCAAAACATTGGCACGAAATGAAGAAGATAGGGTGGGAGTTGAGAAAAAGATCTAATCTATGGTAGCAATTTTAAAAACCACTGTCGTATGCCTACTATTACAGTGATTATGCATAACCAATGCCATATGTGACCTATGGCAGTGTATGCTTAACCACCGCAATAGACATATAGCAACAGTTATGAATAACCGCTACCATAGGTAGCATATAAATTTTATATTTTTCTCTGAATATGATATAATTTTAAATTTTAAATTTATGTTTATCATTCATTATCTAAGTAATTATCGTTAGAGTGTTATCACAAAAGATCACCTCGATTCAATAGCCCTAATTATGCTGATCAATAAAATTTGATTTCGATGGTCACGAATGACTGTATTATGATCTGATAGATAGAGACCACCGATGGATGTAAAAATTTATAACAATGATTTCGATAATATTTTTAGTATACTATCAAAATTTTACTTTAATCGGTATCATTATCATAGTCAATTTAGTATATAATTATGTCGGTCGTTAAATAAAAAATGAGTGATCAAAAAGTCAAATGGCATTTAATAATGAGATAATTTTTTAGATAAATGATCTTTTCTACTACTTTAATCATTTATATAGTGGTGATCGTAAAATTCAAACTGCATGTATATGAACGATCCAAAATTATATATCTCTTGATACTCATTCTTAAAGTCTTTAAGTAATTATGCTTGTGCTTTTGTAAGATCTACTTAATGTGGATGGTTCATGTAGGCATGATTTAAATTTTATGATCATCACTATATAAATAATTAAAATAGTAACAAAGATTATTTATCTAAAAAATTATCTTATAATCGGATGCCGTTTGGCCTTTTCATCATTCATTTTTTATTTAACGATCAAAATTATTTTATTCTAAATTAACTATGATAATGATATCCATTTGAAGTAAAATTTTGATAGTATACTATATACATCATCGAGATCATTGTTGTAAGTTTTTGGATCCATCGGTGATCTCTATCTATCAGATCATTATCTGATCGTTCATGACCGTCGAAATTAAATTTTATTAATCGACATAGCTAGGACTATCAGATCGAGATAATCTTTTGTGATCACACTCTAACGATAATTATTTAGATAATAAATAATAAAAATAAATTTTAAATTTTAAAATTATATCATATTCAGAAAAAAATATGAAAAAAATTTATATTCAGCTTTTATAGCAGTGGTTGTACGAAACCACTGCTATAATTAGTTATAGCAGTGGTTATTATTAACCACTACCATAGGTTCGATTTATAGCAGCAGTTAATTATAGCAGTGGTTATTATTAACCACTACCATTGGTTCGATTTATAGCAGTAGTTATATCTAACTGCTATCACAGGTCAAAGATATGGCAATGGTTACTATAACCACTGCCATATGTCGAACCTATAGATTACACATAACCATTGCTATAGATCGAATCTACGGTAGTGGTTATTTATAACCGCTGCTACATCTCCAACCTATGGCCATGGTTAGTCAACCACTGCAATATCTAGAATCTATTATAGCGGTTATTTATAATCACTGCCATAGGTCAGGACTATGGCTGTGGTTACGTTTAACCACTATCATAGGTTGCCTATGGTAGCGATTACTTATAACCGCTGTCATATATCTAACATATGACGGTGATTTTGTATAACCACTGCTATACTTGCTATGGAAGCGATTTTTGAACCGTTACCATAGTAAGCACTGTCATAGGTCTGTTCTGTAGTAGTGAGTGACCTTAGCCTAAGGGTCAGCTAGGGTTTCAGGAGCTTTGTTGATGGTGGGCTTGGTGGCATCCTCGACAGCCTTGGGTTCTGCTTGAGGCTAATCCTCAACAAAATTGGCATCCTCCTCATCCAAGAAGGAAAGGTCTAACTTGGGGAAGCGATCAGTGACCTTCTGGCGGCACACTTCTTGACCAATGATGAAGGCCTCTAGGTGTGGTTGGCCTTCTCCTCAGTGAAATCTTCCAAGGCTCGAAATGCCTCCACTACCCGATGAGTGACCTCAACAGCCTAGTCCTTGGCCTTCTTCTCAACCTCAGTGACTCTCTCTTGAGCTACCTGTCACCTCTTTTTCTGTGAGGCAAGCTCTACCTTGGCCTTCTCTAGTGCCTCCTTTAGATACTTCACTTTAGCCTTGGCCTCAGATCGGGTCCTCTTCTCAACCTCCTCTACCACAGACCTAGCCTTCTTCTCAAGCTCCTCTACCTCAAAGGCCCTCTTCTCTGCTACCTTAGCCCTGTAAAGAGCCTAGGCGACTTCCGACCTTGCCAACTTTGCTATTTAGTAAAGATTGTCAGATAATGGCAAAGCTACAAAAAATGGAAAGATCTGTTAGTACGAAGAAGTAATGAAAAAAAATAGTAATAATAAAGAAAGATTGAGAGGGTACTTACTCGGATGAATGAGTTTAGCATGTCCCTCCACTGAGTGCTATAACCCACCTCTTCCAGCTTTATAGCATCGGCTAGAAGAAGAAGCCTGTGAAGTCATAGGCGACCCTCCAACTCTTCAATGTTGAGTCAGAGGATGGCTGAATCAATGGGATGCATAACCCTTGCTCCGTCGAAGCAAGGGCTGCCCCTGAGCTAGAAGCCCCAAGTCTAGATGGAGACTGATAAGGCCCCCCTCCTTCTCAAGGGGCAGTTGGTGAAGATCAGGTCAGCAGCACTAGCTCCGACATGCTAATCTGGACTAGGGAAGAGAGAACTATGTTGACAAAAGCCAAGAGCTCCCACCGATCGATTGCCCCTGCATAGGGCCAGGATCAGCCTAACCTCTAGAAACATCTGCTTGGGGATGTTTCTGCTATGCCTCAGTGGCATTTGATGCCTTTTCCCTCTTCTATGTCATCTTCTTTACTCTTTCTAGATTGTCTATCCTCATTCTTGCCCCAAATCAAGGTAAATCAGTCTAAAAGAAATAGAGAAAAAGAAATGTACTAAGACCAACGCTCACCTCGAGGGTCGGTCAGGTTGAGTCCAGCATTGAAGAGTATTTGGTCAAATAGCCGTTCCTTCAACAGTAGAACCTTGTATGTGACCAAGGCTTTGTAGCAACAAGACTCCTCATCCCCCAAGGCTAGAGCTCAAAGGACTGATTTCATAGGTCGGCCCCAAAGGGCAAAGCTCCAATCCTCAACCAAAAAATAAGAAACAAAAACAAATCTCTCCTTCTAGTTATGGATGGAGGAAGGGGTACCTCGGACTAGAGGAAGAACTTCTCTCCGAGGAGAGACAAACCACCAATCACCCGCATAGGGGTGCTCTCAAAGGTGAAGCATGCCCTTAAAAGGGTGATGGTAGGGTGAACTTCAGTCAAGAAAAAATGGTTGTGAAGCCGCAAATAAACCACCATGAGTTTAGTACAACCAAACTCAATGACATGTCAAGAAAATAAAAAAGGGATATGAAAAATGGGTGAAGAAGAAGCCTAAGCCCAGCCCAAAAGGACTCCTCGTAGAGCTCGAGTTGATTTGAGAGAGGGTCATAGATCCGACCATTTGGTCCTGGGGCTTCTAGTTGATACTCGGGCAGGATCCAAAACTAAGCTCGAATCAACTCTAGGTCATTCACATCCAGCACTGATTGGAAGCACCTAGTATAAAGGCTTCCTCTTCAGCCCTATATTCGACATTGGACTTCTGAGAACTATACCTCAAAAATGAGGAGTTGGAGGACCAGCTCCTTGCTGAGCTCTCTGACTCATCCATTCTGAAAAAATCAGAGAAAAAGGAAAAGAAACAAAGAATAAGAAATCAGAATCAAAGGAAATCGAAAGGACCAAGGGATGATGCTAAACTGAAGTCAACATGAGATTGCCCAAGTCTAGAAGATTGCCAGTGCATCACTAGAAAAACCCCTAAATCTTCACTGAAAATCACCTCCACCTCAAAGCTCAAAAGCAGTAAAATGGTCAAGGTGAAAATGTTAAGGACCAGACCCCTATTTACAGATGCCTCAAATAGGTCTAATGAAGTGTCAGTTCAGCTAGCCCTATTGGATGGCCGACACCTGACGCCTTCTAGTTCACTGGACCAACCTCCCATAGATGATCAATCATGAAATATGGCTCTTCGTATGAAGCAATAGGAATGTGATATGTGTCACCGATAGAAATCGATCTACTCTCTTCATCCAACCTAGCTATAGCTCAGACTCGAAAGTAGAGAGACATATAATATAGGAAAAAAATCTCACCTTGGATGAGCTAATGTATAATGTGCCTCAATCATGGCTAACCCTTCACCCAAACTAACTTGAGGTACCTTCACAGCCAATCCAAGCTAACATTTCAGAAAGGTATTATATTTGATGTTGTTGTTCGATTTAGGCCAACTGAAGAAATCTTAGAATCCTCATAATAGTTTACCCTAAGTGGATAAGAGAGAAGATAATGATGTGCCTCTCTAGATAAGACAGAAAATAACGAAAGTATTTCATTTGATAAGATAAGACTAATAACCTGATTCTCTTTTCTTCTCATGATATTTTCACTCACTTATAAATAGAGGGCCAAAGGGGACCCACAAGATATGCACTTACTTATCTCCTAATACTTGATCCTCCTTTGTTCTCTAGTTTTCTAACTTTAGCATTGGAGGGTCTCCACCGAAACTAACTCTGGTCAGAGACTTATTTTACAGATCAAGCCGTCGCCTCCTAATGCTAGCCACATCCCTTCTCCGATCAAACTGACCTCAGCCAGAAGACTAGTGATAACAATTTATATATATATACACACACATACATGTATACACACACACACACACACACACACACATATATATATACATACACATATATATATACATACACACACACACACACATACATACATATATACACCACACACATACACATGTGTGTGTATATATATATATATAGAGAGAGAGAGACTTGGCTATACTTTAGTGGATCACCACTCAAATCCAATCAAGTCTAAATTGGATAATAGGAGTCTTGTAGTGATGATCCAAGCTATTGGATATAATCTGTTATCTTTAAATCACTTATATAAAAAAATATCAAGTGATTTGAAGATCTCTAGCTTATGCATCAAATAGTAAAAGGATTAATCTAAATAAAATTAAATTATATGTATTTTTTGAACACTTGATGTATAGGCTTGGAGTTTCCAAATCACATGATTTTTATTGTGTAAGTAGTTTAAAATGGTAGACTATACCTAATGATAGCTCCAATCATCTATATGGAACCTCCATCATCCAACGTAGGTCTAGGTGATTCGATTGGAGATCCACTAGAGTGTAGCCAAGTCCAGTTATGTATATATGTATGTATGTATGTATGTATGTGTGTGTGTATGTATTTTTATGTATATTATACAAACATAGATAAATAATACAATACTAAAATTATCTATTATATAGGTAAAGATATTATTGGCTTGGGGAATATTCTTTTAATTATGCATTATAACATCAATTATTGATATAGATTTGAAATTATAAACATGACTATAAAAGGGAATGAGAGTTATCATTCTTTAATTTTGATTTTCTTATTAGCCCAAGGCTATCTATGGCCTAGCCCAACCTACCCAATGTGCATCTCTGGAAGGGTTGCATAGATCTTGAAGTGCTTTTCCATTACTCTTCCCATGCTACTCTATATTCGAGATCCAGCACTGTGGATGCATGGAAGGATCTAGCTCTAGCATGAAACCTAACTCATGCTCTCTTATCACAAAGCCAACCTCAGTTTTACCACCCTAAATGATTCATCAAAATTCACCTCTACAATATCTTAGGAAGGGGGTATCCAAAAAATAGAGACTGGATAAGAGTTTAAGAGCTCACAAAGTAGCCAGTAGCCTAGAGCAATGACTGTACTATATTGGTATAAGATTCTAAGTTTTCATGAAATTATATCATCGGAGTCAAGCTCGATTATACTTATTGTTGATCAGGTGATTTCTGAATACTATTTGAGTTCTTCATGCCAAGATAACTATATGATAGAGCACAATTATGATCACTCCTTTGTTATCAACTCAAGATTAGATAAGTGGGAAATTATCATGTATAGAATTAAAGACAGCCATAGAAGGTTTGATGTCTCAATAGGTTCCTAGTCAAAGGAGGCAAAGATCAATCAATAAGCAAATGCCTCAACTCCTTCTCACCCCTGGGCAAAGATCACAACTAGTGTCCTGTTCATTTTAAAGTCCCCTTTGAGCTAATAAGATTTTGTAAGGAACTTGATCCCATGTAATCTTCCACCCATACCAAAAAAAAATCCTAAGAATAATAGCGATTTTCCACACCAAAGCAAAATTTTGATTTATAGATGGGATCCCATTTGAAGAGATGGAATTATAATTATCTCCATTATGCTTCACTCTGATGAGGGACATATATGAATTGTTATGACCTCCAAGGTGGCTGTAGATATCATCATCATTTTCATCATTATCAAAACAAGTTATACGATAAAGGACAAATGAAATAGTAATCATGCAATTCTATATTTCTTTTATTTTCTTGTTGAAGGAGACAAAATAACTTCGGTGAAAGCTTGCAAGGAGAGGTTGAGAGTGGATAGTTCAATAAATACTATAAAGTGGGGGAAAATATCAACAATGAGCTAGTCTACAATGATGGAGACTGGATTCAAAAAATAATAAGAAGAAAATCTTCTTCATGGCTCTTCACTCTAATAAGGAACAAGAATATGAATGGCTATGATATCCAAGATAGCTATAGATATATCATCATTATTTTCTGACACCATCATCATAATAAGTGTTATGACAAATAATAAATATACTAGTAATCATGCAATTATATGTTTCTCTTGTTTTTCACGTAGAAGGAGAGTGGTCAAAAACGAGTGTAAAGACAGATTGAGATTGGAAGTTCAAAAAATACAAAAATTTTTTTAAAAAAAGTCAACAATTAGAGAAAACAAAATAAAGCCATAAAAGATATTTTTGTTTAATTATGAAAATAACATAAAAATTCTCTAAAAATATAATATTTGTGGAAGAATATTCAAAAATAAAAGAGAATGGCCACAAGAAAGAATAGTTTGATGAAAAAGGCCTTTTCATTAAATGATAGAGATAATATACAAGGGTGTATAGACAAAATTCAACATGATACATATAAACAAACATGCATAAATATCATAATAAATAGCATTTTTCTTACTTTTGATTGTTCTTTTCTATGCCGGTATAAACCTATTTTATTATGATGCCTTTTCTTTTTAATAGCAATATTCAAAGACTCACCCAAAATATTATTTATTATGATATATTAAATTATATTATAATTTAATTATATAATTTATTTGAAAAATGTTATTATGGAGACTCCATCAAAAGAAAAAAAAGTTTTCTTAAAGATCAATTAAGAAGTCAAATGTTGCTAATGAGGATTTTGTTAAGGGTTATTTCACTACTCTACATATAGATTCATCTAAAAATCCAGCATTAAGACATGCCGAACCCCTTGAACTCCGTGTTGCATGTTGAGTAGTCTTCCCTAAAAAATTATTGCCATAAAATTTACACTAGAAACTATGTTTGAGAGATCTGAGATTTAAGATGCTACTTACAAAAGGTTTGCTAGTGATCATTCTATGATTCCCTAGGATGCCCTTGATGATAAAATAGACTTTGTTAATATAGATATTGATCACTATCGTGGGTCATAAAAAATAAAATCTAACTCAAACTATATAGATAAGGTGAGTGTGGATCGTATCCATAGAGATCAAAGGGTTGAGTTATGTTTAAATTAGAAAATAAAGTGAAAAATTAAGATTTCAGAATTTTAAAAAGATAAAAAAAATAAGTTTGATAGAAATAAAGTTAAAAAAAAATCAAGTAAAAAAAAGTACTTCAAATTTTTGAAGCCATCCTTTAATTACATATTAGTATTCTAATCAAAGTAATCTAAATCACTACAAACTATATGCCATCATGATAATAAAAAGATGAATTTATGATCTTGCTCTCAATATAGTTTATCTCGCTGAGTACGAATCATATCCTTAGATCATGACTCATCTCTATATCGTCATAAATTATTCGAAGTCAAGTACCATAAAATAAAAAGAACTACTACTCAAATACATGAATAAAATCATAAAAATATTCATGTTTGATTAAATATTCAATATTATTCAAAAAATAAAGAAGCCTTACAACGTTCAAATAGTTCATTGCATAATAAAATAATACACAATAAGATTAAAAAATAAAATATAAATTTGGATTGAAGGATTTTATTTACTCTCCTGAAGATGAAGGATTTAGCTGTCCATGGATTGGATCTTGCTTGCCATCAAAAGCTCCATCTTCTTTGAAAGTTGAAGCAGAACTTGAAGAAGAAAATACAGCAAAACCTCCTTATGTCACCTCGAAACTCTCTCTCAAAGCTCCAAACTCTTGCAACCTCCCTTTATTCCTCTCTCTTTTTCTCCATAATTTTCTCTCAATTTTTTGTTCTATTTTTCTCTTCTCCTTGTGCCCCTTTTCATAGCCTTCATAGCCTCCTCCAATTCCTGGCCATATCAAATCTCTTAGCTACTCATGGATTAGAACTTGCTGCAATATTTGAACTTTGAATTTCATATCCCAAGCACATCCTAAGCAAAAACCATTTTTTTGGCTATTAGATCTTGATCAAACATCCCAAAGGAGGAGGAAAGGACGATGAGAAAGATGTGCAGCACCAAGGAAGAACCTACTCACAATATCTCACACACACCCTCTCCTTTTTATTTTTATCGCACAAAATTTCTACTCCCAACCAATTCCACACCTCAACTAGATAAGGATCTAATTTAGAAGATTTGATGGGGCATTAATATGGAAGAAAGAAGGGGAGGCATGAAAAGGAAGTGATGCGGCAAGGAGAGGAATCATGCTGCAAGTCCTCATGCACACACACACCTCTTTTCATCTTTTTGTCACACAAAAACCACCCTATCCAATGCCCAACCTGATAAGAACCTGATCCTGAAATAATTCAAATTGAATTTGAACTTAAATGGGATCAAATCTTATCCAAACGCCCAAGGGGAGGCGCACCTCATCTTTCACGCACACAAGAGGAATCTATGTGATTTCTCATGCCTCTCTTTCCTACTTTGTTGGCCAAGAAGAAAGAGAAGCCCAGGTAAACATAGGCTCAGATGGTCAGGTTCAATTGGGTTCAATCTGAATTCAAATCGAATCTAATTTGAGTTCGATTTGAATCAAATTCGAAAAGCTATCAAACCTGATTCAATCAAAATTGAAGTCCAAGTCTAGCTTAGATAATTAAACCTAATTAGTCTTAAATTAAATCAAGTCTAATTAATTTAAATCTGATTTAAATTAATTATGACTTGATCAATAATTTAATTAGATTCAAATAAATTGCAACACTTGCAATTAAATCCCTCTGCTAACAAATAGTGAGATATACTATGATCTCCATCACAGTATCATCGAAACTCTTTTCGATAGATTGAAATGATTCCAACTCAACCCAATAAGGATTGTTGATTCGAAAATAATCCTAGTGAGTTTTCATAATCTACAAGTGACATCTAGCAGCATATACTGGCAATCCAGCAGAGCAGAAAAATGAACCTTTAGGTGCAGTTACTATATGATTTAATCCTTCTATCATGAGTCCTGACTCGATGGAGGTCATAGAGAACTCATCAAATCCCATCATCAGTCATATGCCAGATTGGCTCGGCTCAAGTTCATTGTGAATCCTATAAAAACTCTTTTTCAGTATTCACACTTACTCTAGCTAGAGACTTCTTGAACTCAGTCTCGCGAATTACATAGGACTACTCTTTTTCTATCAAAGTCGATAGATTCCATCTAGGTGCATCATACTTCAAATAGTGAATTTAAACCCATTGTAGCCAACATACACAGTAAAGATCTAAATGGCTAGGGACTAAGAAAATATGCAGTCAAACTACAATAGCCTTGCTACGAATAGTCGAGGTACCATAGGTCAAAGGACAACTCACACCACTGCAGCATTAAAAAAATAACTGACGAGTGAGTATACATCTAAGTAGTTTCTTATATTGGTCACTCTTAGTGCAAGTTATTTCTAACAATAACCTGCATTCTCACTTCAGTATTTTCACACTGTAGACTCGAGACTCATCTGTTCGGAAGGGGGGTGATTCATGCATCTATCTAACTGGATTGATCACTATCCTCCATGATGATCCTCCAATTGGGAGCATTTGAAAATTAACCACTAATAATGTATATCTCAAATTCTCAATACTTTAAGAATATATAAAATCATCTTTGTTAATTTATAGAACAAATCATGGACACATACAATATGATTGAAAATAAAAACTGTCCAACAAGTATAAAAATATATTCTAAAAAATAGTATGCATCAGCCAAGATTGACTTCTAGGACATGTATCTATCAATCTCTCACTTGCACTAAAACTAATCTGCCATATACCTAAGCCCTATCTACTCAAGACAGGCTTCGATCTTTGGCTGGCTAAATGACTTGGGCCTACCACATATCATGTGGAGTCTACTCTCTACATCTCTGTGTATTTCTACTCGAGGTAATTGCGTATACTGCTGCTCTATATTCTTGGACTTCTGGTGGGACCTAGGCTCTTTAGCTAGGACTATAGGCTCTTTACAGTACAGTGTCATGGCATCTGATGGCATGATATTCAATTCTACAACTAATATAAGAACTAGAATGCATCCTACATATATACAGTATACTCAACTTTTATTGATCGATTGCTTGAAATCCTTCCAACATACCAAACCAGCATTGCTCAAGAACACACTCTGATGTAGATATTCTATTATAAGTATCAGTGTACCCTCCCACTCTTAACTCTGATCCTTCTCCAAAGATCAAAAATAAACCTTTAGTAGTTTTCAAATACTTAGGGATGTTTTCATAATAATCCAATACTCTTAGCCTGGATTCGACTGATATCTACTTGTGACTCTCACAGTAAGAGATATATCAAGTCAAGCACATAGCATGACATATACTTATGCCCAAGAGGATAGCAGACCTCTCTTAGAGGTTTTTATGCTGAACCCTTTCAGCACCTCTTTTATATATTTTTTTATAAAAATTCAAATATCTTTTTAGATCTATCTCTATAGACTTTTATTTTCAGAATATAGGGTGCTTGTCCTAGGTCTTTAATAAAAATTCTATATATAATCTTATTTTAATCGATGTCAACATGGGATACTCCTACTGACCTTCATGCAACCATATGATTATTTCTCATTTTTGATGAAATCAAATAATTTGATCACATCATCGAAATGAGTATTCCAACTCTGAGATGCTTGCATAAATCTATGAATGGACCTTTACAGTGTGATCTCTATCACTGAAAGTGATATTGATAGGCCACTCCATATAGATATCTTTCCAAGATATCCATTCAGAAGAACTATCTACACATCTATTTTTTGGGATCAATATCCAACGTCACCTCATTATAGGTTATAGGATCATCTCTATGTTCTCTATCTCCCATGAGAAATACTTTCTCTAGATTCTCTGTGAGAATATCAAGTATCTTTCAAAAGAATGAAAGATCCTACTAGATCTACGAGATGGAGGAGGTACTATATTTACTGGCTCATCATGAATAGGTTCTATAGATTCTATGACTCATTGTTCTTCTGAGAATCTCTCTTCGAGCTTATCCTCGCACTATCTCTATCTTGGATAAACTATTTTTTAAGAAGACAGTATGATAGCTCACAATCACATTGTGATGCATTGAAAAGAAAAAGTAGTATTCCAAACTCTTTAGGATATCTTATAAAATGAGCTCTCATAGATCCAGTCTCTAACTTATCCGTCATGCCATATCTCATATGGTATGGTAGGAACAGATTTAGAAAAAAATTTATTCAAATTTTAAAAAATAAAGTATGTTTCTAAAAAAATAAAGATTAAATCAATGAAGTTCATCATGGACTAGACCATATCTCATACAATCCCATTCCTCCTCTCAGATATCCCATTGAGTTGATGTGTACAAGAAGAGGTCCATCACGAAGCTATGCCATTTTTCTTGAGATAATCGAGAAATTTTCAATTTTGATAAGTACTTTTTAAGATTTTTTCTGTTTACTTCTCTACTTCACATTTGAATTCTTCGAATCTTTCAAAGACTTTAGATTTGTATCTCATATACATACCCATATCATGACTGATCATTGGTAAAGATAATGAAGTAGAGATAACCTTTCTTATTTGGCTCATCAAATGGGTTGCACACCTCAAATATATACCAGGGTAAGTATCTTAGCGGTCCTATCTCCTTATCCCATAAAGGGTAGCTTGGTCATATATTCTTAAAGAGATGATTCATAGACTAAATATAACTCAACTATTAATAAGTCCAAAAGCCCATGTTTCTCCATTCGATAAATTATTTTTTCTTCCATATGATCTAGCCTTAGGTACCACTTATATATTACTATCACTAATAATCATTAGTGATGGTATAATTAGCGACGACATTCATCGTCGTAAAAAATATTTTTTTTTATTTATTAAAATTATTAACGATGGTGAAAAGAGTATTAGCGATGGCAACTACTGTCTGTAATAATCATTGGCTACAGCACTATCAACAACAGTATTTGCCATTGTAAAAAATAAAAAAAATATATTATTAAAATTATTAGTGATGGCAGGAAGAGTATTAGCAACGACAGTTGCTGTCGCTAATACTTAATGTAGAATATAATTTTTTTTATTTTTTTGAATATAATATAATTTTAAAATTTAAAGTTCATCTTCACCGTTCATTATCTAAATAATTATCGTTAGAATTTTATCACAAAAAATCATCTCGATCTGATAGCCCTAGCTATATCGATCAATAAAATTTGATTTCGATGGTCATGAATGACTGCATGATGATCTAATAGATAGAGATAATCGATGGGTCTAAAAATTTATAATAATAATTTTGATGGTATTTGTAGTACATTATCAAAATTTAACTTCAATCGAACTTTATTATCATTGTCAATTTAGCATGGAATGATTTAGATCGTTAAATACAAAAATGAGTGATCAAAAGGCTACATGGCATTCAATTATAAGATAATTTTTTAGATAAATGATCTTTACTACTACTTTGATTGTTTGCATCGTGGTGATTGCAAAATTCAAAACATGCGTATACGAACGATCTAAAATTATAGGTCTCTTGATACTCATTCTTAAAGTCTTTAAGTAATTATACTTATACTTTTGTAAGATCTGTTTAACATAAATAGTTCATATATATGCGGTTTAGATTTTATAATCACCATCGTACAAATGATTAAGTAGTAGCAAAGATCATTTATCTAAAAAATTGCCTTAATAGGATGCTGTTTGGCCTTTTGATCACACTTTTTTTATTTAATGATCGAAATCATCCTGTACTAAATTGATCATGATAATGATGTCTGATCAATATCACTGAGATTATTATTGTAAGTTTTTGGATCCATCAGTGATCTCTATTTATCAGAACATCGTACGATCATTTGTGACCATCAAAATCGAATTTTATTGATCGATATAGCTAGGACTGTCGGATCGAAGCAGTTTTTTATGATGATATACTAACAATAATTATTTAGATACTGAATGATGAAGATGGACTTCAAATTTTAAAATTATACCATATTCAGACTTTTGTGAAGGTGTGGAGAGGTTATTAGCTACGATTTTTAGCGACGGTAATATTGCTGTCACTAATAGAGCTATTAACGATAAAAAATTTTTTAACGATGGCTGATCCCATCGCTAATAAAAAAATATTTTTTAATTATTAGCGATGGAGTTAGCGACAGTATTAGTGATGATTAATTTATTAGTGATGGTATTAGCGACAGAAGTCATGCTATCGTTAATAATTTAAAAAAAATATTTTAAAAATTTGATAAAATCAATAAAATTTTATTTTTAACGATAAAAAATTTTATCGCTAATACCATCATCGATAGTATCAGCAATGGCAAGTTTGTTGTTGCTAATAGTCTGCCTTTTATAAAATTGAAAAATTTCTCCCTCCCCTCTCATTCTCTCCCGTTCCCACCCCCCCCCCCCCACCCCCCCAACCCCTCTCCGGTATCTCGTGGCCACTGCGACCCCGCCGGCCCCATCCCTGTGTTGGCCCAACCTTGAGCCAACCCCATCGGCCTTGCCACCCCAAGCCCCACTGGCCCCACCACCCCCAACCCCCAGCCCCCAGCTCGCCACCCCTAGTCCATTGCTCGACTCCATCGGCCCCCGAGGCCCCACCCCAACTCTGCTACCCCCTCTCGACCCTGCCACTCCCAGCCCACAGCCTCAAGCCAGCCGCCCCAGCCTTGCCCCACTACCCCTGCCCCACGATCCATCCTCGCATCAGTGCATCTGTAAGTATTCCTTTGAGTATTAATGATGGCATTAGCGATGGCTAATGTTGTCTCCTATTAGTGATGGCTAGTGCTATCACTAAAAAGTTAATTAAATATTGATTTAATTAATTAGTTAGATAATTAATTAATTAATTAGATGTACAGGACTTGGGTTTGGGCATGTAGAATACTCGGATTGAGGGAAGGTGCCGGGCAGCATTGCAAATATGGGGTCTGAGCATGTCCAGCATGTTCGGACCGGAGCCGTGCCAGTTGAGGACAGAACTCTCAAGGAGAGAGCGATCACGCAGCCAGCTCGCATGGTTCTACACCTCTCTCATCAGATGGTAAGCTCTAATACTTAATTTATATATTTTTGTTTATATTATTTTGTCATTTGTTAACTCATGTAACATTCTTTATATTAGATGTTTTGCGCTCAGGTTTGAAGGATAGGGGGTTACCAGTGACCCCATAGTTACATGTAGTAGCGACCACCAGCTCTCAGACACAATGCTGTGGTTGAGGATCTGCCTGGCTCACCGCACCTCTGATTCGATCGAAGGATAGAGAGATTATCCGTATCCAGAGCTGCTCGTAAGTACTACATGCTCAATTAATATATTTAGAATTTAATAATTTTAGAGTTAATATTTATTCTTCGAAATCAATTTTACAGCACATTTAGAGAGCCTTTTATATCTCATGTTGTTATTGGGATCATATGTCGATTGATGCCAAGACCGATGAATGAGTTCTCAAGTTGGCTATCAGGAGCTCGTGATGCAGCCTGAGAAATATTTCTGGTAAGTCAAAACTAGATTAATTTTTAATTTTTTAATATGTTGGTATTTTAATTATATATTAATACATGCTTGCTTCTATCTTGCAGGAGTACTATCGATTTAAGACTCCCTAAGATGAGGAGGCTAGCTGTCGGACCTTTGAGAAGGTGGTCACATGGAGGTTTCGAGATGGCCTCTACAGCCTCAGATAGTCTGCCATCCAGCACATCGATTTTCAGCCACCATCAGACTAGAGGTCCTTCATAGATCACTGGATATGGATGGACATATGGTAGGTCCTCTACGATCAGTGGAGCAGTGAGGAGTACTCCGATAAGCGACAGAGGGTCCGATAGAATTGAGTCATCCAACAGGATCCGATCAAGCATACGGGTGGCTCGGTCGGCACACATGTTGTGGCCGATAGATTGATAAGAAATCTATACCAAAACTCTTCACTAGAATTATAAAAACTCTTATATACATGCTTTAATTAATTTAATTTTATTATTTTCTTATTATAGACACGGCAGCTGAGTCGTCCACCAAACCAACTGCAATCATGGAGGCCACACATCAGTCTAGGAGGACTGGTGACTATTTAGATTCTATGTCATGACAGATCACGATAAGAACTTTAAATTTTATTTACTAATTAAGTTGTTACAGAATCTAATTTTTATATTAGAACTAATATATTTTTGAACTGTACAGACATGTTATGCAGAGTACGTTATTGAGAGGTATGGTGATGATCCATCTTCTCAGCTCCCTCTTGACCTTGAGGGATGGCTCAACATCATCGGAGGGGTGAATAGGAGCCGAGTCATAGGATTTGACTATAGTTTCAACCTTCCATCGGCTCGATATCCTTCGACGTTCTTACAGACCTCAACATCCCAGATCTGGAGCGATGCACACATAGAGAAAGTCGTGCAGAGGCTTCTGAGCTAGCGATCTCAAAGCCTCCTGGATGCCATCCACGATATGATTGTGGAGCTTCTGTGGGATCCACAGCCGCACGATCAATTGGGCTTGTCATCCCAACCATCACATCAGGTAGTTATATTACTAAACCCTTTTACTTGTTTTAAGTTTTTATATTTAGAAGCTTCATATTTTAGGTTTGAGTTTGGGAAGGGGATCTAGGGACTAAAACTTCAATCTAACCATCCAATCGATGAGTCAGAGATTTTTATAGCTCCATATCATCGAATAGAATGTATAGAAATAATTTATTTGATAATCAGGAGTGTATCGAAAGATACACCTTCGTATCGAAACTTACTAATTTTATTTTATTTTTTCGTTACAGGATGCTAGGACATTTGGCTCTCATCCACCAGCTGCTGGAGAGGAGCAGGAGGAGGAGGAGGTGGATGATGATGAGGATCGGATATGATTTTTTTTATATATTATATTTTTTAATATTGATTTAAAAATATATAATATATATTTTTAATATAATATAATTAATTTTTAATTTTTGATTGTCATATTATCTTTAAATTTTAATTATAACAGGTATTAGGAACTATAATTTATTATGATTAATTAAAATAGATTTTAAAAATATTTTTATTAATTTTAAAAAAATACAATTAATTATTAGTGATAGTATTAGTGATAAAAAATATCATTGCTAATAGTTATTAGCGATGATATTACCGTCTCTATTTTTTTTAAAAAAAATTATTTAATTTAAAAATTTAAAAAAATAAAGACAGTATTAGTGACGATACTGTTTGTCACTAATAATTATCAACGATGGCATTAGCCATGAAAATGCCATCGCTAATATTTTTTTATATTTTTATAAAAATTTAATTTAAAATTAAAAAATAATTAGCGATAGAGTTCTTCTATCCTAACATCGTCGCTAATAGTCATATTAGTGATGATGATATTTTTCATCTCTAATAAAGATATTTAGCAACAAAATTTTTTCAGATTGATTGTTACGATGGAACTAATGATGGCAATATTATTAACGATGGTTGGTGGACTATTAGCGATGGCAAATAGCCATTGCTAATAGTTTGAATTCTTGTGGTAGTTGTTACCTGGTCTAGAAGTAGTTTGGGTTTGGGCCTAATAAATTTACTCCTGTACAAACTCAGAAAATTAATGTGCGGCTGGACAATCACCTACAAAATAGGTTAGACTCGAACAAATGGCACAAACATCTTGCACATGTCTGGATGGGGTGGAGGTCTGCCCGACTTGCAGTAGTCGGTTGAGTTTTTATGACAGTTCATCCATCTTACTGTGGATGTCTATGAAATGGCCTACCTCATAAATTTCACCCCTTTTTGGTCCAATCATGGGAGAGTCTCTACAGACGGTAGACATGTGGTGTATGAAGTTTTCGCTAAGGATCTTGAACAGTTGTCAGGCCTCATGTTCATTTTTTAGCATAAATATTCCATCACACAAGGCATCAACCATTTATCGGTGCTTTTCAGATAGACCATCATAAAAGTACAGGACTAGTTAGTTGAAGAAAAAAATTCGATTCAAATCGGATCGCTAGGGTGAATCTGAACAGATGTTTATTTTAAAATTTTATAACCTTTATAATTTACCTTTGATGCATAGCAGAATTCAATCAAGATGCAGGGATTTCTTAAACTAGTTGCCTCATGAGATTTGGATGTGTGGATTCTCTACTTCGCATGTACGTCAGGCACCATAAGAAAGATGGATGAAGATCTTGAACGATGATCCTTCAGAAGGGATGTAAGGGATGGTGGAGAGCTGATCTCCACATGTTAGGAGGGATTCTTCATGCCAAGAAAATAGCACCCAAGAACTCTCCACGCAAGGGAAGAGAAGACTTCATGGAAAAATCAGATCTATTTTTACCATGAAGATGTGCCCATAAGGAATCAATATTCCACACCAATAAACAATGCCCTCCCTTTTATTTTTTTGTCCCACAAACCTCTCACAACTCATGGTAATTTTTCTTTTTTTCTTTTGTTTTGTTGCACCAAACAAAATCTGAAAAATTATCATGGATTAAAGCCTTCCCTTCTTATAGATTTGGACATCCCTTATCTGATCAGATCCCCCATAGAATAGGACTCGAATCAAATTCAAATCAGCCCTTATCCATGAAGAAACCCAAATGAGAAAGGAAAGTGCCAATGTGCATGCATCCTTTCTCTTCACATGCTAACAAAAGATTGGAGCAAAAAAACCAGCACTCCCTCCTTCTTTTGGTCCGCAACATATGAGAGAGAGTCCCAGGAATTTAGGACTCAGTGGATCTAATCCAATTTGATTGAAATTGGGCTCAATTTGAATTCAATTTAAACTTGATTCGAATCAAATTTGAATAGGCTATTAATCCCAATCTAATTAGAATTCAGATCTAAGTCTAACTTAAATTATTAACCCAATTAGTCTTAATTAAATTAGATCTAATATAAAATAATTAGGACTTAAATTTATTCTCTTAAAAATTTTTTGGATCACAAAGCAAATCAATTAATCTTCAAAATTAAAACTGCATCTCATATCCAGTGCTAGCTAGACATGGTCAATGTTCAATCCTATATAATCTCTAACTTAATTTTTAATTAAGTAAATCTATTTGTTTAATCAAGTCACATACTTTCAAATTGAATACATAGATGTTAGATCAATTCTTTTCTACGTTGCTTGACTTTGTGCGTGACTCCATAGGTTCAAACACTAAGCTGCTAGTATAAGAACTATTTTCTATACTAATCGAAGTGATCATCTAGCAATGATATCCGATGTCAGGATATATCGAATATTTTTAAAATAATATTCAAGAATCTTGGCATATGGTTACCGCATAATATCATTCATGCGACGATCTAGGATTTAACTGTCAACTCTAGATAAGTCATCCACATTATATTTCAACCTTTCAAATCCATCACATGGATTATCCTGATCAAGATTTTACTAAATTAAAATACAGTGATATATTAACTCCTATAGTCTGAAGGGGTCTATCCCATCTTGACTAATACACATACTTCGCAAGTACTTGACTGTACCTAGTAGTATTCCATTACTATATTAGAAATACAGATAGTCTGACACCAAAGTATAGTGAGTTATTTGCAAGTCACCATGATGATCTTAGGTTGAAGAGATACTAATGCCCATATCCTTTGCGAGCTACTCTTGACAGTAGAGTACTTCATAGGTAAGTCATTGTTCAGTGATGATGTACTCCTCTCATCTATATGCTATACCAGTATCTCTACACTCTTTGGTTATGAGGACAACCAACCTATATGGCACATAAGGATCTATATTCGATAAATGTCATCATCCTTTAATGACGTATTATTTGGTCACAAGCATATTTAAGGACTATTCGATAAATCTTCCTTTATTAATTGTCTTTATAGTTCTTAAGACTTTATCACAATATAAGAGTTCAAATCAAGAAGATGCACAATTTGTAATAAAAATGCTAAATAATTTTTATTAATTCATAATTCATATATAAATTACAAAGAACATAATCATCCAAACGATTGATTTTAGGACATATTTTTCAACAACTTTCATTTGAATTAAAATCAATCAGTATAGTATTTAATACCCATCTTCCATTTGTGTTCGTCGAACACTTTAATTTCGAAAGCTTTAGTAAATGGGTCAACTAAGTTTTTCTTTCCATCAATCTTTTGAAGCTCGACGTCACCTCGATTCACGATCTCACGAACATGGTGATAGCAACACAGAATATGTTTGATTCTCTGATGAGATATTGATTCTTTAGCTTGAGCTATGGCTCTAGTACTATCGCAGTACAGTAGAACAAGATTATGAATAGAGGGTGACACTCCAAGCTCGCTAATGAACTTTCACAATTTGATTGCTTCTTTAGCAGCATCGGATGCTATAATGTACTCCACCTCGCATACTGAATCGACTATAGTATGCAGCTTAAAATTTTTTCAGCAGATCGCTCCTCCATTCAAGATAAATATATAGTCCAACACACTTTTGCTGCTATCATAATCTGACTAAAAATTAAAATCAATATATCCCATAACTTTTAAGTCAGATTCTCCATAAATGAGCCATTAGTCCTTAGTATTTGTTAAATATTTAAAGATAATTTTTACAACCTTTCAATGATTCTTATCTGAATCAGACTGATACCTACTCACTAGCCTTAGTGAGTAGGCCATATCCAACTTCGTATATATCATAGCATACATGATAGATCCCACTATCGAAGCATATGAGATTTTACTCATACACTCTCTCTTTTGAGAAGTTGTTGGATAATCTTTCTTAAAGAGAGTAATTTTATGGCCTATCAAAAGATAGCCTTTCTTGAAATTCTTCATACTGAATGTTTCAGCATGATGTCTATATATGTGGATTGAGACAATCCAAGCAGCCTTTTAAATCTATCTCTATAGAAATCTTCATCCCTAAGATGTAGGATGCTTCTTTCAAATCCTTTATGAAAAATTATGAAGACAGTTAAACTTTTATATCTCGTAATACAGGAATGTCATTTTCCATTAAGAGAATATCATGTACATACAATATAAAGAATACAACTATAGAACCATTAATCTATTTATAGATGTGCAATTCTTCTCCATTCTTAATAAAGCCATATGTTCTGATCGTCTTATCAAAATATATGTTCCAACTTCGAGATGTCTACTTCAATCCATAAATGGATCTCTGAAACTTGTACATCTTAAATTCATCTATGGATGTGAACCCTTTAGATTGTATCATATACACCTTTTCTTCTAGCTCTCCATTGAGAAAAATGATTTTGATATCCATTTGTTAGATCTTAAAATCTAAATATGCTGCTATTGCAAGCATATTCCGAAAGAACTTGAGCATTACCACAGGAGAGAATGTCTCGTCATAATTAATACTATAATGTTGACAAAATTTCTTGACAACCAAACGAGCTTTGTAGCTCTCCACCTTTCCATCTATGTCCCTTTTCCTTTTGAATATCCATTTGCATCCTAAGGGTTTAATCCCTTCAGATGGATCAATGAGTGTCCATACACCATTGATTTTTATGGATTCTATTTTGGATTTCATAGCTTCAAGCCACTTATTAGAGTCGGATCGTTGCACAGCATCCATGTAGGTGATCAGATCCTTATTATTTTCATCAAGTTCAATAGGAACACCATCCCAAATTAAAAAACTGTAGTATCTATCTGACTGATGCGGTACTCTAGCGGATTTTCTCAAAGATGCCTCTATAATGGGCTTTGGATTTGATCTAATAAAATCTAATTCTGTACTTTTACTTATCTGTGTCGATTCTTCTATCAGATGAACTTCATCAAGTTCAATCTTAATGGTACTAGTTTCTTCTCCAAAAAACTATTTTTTCAAAAAGAATATCTTATTGCTGACGAACACCTTTTATTTTTCAGCAAGGTAGAAGTAATATCTCCTAGTTTCTTTTAGATATCCAATAAAAGAATACTTATCAGACTGGGATCCAAGCTTATCAGTCTGCAAATACTTGACATAAGCTGAACAACCTCAAATCCTAAGGTAAAAGAATTTTGACCTATGCCTAGTCCATATCTTTTATGGAGTTTTTGCGACTGATTTGCTCGGAACTCTATTTAGAACATAACAAGCAGTCTCAAGAGCATAACCCCGAAAGGAGACTGACACACTTACAAACTCCATCATAAATCAAACCATGTCTAACAAAGTTCGATTCCTCCTTTCTGACACCCCATTATATTATGGTATCCCAGGAGGGGTCCATTGTGAAAAAAATTTATTCTCTTCTAAATATATCAAAAATTTATTGAAAAGATATTCACCTTCTCAGTCTGATAAAAAATTTTAATACTCTTTTCAGTTTATTTTTCTACCTTATTACGGTATCGTTTGAATATTTCAAATGATTTGGACTTATGCTTCATAAGATAAATATACCTATACCTAAATAGATCATCAGTAAAAGTAATGAAGTAATTATATCCTCCTCTGGTACTTGTGTTCATGGGTCCACATACATCAATATGTACTAGACCTAGAAAATCACTGGCTCATTCACCCTTTCCAATAAAGAGTGACTTGGTCATCTTTCTAAGAAGACAGAACTTACAGATCGACAATGATTCACAATCATTGATATCAAGGATTTTTTTTTTGATTAACCTATTTATCCTATTTTTATTTATATGATCGAGCCTACAATGCTAAAGATAGACATCCATGATATTATCTAATCTAGGATATTTATTTGATATGTATATTACACTGATAGGCTATGATAAAATATAAATATTATTTTTTAATTATCCATGCACAATTGTAATACCATTCATAATGATATCATAAAAAAAAATTTTATTAAAAAATTATAACCATCTTTGGTCAAAAGACTTACAGAAATAACATTCATAAGGAAAGATGGACAATAATGACAATCATCTAAAATAATAATATTTGAATTGAGAACAAGCTGAACTATTCCTATAGCTAGAACTGGAATAGATTTTCTATCTCCAACATTCAAAAATCGTTCATCCTTCTCAAATTTTCTACTAACCTGAAGTCTTTACAATGAATTGTAAATACAAATCGAACTTTCAATATCTAATATCCAGGTAGTAGTATCATAGATAGAAAAATTATAAGGTGTTATCATATAAGTACCTTGTCTAGTAATCATTTATTTATTTCTCTTTCAAAACCTGTTCGGATCAAAGAAAGCTAGATATAGAGAATAATTTCTCTTTCAATGTCCCTTCTTCTTACAAAAAAAGCATTATGTCTGACTCTAATCTGTCTTAGACTTCTTAGTTCGATTGGGCTTAGAAGCCCCAGCACAATTCTTCTGCACTATTCTTTTCTTTCCTCTCTCAGAAGACTGACACCATGTTGAGGATGAATCCTCAAGGTACCAAAGGACTTGTTCAATATTTGAAGCATTTTCTCTGACTGAGTGTCATCAAATTTACAACTAAATTCATCATTCATAGCAGTCCTTGTTATGCAATATACTGTTGCACGATCATTGAGTCACTTCTGATAAGTGTCTCTGACCACTGCACGTACATTGAGAGCAGATTCTACATGTACAGGATCTATAGGACATATAAGATCCTATCATGCTCTAGAACTATTCTCAACTTTCGATACCAACTATCAAAATTTGATCCTATAAGCTTGTTACTGTCTAACAATGAGTGAAGTGATAAACTACTAGCCATTACTGAAAAAGAAAACAAAGACCTATTAGTATATAAATTATTTAATCCTAAAGAGTTGAACTTTAGTCTAAAGGTTCTCCTACTATTTTATACGAATTGACAGTCCCTACATCTAATTTGAAGAATTATCTTAATTTCTTAGCAGGTACTAGAATCTACACAGACTGCATATAGATCCGAGAAAGGTCAGCCAATCAATGTGCATCTATGGGTAGGTTATTAACTAATTATTTTTTAAAATAATTTTTAGTAATAATTTTATCCTAGATTCTTTTTCGATAGACATAGGCCTCTACTGAAAGTCTTGGTTAGATCCAACCATTAATATGAATATACTCAGTAAATCTAACTAATGAATGATCAAGCTCGAGAAAAGCTCAGCCAACCCAACCATTCATCAGATAGTATAACAGAGTCATCATTTAATGAATGATAATTTCAATATCCAAATAAACACCAAGCGGAAGGCACTTCCAATGTTTATCTAGACTATTAGACCCATTACCATCCACCTTAATGAGAGGCAATGATCTAGTTATCCCCATAATTATTTTATTTTAAGAATTTAATAATTTAAAAAATTTAGTTAATATTTTAAGAAGATAGAGAAGAAACTGATCGGCGAGTCTTAAATCCTCCCACTAACTTCATCAAGTCATGAAAAAGACTAGAGATAAGCTGGTCAAACGATACCTAAATCAGTCAAACTAATTTTTCTTATTGGCATGGATCAACTCAAATCAATTAGTGATCTAATCAAAATATAAACTATCAAATTGGTCAGATAAATGAGATTAGTAGGAGGGTCTACCATGCCTTACTTTAGACATCATCGAAATGGTCAGGTAAGTGAACTGTCAATTAAAAACCATCAGTTGAACTACCAAACTTACCTTAGATACTAATTGGTTGATTAATTTCAATTTGGTCAGCCAAAGGACTCAAGCTCGGCCACTGAGCCACAATCATGCCCGTTTGGTCTAATCAAAGCATGGACTTGATCAACTATAATTATTGAGTTTTGATCTAGAGTATCCTTGACCAAATCTAAATCAACTTTTGATTAGATTGGATCAACAACTCTATTTAATCTATTATTTGATTCTAACCCTAGGTCTAATCCAATTAAATGACCTGATTTAAGCTAACCCATAGTCTCATATTTTATGCAATGTCATTAGATCTTATATTCATAATTCTAGATCTAAAGTTTCAACTCTTAATTCTCAATCAAGTATAAAATTGAAATAATTTTAGATATAAATTTATGGCATTATGAACATGGGATTAGGTTATTGATTAAAATAATTTTAAATGTAAAACTATTTTACATTAAATTTTATGCAAGGCATACATCATATGTCATTTAATTTCAGAACTTAAAATTATTTTCAGATCAAAATTTAATAATTAAACATATTCAAATCTAATCAAAATATTATTTATACATCACATATATAACAGTAATATTTAGATCTCTACAGATTACATCATATGCAATATACAATTCAGATCTTAAAATTAATTTTTATATCTAAATTTATTTTATTAAAATTATAATAAATCATAAATTATTTTAGATATAATCTAAATATATTTATGATTAAAATAATTTTAAATTTTTTTTGCTATTCTTCTTCATGAGATTTAATCACAGTGGTATCTCTACACGTCATAAGAAAATCCGTCGAATGAGCAAGAGAAGGACTTTAACCCCTACTTCTTCTTATGACCGAACGACTTGGTGATCAACTCAATCTAAGTACTGGGCTACTAAGATTAGAAATCAAATTTTAAATCTAATTACATCTACATGTGCGGTGGACATAAACATTGGTATACATATGTGAACATGATCATACAAATATGATCTTCATCTAATCTAATTAGATCAATGCACCATATATATTATTTGAGATCTAAAACTAAATTTAAACTACATTTAAATCATACATTACAGATCTGAACATGCATGAAATCTATTCAAAATAGACATGAACACATAGGAAAAATTCTGGTTAAAAATCTGTCGTGAATAAGTGCAGAATTCTGTTCATAATCAGAACTGAAAATCAGTCAAAACAAATTTAATTCAAATCTTGATTAAAGTCAAACTTCTAACCTGAAAAAATTCATCAAGAAAACTATCAAAACAGATTTAATAACTAACATAATCAGGTGGTCATTATAATAGAAAAAATCTGCACCAAATTTCTGTTAAAACACATTTTTAACATATTACAATCAACCATTGATTTGTATCCCAAAATCTGATCAAAACCAAATCAAAAAAATTTAGATGAACAGGTTCAAATCAGATTTAATTTCTACAAAAAAAAAATCTGATCAAATATCAGTTGTGATCATACCAGAACAAATCAACTATGCATCCATATTCTAAAACTTAACTCTAATACCAGTTGAAAAAAAAAAATCCAATTCAAATCAGATCACCAGGATGAATCTGAATAGATTTCTATTTTTAAAATTTATAACCCTTATAATTTACCTTTTATACGCAGCAGAATTCCATCAAGATGCAGGAGTTTCTTGAACTAGTTGCCTTGTGAGATCTGGATATGCAGATCTTCTACTTCGCATGTATGCTAGGCACCGCAAGAAAGATGGATGAAGATCTTGGGCGATGATCCTTTAGAAGGGATGCAAGGGATGGTGGAGATCTGATCTCCATGCCTTAGGAGGGATTCTTCATGCCAACGAAATAGCGCCCAAGGACTCTCCATGCAAGGGAAGAGAAGACTTCATAAAAAATTAGATCTATTTTTATCGTGAAGATGCACCCATAAGGAATCAATATTCATGCTAATAAACAGCACCCTCCCTTTTATTTTTTGTCACACAAAACTTCTCACAATTCATAGTAATTTTTCTTTCTTTGTTTTATTTTGTCGCACCAAACAAAATCTGAAAAATTATCATGGATTAGAGCCTTCCCTTCTTATAGATTTGGATGCCCCTTATTTGATCAGATCCCACATAGAATAGGACTCGAATCAAATTCAAATCAGCCCTTATCCATGAAGAAACCTAAGTGAGAAAGGAGAGCGCTAATGTGCACGCATCCTTTCTCTTCACGTGCGAACAAAAGATAGGAGCAAAAAAACCAGTGCTCCCTCCTTCTTTTGGTTAGCAACATAAGAGAGAGAGTTCCAAAAATTTAGGACTCAATGGATCTAATCCAATTTGATTGAAATTGGACTCAATTCGAATTCAATTTGAACTTGATTCGAATCAAATTCGAATAGACTGTTAATCCCAATCTAATTAGAATTCAAGTCTAAGTCTAACTTAAATTATTAATCTAATTAGTCTTAATTAAATTAGATCTAATCTAAAATAATTAGGACTTAAATTCATTCTCTTAAAAATTTCTTGGATCATAAATCAAATCAATTTATCTTCGAAATTAAACCTGCATCTCGTGTCCAGTGCTAGCTAGATATAGTCAATGTTCAATCCTATATGACCTCTAACTTAATTTTTAATTAAGTAAATCTATTTATTCAATCAAATCACATACTTTCAAATTGAATATATAGACGTTAGATTAATTGACTCTATAGGTTCAAACATTAAGTGGTAGTATAGAAACTATTTTCTATAGTAATTGAAGTGATCATCTAGTAATGGTACCCAACATCCGAGTAGATCAAATATTTGCAAAGTAACATTCAAGAACCTTGGCATATGGTTACCGTATAATTCATTCCTTTGACCCTCAATGCTTAGGGTGACCTAAGGTTTAATTATCAACCTTGGATAAGTCATCCAAATTATATTTCAACCTTTCAAATCTGTCATATAAATTATCTTGGATAAGATTTTACTAAATTGAAATATAGCTATACATTAACTCCTATAATTCAGAGAGGTCAATCTCATCTTGACTCACACACAGATTTTACAAGTACTTGACTATATCCAGTAGCCTTTCATCACTGTATTAGAAATACAGATAGTCTGACATCAAAGTAAAGTAAGTTACTTGTAAGTCACCGTAGTGATCTCAGACTGGAGGGATGCTTATGCCATATCCTTCATGAGCTGCTCTTAACAGTAGAGCACTCCATAGGTGGATCACTATTCAGTGATGATGTACTCCTATATCTTATCTGTATGTCATACTAATATCTTTATACTCCTTAGTTATGAGGACAATCAACCTATATGGCACACAACGACTTATACTCGATGAACGTCATCATCCTTTAATGACATATCATTTGGTCACGAACATGTTTAAAGATTATTTGATAAATTCTTCTTTATCGATTGTCTTTATAGTTCGAAGGACTTCATCACAACATAAGAGTTCAAATCAAGAAGATGCACAATTTATAATAAAAATATCAAATATTTTTTATTAATTTATAACTTATACACAATTACAAAAAGCACAATCATCCAAATGATTGATTTTAGAACACATTTCCCAACATAGTTGTCACTTGGTACGGTGTGGTGCAGATATTTACGGATTTGGTCTTTGAGTCTCTCCCAAATCTCGTGGAATATTTTTCCATTCATCTGAAAAAAACTGATAATGACTTTTCTAATTTGATTTATTTTTTCTATACAAAAATACTTCTTCAAAAATTCTCTCTGAAGTTGGTCCTAGATTGAAATTATTGTCGAGTCTAGGGAGTTTAACCAGTACTTGGCCTAGTCCTTAAAAGAAAATGGAAATAATTTTAACCTAAGGGCATCATCAGAGAAATTTTGGATTTTGATCGTGAAGCATATCTTAAAAAATTTATCAAGATATTTGTAAATCCTCATTACTAAGTCCTTAGAAAGAAGGCAACATTTGAATAACACTGAACTTAATCTCATATTGGGAGGCCTCTACAGGAGGCACTTGAATACAAGGAGAACATGTATATGAGGATGTGGTAAAATACTCTTTCAATTGATGAGGAGGGTTCGGTTCATCTGGTTTAGCCATATTCTTAGATTGAATTGTTCTTAGGATCTTTTCAATTTTTTGGTCTAATGGTTACAGTTTTGATTGTACAGATCGACAACCAAGCATATAGTAAAGAGTTCAATTTTTTTTTTTGAAAAAGATAAGAGAAGATGAAAGGAGAAAGAGAGAGGAGAACTCTAAAGATGAGAACCAAAAGAGTTCTAAACCTATGAGAGAGAGAGAGAAAAGAATTAGTTAATATTTGATGTTAATTGCAATCAAGTCAAACAAGAATGGACTCTCTATCCTCAGGTTAATCTAGATCTAGATAGCTCCTAACTGTTCCAAGATCACCTTCAAGTATTCCAAGTATGAACCTAACTAACCAACTGGCCACATAAGTGTAAGATTGGTGGAGATCCCCCCATTGCTTTCCTTAGATACCATTAAGTTGGCCAAATTAGTGAATGAAATCAATTAAATAATCATCTTTCTTCAGGATGTAATCTCTGAACCATTTTTTTAGACACCAACTAATCAATTAGGCTCGATCCGATTCAACTTTTTGGTTCCCTTATCCTATTGAGCTCAAATTCCTTAGGGGCTAATGTCTAATTAATTTTAATTATGATTAGAGTTTATGTACGATGCAAAGAATTTATTTGTGGGCCAAAGAAGGGAGATGAAATCTGTATCTTATCTTGTTTAGGATTTATACCCTTAAGATGTATTATGAAGATGCTATGCAAAGAAACAAAATATCCAAGCAATTTTTTTTAAAAATTTCTAATGTCATTATATGTATTATATAATTTTTTTTAATGTTGAAACAACCGTGCCAATGATATCTGACAATGGTGCTAAAATTTGATCACTATCATGGGTGTTCAAAAATAAAATCTAACTCAAACTATATAGATAACGTGAGTTGGGATCATATCCTCAGAGATCAAATAGCTAAGTTGTGCTCAAATTAGAAAATAAAGTGAAGAATTAAGATTTTAAGATTTTGAAAAGATAAAAAAAATAAGTTTGACAGAAATAAAGTTTAGAAAAATCAAGTAGAAGAAAGTGCCTTAGATTTTTGAATCCATCCTTTAATCATATATTAGTATTCTAATCGAAACAATCCAAATCACTACGAACTACAAGCCCTAGTGATAATAATAAGATGAATTTATGATCTTACTTTCAACATAGTTTATCTCGTTGAGTATGAATCATATCCTTAGATCATGATTCGTCTCTGTGTAGTCATAAACTATTCGAGATCAAGTACCATAAAATAAAAAAAACTACTACTCAAATACATGAATAAAATCATAAAAAATATTCATGTTTGATTAAATATTCAATATTATCTAAAAAATAAAGAAGCCTTACAACATTCAAATAGTTGATTGCATAATAAAAAAAATACACAATAAGATTAGGAAATAAAATATAAATTTGGATTGAAGGATTTCATCTACTCTCCTAAAGATGAAGGGTTTAGCTGCTCATGGATTGGATCTCGCTTGCCATCAAAAGCTCCATCTTCTTTGAAGGTTGAAGAAGAACTTGAAGAAGAAAATATAGCAGAACCTCCTTATATCATCCCGAAACTCTCTCCCAAAGCTCTAAACTCTTGCAACCTCCCTCTCTTCCTCTCTCTTTTTCTCCATAATTTTCTCTCAATTGTTTGTTCTATTTTTTTCTTCTCTCTATACCCCTTTTTATAGCCTTCATAGCCTCCCCCAAGTCCTGACAGTATTAAATCCCTTAGCTACTCACGAATTAAAACTCCTTGCAGTGTTTGAACTTTGAATTTCATGTCCCAAGTGCATCCTAGGTGAAAACCATTTTGTGGCCATTAGATCTTGATCAAACATCCCAAATCATGCTAAATCAGCACCTTATCAAGTCGATTGAAATTCTGGCCCTTGGATCCTAATCAAACCTTGCTCTAGACTATCGGATGGCACAAAAAATGCCTTAGGCTTAATTCTCCCAGTTGGCTACATGTCTCCACCATTGGATCACGCATAGGATGCTTTCGGACCATCTGATTATGCTAAGTTAGTGGGCCACCACTGTTGGATATAGGAAGAAGCACTCTCAGCTGTTGATCAGGTGTATAGATCCCCTCTCAACCATCTGATGGCACAAAGAAGGTCGTTTGCCCCTGCACCTCATGTGAACCGACCAACACTATTCTACGGATCATGCATGGACCGACCAACTGGTCTATGGTGAATCAGGTGGCATTTGGGCCGGTTTGAGTTGAGTTTTGGGTTGATTTTAGATAAGAATTGAGCTTGAATTTGGGCCACTTTTGGGTCTCTATTCTGGATCCATTTTGAGTTTGATTTGCCCTCAATTTGAGTCTTTTTAACCTGTGAATTGAGCTCTTTGCATTGGCGATCATCTTTTCTGCAAAAGATAAATAGAAGCATCAATTTTTAAAGAATAAAGATGAATTAATTTATAAATTGATACTTTTATAGATATATTTAATGTACTTATCAGGTATCTTATGGGCTCTAGAAAATAGTGCTTATGATTTCAAATTACATAGAAAGCCCAATCCTATACTAATATGATACATAGGTAGGGGGTGTATGGATATAATAATGCAATGTTCAATAACACAGATATAATATGATACCCCTCATGCCTACTATATATATTATCCTATCATTAACCCATTTTGTAGGTAGTTGACAAGCCCTAAACTCATGGCAGAATTGGATGTGAAAGTGGACATGCCAACATGACTAATTGTAGCTATGGATTTGGATGTGGAAATGGCCATTGACAAGGTGACAAGTGAGGAGATGGTAATCAAAATGATGGAGAGAGATAAGACCATGTGCATGGATAATACTCAACATCTATTAATTCATGAAATGGATAGTTCATTTATTTTTTTTTTCAATACTTTTGCATGCTTCTATCCCTTTAGTAGTCCATTTTTCGGGAGAAAGAAATGCAGGCTAGCTCATACTATAACTATATAGGTGCTAATATTTTGAAGTATACCATCTAACATTCAAACCCAAAATCTCTAAATAGAGTGGTATTATCACCAAAGACAAGCGAGGATCCAAGCATGTGTATTTACTCTCATATTGACTGTGCTATAGGAAGATCTTAAATATTTGCATAGGCCCACAAAACCTAAAAATAATAACTTCCGGCTACCAATTTTGGTTAACATCCTGAATTCATTTACTTTCTATAATATACACATATCAATATTTATAGAAAGATGTATGTCAAGAGGTTCCTTACCTTTATCGACATCAAAATTCAAACATGATGTGCAAATCAATCCAAAAGTACATCTAACATTAATAATTATATAGACTAATGTCTTCTTGTAAAATAGAGGAACTAACTCAACAACAATCAATTGCTTCACAAGGATAATTAATTTAATTGCTTATTTATAAATTTATTAAATTCTACTTTTTAGTAGTTTTGTTTATGAAATCAGTCATAATTCTATGTTTCCTTTAACCTAACCCAATTTCAATCTAATTATAAAAATTAAATAGGATGGGTAACTAAGGTTTTATCTCAATCAAGTGATTAATATAAAATCCTATATATTAGTTTTCTCCCTGGGAAGCACTACAATAAAATGGCCAATCAGTAATAAAATATTTTATTATGAAATATAATTTATCATTAGTAAGTGCCATATGACAACAAATCAAAAGTTTTTCATGGAACACTATTTAAGTAGTATTTTATCAATGAAATAGTATTTCATTGGTATTTTTTGTCACTAAATATGTGCAGCCAAATATTTCTATTTCAACCTTTTGGTGGGAAAACTTTTGATAACAATTTATGATATTTTCTCAATGAAAAGTTATTATCACAAATATTATAAATTATAGCGACAATATATTCTTCTCATTAATTGAAAATGAAAAAATAAAAAATATTAGCAAATTTTTATGATGAAATAATTTTTCTCTTATATTAATCTGGCAACAAAATTTCATCACAAGTAAACCTCTATTTTTTGACAAGATAATATTTTATTGCTGAATATTTATTTATAGATACAATGTATATTTTTGATGCATAAGGTAGGCTATTTAGTAAAGAAATAGCATTTCATTAGGTATTCTTCATTATATAAATTTATAATGAGAATTATTTTTATTGCTAATTATCTAGTTAACTTTTAGCAATGATAATATTTCATAGTTGAAAATACATTTATGAGAAATATATATATATATATATATATAGTTTTGCGACATAATACTAACTATTTAATGTTGAATTAGATTTTATAATCTATATAACATTGTATAACTTTTATGAAAAAATGATGGGTAAACTTCATAAAAAATCCTAAGTTTACCCTCTAATTCAACTTAAATCCTGAATTTCAATTTCTCACAATTCGACTCCTAAACTTTCTATCGATTTATAATGTGACCCCCTGGTCACTCAGCCATTAAAAAAGCCACGTGCCCTATCAGTTATCTTATGTGACATTTTTGAAATAATTTTTGGATTTTTTGCACCAGAAACCATTCTTCTTCCCGCCAATTTGGTCTCTTGGTCCTGTAAAAAGTCTTGTTTCACAGAGCTAAAGAAAGAGAAGATCAGAGTATCCAGATGGAGTTTTTTTTTCAATAAGCATGGATTCATCTTCACCAACGATCTCCCAGTGTTTTGGAATGCCACTGTGGGTTGCCGATGATGGAGAATACCTCATGGACCCCCCAAAATTCTTGAAGGAGATTTTATAGGTGCGGTTTGTATGATCCATCTGAATCTTTAAGTAGATGCAATGCATTTAGATGGAATAATCTTGAAATATACTAGATCAAAGTAGATTATCCCTGATTTGCTAGGATGAACTAAGGAGACTAAGAAGACTGCAATATGAGTAGAAAAATCAAGCTGCTGTTGCTGAAAGGATGGGTGAAGAAATGCAAAGGTTAACTATATTGCTGGTTGAGAAAGGAGAGACTATCTAGAGATTGAAGGGCACTATAATGAGTCATAGGACAAAAGAAAGATGTTTGTGCTTAGTTGTGGCAGGAATAGTTGGATTGCTTTTGATATCTATGATATTGTGTAAGGGACCTACCCCAAACACTTGGCAACCATCCTATCTCTCTTAAATTATTGTGAGGATGCTATGGGTTTATAATCTGTTAGGAATTATGTAGTTTATGTGCTAAATTGTGGGTTTGGATAATGCTTATAAGGGCAAATGCTGTCTTATATATTTAAGTTATGGAATCAAAGAAGTTTGTTGCATTTCTTAGTTGTCGCCTTTGCTAAAATTTAAATTGAAATCTATGTACTATCAGATTTTCGAACAATGGATGCATTTCAATTGCTTAGCATCTGAATACAAGCATTTCAATCCATGCCAATTAAATCATTTTATACTAAATCATCTGAATACAAGCATTTGCAAACATGTGCTCCTCTTAAAAGATGCTTTGAATGTCAACATGACTGGAAGGGTGATGATCAATTAATAACTAATTAACATTATCCAAACTGAAAGGATGTAACACATTGCCAAAGCATTTGGCACATTCACTCAAAATCTGGCACATTGCCTTATTACCATAGCATATTGTCAAAGCATTTGGCACATTGCAATAAAATTTGGCACACCAAGGCCACTAGCACAATAAACCGAAACATTGCTCAACAGTTCATGGAATATTGACATTTGTCATAATAAATAGTTAACTGAAAATAGGATAACCAACATTGCCATTGCTCAATAGTTCATGGAATATTGCCATTTGTTATTAAGTTGAACTAAATTAACGGTGGTCAAAGTACATATCATTAGTAGATTCAAGAAAAGATCTTAGCTATCAAATCAAATATTATCTTACCACAAAACCACAAAACACCAAGTCACAAAACACCAAACTCAAAACACCAAGTCACAAGATCCTAACTACCATTTTGATTCATACTACTGCTGCTAATTATTTGTCTTTCTAATTGGTTTGAATTTCTATCATCTAGCAGTCTCCAATCCACCCATTGTCATCTAGTTCCTTCCTCTCCTTTTAAAGTCTGCAGTTGTCACCCCTCTTAGTGGTGCCCGAGCACTTGAACTACCATGAATTAGTACTAAGGTGTCACTTGCATTGAATTCATGTTTAGTTGACTGACTTTGTTGTGCCAATGGTTGATTAGGTTGGGTCAATAGTTGGTTGTCCTGTGGCTGCAATATAATGAAATGCTAATTAGTGTTTCACACTGATAGCAATTTTTTTTTTTTTTTGAGGAGGGTGAGGGGGGGAGGTTATAACTTACATTATTATACCATCTGACCATCTTGGGTTGGCTATAAGCTTGACCATAAGTACTTGATGCTACTGCACTTGATGCTACTACACTGGTTGCTCTGGTGCTTCTTCTCAACTAGGCACCTAAATTTGTTTGAGCGCTATGCAGAGATGTTGATGGTCTTTGTGCTTGTATACTTGAAGCTCTTATATTTAGTCTCACCTGAACATAATTATGTTTTAGTCAGTAGTTGTGCAACATCATGCTAAAATAAGCAAGCACTTTGGTTTTAGAATCTTACTGATAATTTTGAAGGTCTAGGTGCACTTGGTATTTGAGCACTTTCCTCTTTTGCTTTTTTCTTATCCTTATTTATTCTTGCCCTTGGAAGACAAGTATTGCCACCAACAGTACCCTACAAGCCCTTTTGTTGTGTCCTGAAATCTCATAAATTGAGTATTTGATTGAGCCCCCAACCTTGGATGCCTTATAAGGATTCCTTGTATTGGTTCATCCTTATCCTTCTTCATATTTTTTGTTAGTTTGCGAGGCAGCTTCCTAATAAAAGGAGGCTTTATAATTGGCTTGTCAACCTTAGGTCATAACTACACTCCATTAATTGGCTCAATAATAGGCTCATAAGCTTTCATATAAGTTTCAACTCTGTAGCAGCCATCAATATAGTCTTTCACCCTATGTTTTGAGTAGAAAATATACGAAATGGCATGTATGCAAGGCATGCCTGACAAATTCCATACTTTACATGAGCATGTTTTCCTAACTAGGTCCACCATAAATTGCTCCTTAATAAATAAACTAACTTGAAACCCATAATTCCCACTAAGGTGTGGGGTAATTTAGTGGACTCCAGCTTTAATTTCTTTAATCTTTTTTGAATTTTAGGGCATATATGTCCCTCATATCATACCATCCACTCCCTTTTCATTTGTAATCTCTTCATTAGCATTGTCTTAATAGTCTCCACAAGAGTTAAAATAGGTTGTCTCTAGTTGCCAAGATATAGCCATTAAGTGCCTCACTGGTATTATTTTGATTTCTATCACACTTAGTAATCATTTGAAAGTATGATATTTTGATTTCTATCACACTTAGTAATTATTTGAAAGTGTGACTTGCTCCATTGCTCAGTAGGCTTGTTTGAAAGTCACCTGTAAGCCTCCATGCTTAATTCTTTCATCTTCTCCATATGCTTCTCATAATCAGGTATCGTTATGGCCCTTGTTGCACATTGCACATGGAGTATCTTTCAATGCTTTATCTTAGTGAGCCTCCTTGAAGTTATCATACAAATATTTGTAATAAAAACTCATCTCCACATCAGGAAGTAACTCCTCTAATGCTGGAACAAGACCCTTTAAGAACATGTCACAGTTCATAATCAAGAGAATATAAGAAAAAAGAGTATAATACATCACACATACAAAGAGAGTTAGAAGACTATGCATTCTACTTGTCACTCATTATGGTCCATCCATCTTGATTTTGAATGTCAACATCTTCTACCAGGTCCTGAAGGAACCAAGTCCATGATTCTTTATTTTTTGATTCTACTGTAGCATAGAAAATTGGATATATTCGATCATTTGCATCTACACCAACAACAGATAGAAGTTATCCTTCATAAGATTCCTTTAGAAAACTTCTATCTAATCCAATATATCTCCTACATCTAGCTAAAAATTCAATCTTTAAGACTCCTAGATAAATGTAGAGCCTACTGAAGACCAAATTCTCATGAACAGTCTTTGTCTTCAATTTGACATTGGTGCTATGATTAGTTCTTTTTACCTCCTCAATGTATCTCCAAAGCTTAGCATACTGTTGCCTGTGTGAGCCATCAATCATTTTCAATACTATTTGTTTAACCTTATAGTATTTCTATAAAACTATATTCACTTTATAATCCTTAAGTATCTCATCTTGAATTGAAACCAGTGTATAGTTTGGATTTATCTTGAACTTTTCTACATATAATCTTGCAATAAAATCAACAGTAATTAATTTATTCTGAAATTCTCTACTATATGTGTGTTTGGGGTAGGACATCTTGATAGTCGAAGTATTACTATAAGACTCCATACTAGCATGCAGTATCGATTTACATCCAGGCTTACAAACAGTTGTTAATTTATCTCTCTCACTATTTTTAAACCAGATTCCATGCCCATTTTTCACTGCATACTTGGTTATTGCATCTTTCAATTCATGGACACTCCTAAATGCCATGTACAAGATAAATTGAGGGGTTTCGGTATCAACATCAGGTACAAAAGTCATGCCTTGGATCTTTCTCATCATCTAAATCCTTAAGACTATATAGCTCCTCACTAGGTGCATAATCAGAGTGCACATCCTTTTCTTGCCACTAGTTGCTCATACCACTCAACCCCCCTTACAGGATCATCTTCTCCAAATTTCTCTCACACCTTATGGTCCACATAAGCATGATAAAGTCCATCATCTTCATCACTGTCATTACTAGATTGATAGCTCACTTTATTGTCACTCTCATCCATGACATAATCATCATCCTCTGTTGAGTCATCCTCATCCATAACACCTAGGTATTCATTCTCATAATTATTTTTCCCATCATCATCATAATATTGCTACTTCTTCCCTACATTACTCCCTTGATGCTCCACATCCTCATCCCTCACACTCTCTGCTACTTAGCGTACATCCACTTCATCTTCATCTATCACATCACTAATAGGATAGTTAACCACATCATTGGTTGGAGGGTTAGGGGATTCTTTTTCACCTTGCTCAATCATTTTAGCCTTTTTTAAAGGAATACCAGATTTATTTTCAATATAGATTTCCACCTCTCTACTACAAGAAACTCAGGAGCATATGTTAAGTACCTATCTATCTTCAAAGCCACTAAACCATTGTCTAAATCATTTCTTGAAATTCTAAACCAGTAAGTTATTGACCCCTACTCTCCTAATTGTTCCACTATATCATCTATATCTAACAAAGAAAGCTCATCAGGATTATTGTAATCCCAATAATCAACCATACTGTCTACATTTTTTTGCTTGGTTTATCGACAAAATAACTACTATGATGGAACTGTATTGTAAAATAATCATAACCAGGATAGATGTCTATATAATAACATAAAAAATAATAAACTTAGCCAATAAAAAATATAACAACAAAAAAATGAAAAAAGGTACAATATGACAAAGAGGATATACAAAATATAGTAATTATAGACTCAAGAACACACTACCAAGTTTCACATACATACCACACAAAATTCAATAACACAGTGTTTTATAAAAAAAAGAGCCATCACAATGGTGGACATTGTTAAACTATAACACAATATAGTAATTAGAGTTAAATAATCAGAGCAAAGGTAAGATAAAGATGTAAATAATCAGAGCAATGATGGGCAAAATATTTAAATAACCAAACAATAAGATGTCACAAAGGGTCTAAAACTTTAAAAGGATTACAAAACAAAGGAGAATATTTTGAAAAATCAAAATAGATAAAAAAAACCCAAACCCTAGAATGAGAATGGAAGAACTCTCTAAACAACGATAAAAAAATACTACAAGAAAACAATCTTTTTGCAATAAAATTATTTACGATAAAAATATTTTCATCATCAATAAAATTATTTACAATAAAAAAATATTCATTGTAAATAATTTACTATTTATGATGAAAAAAATTTTTCATCACAAATAGTGGGGTATCAGTGATAAAAAAAATTTTCATCTTAAATACAAATTATTTACAATAAATATTTTTATCATAAATAATGTATCATTTATTTTAATTTTAAATTTTAAATATTAGTGATAAAAATATTTTCATCATAAATAATTTAAGTATTTATGATAAATTTTTTTTCATTGCTAATAAGTTTATTTACAATGCAAATATTATCATCATTAATATTTGAAAAAAATAAAAAATTTAAAAATTTAAAATTTATTCATTATTTATGATGAAAATTTTTCATCATAAATAATTAAATTTTATCATAAATACTTAATTATTTATGATAAAAATATTTTCATCATCAATATTTAAAAATTAAAAATTTTAAAAAATAAAAATTACTTATTATTTGTGATAAAAATTTTTTTATCGTAAATAATTAAGTATTTTGATAAAAAAATTTCATCATCAATACCAAATTATTTACGATGAAAATATTTTCATCACCAATATTTTAAAAAATTAAAAATTTAAAAAAAAATCAAAAATTACTTATTATTTATGATAAAATTTTTTATCATAAATAATTAAGTATTTATGATGAAAAAAATTTATGTCTTAAATATTTAATTATTTGTGATGAAAATATTTTCATTGTCAATATTTAAATAAAAATTTAAAAAAATATAAAATTTAAATTTTTGATTTTATGCAAGGCAATTGTATCTATTTTTATAGTAGCTGTATATATCTTCTGTCCTTTTACATGGTAAAAAAGCAAATATAAGTTATGATCCAAATCGAACTTTTTATATGAAAAAATTATATGAAAGTGAGTAATATTCATGGAGTAGAATGAATAGATCTTTTTGAATGAAATGAGCTATATGTTTATTTGCGACATAAAATTCATCTGTTCATCGCTATCACTGTTACTAGTCATATCAATGAATCTTTCTAATGGAGTGTTTGCCTTAAGCTGCATAAAAGGAGCCTCCTTTCATACAGAAATCATATAGTTAAGTAGCACATTCTAACATGACTTTCACAATTTTGAAAGATATCATACTTTTCATATCGATCGATGCTCAAATGTATCTCTATAGGAGTTTCAATCATGAGAAGACAAACAATACAAGCACTCATCTTCCTAGCAATGCAAAGCATAAATATGAGTTTGTACTTTATAACACAACTTGCACTACCCGCATGTCTGCTTTGATTCTGATTAATTGCTTTTTGATACTAACATAATTTCTCTTGAATTTCTCAAGCTCGATCCACATATGCAATATACGAGCTTCTGGACCTCTAACTTTCTGTCTATATCTTATCCTCCAAATCTTAATCTTAGTGGATTTATCTTACGATCTCAAAATCACCGTAATATTCTCATACTCTGACTTTCGAAATGAAGACTCCAAGAAGAAGACGAGCTTTTTAAAGATTGAAGACCTTAAAGCTATCAATCTTCCATAGTGCCCATTTCATTGTGAAAGTCGAAAAGCTATTCTTATAATAATTATTAGCGACGTAAATTAAATTTTTCATCGTAATTATATTTTTTATATAATCTTTTTGAAATAAAAAACTTTTCCTAAAGGAAAAATCATAAATTAACTATTTATATAAAATTTTTTTGATTAATAAAAAATTAATTTTTTCAATAAAATTATTTTGAAAAAAATTTTTATATCAAAAATTTTTTAGATTAAAAAATTAATTTTATTTTTTATCATGAATATTTTTTTAATATCATTTTTTGTTAAATTTTTTGGATGAAAATTTTTTTTGTGAGAAAAATTTAAAATTAATTTTTTTATGAAATTATTATGGGGAATATTTTTTAGATTAAAAAATTTGAGAGAATTTTTTTAATTATTAATGATGTAAATGAATTTTCATCTCAAATAGTCTTTAAATTTTTTTTAAAATTTTTTAAAAAAATTTATTTATGATGTAAATTTATTTTTTATTGATAATCATATTTTAAAAATATTATTTAATCAATTTTTGTGAAGAAAAAATTTGTTAATGAAAAAAAAATTTATTAGTGAGGAAAAGCATTTTCATTGATAAAACCATTTTAAAAATAATTTTTTTTATTTTTTTGAAGAAAAAATTGTTAAAAGAAAAAAAATTTTTGACGGTATTTATTAGTGATGAAAACTATATTTTCATCACTAATAACCCTTATTAATTATGCATATTTTTATTTTCATCATCAATAATTTATTTCATAAATTTTTTGAGTGAAATTTTTTTAGAAAATAATTTTTTTAGTGAAAAATTTTTGACGGACCTTATTGGTGATGAAAATTACTTTTTTATTGCGAATAAGTATATTAGCAATGAAAATTTTTATCACTAATAGTTGTTTATTTATTACAGGTCAAGTCAACGTCGCGTCTCTCTCCGAGCTCTCCTCCCTCCTTCTCCGAGCTCTCCTCCCTCTGATTCCAATGTTGCTTTCTGGGCTCCACCATCGCTTCCACCGACCGTCATGGACGACTCCTCTTCCCCTTCAGGTACGATCTTCCATCGACCGACCACCAATCTTTTTTTTTGGGTTGATCGGGCCACTGGCGAGCAACGTCCGATGCCCCCACCAACACGTGCTGGTGGCCGCCATAGCACGGAGCCACCGATAGGGGGGAGGGGGTGGGGAGGGGGTCCGATCATGGGGAAGGGGGGGCCGTGGGGTGTGAAGGAGCGACACCGATGGGGGTGGGGGGGAGCCGTGGGGTTCATCAGGGTGGGGAGGAGTGAGGGGGGTGGGTCACAAGGGTCCATCTGATGATGATGGGTGTGGGCGCAAGAGCCGATGGTTGGGGGGACAACGACAGGGGTTGGGGGGACGACGGTGTCTCGATGGAGGTTTGGGTGCCATGGGGTTGGGGGGACGATGGCAAAGAGGGTCGAGTGCATGGAGGGCGGAGGGGGTTGTAGGGGGTTGAGGGGCCAGAGGGTGGAGGGGGTTTCGTGTGGTGGGGGTGGGCGACTGGGGGTGACATGGGGGCCAGGGGGTCGGAGGGAGGAGGGGTTGGCACGACGGATGGGGTGAGGCCATGAGTGGCGCGCTAGAGGGAGATGGGTGTGGATCAGCCATCGATGGAGGAAAGTCGGCCAGAGTGGCAAGAAAGGAAGGGAAGGGAGAAACAAGGGGGAAAAAAAGAAAATAAAAAAAATGAAAAAATAAAATATTAATTAAAAATTTTATTATTTAATTAATAATTAAATATTTTTTGTTATAATTTAATGCATATTTTTTTTTGCTTGTTATAATTTAATGCATATTTTTTTATAATTTAATGCATATAAAATATTATGATTATGATTTAATATTTTAATTAGGATTATCCGAATCCTTCAGTAAATTTTTAATGCATATGAACTGTCTAATCCGAGATCTGATTCAGATCCTGATCATGATTCGAATTGGATCGAGGTTGGGATCCAGATCGAGATCTTGATCTGGATTGGGATCCAAATCGAGATCTCGATTTGGATTGGGATCCAGATCGAAATTTGATCAAGATTTAAGTTGGGATCCGAGCTGTAGGGGGTTGGAGAGGGTGGCGACATTGTGGGAGCAGGGGTCGCGGGGGCCGAGTCCAAGTGGCATGGGGTGGGTGACAGTGCCGATGCCATGGGAGCGGGGGTTGCAGGGTCGAGTGGGGGCGGTGGGGGGTGGGTGACGGCGATGGTGCCGTGGGGGGTGGGTTAGGCCACGATGGGTGGGTCAGGTCGTGGGCGAATGATGTTTAGAAAAAAATAATTTTTAAGAAAAAAATATTTAAAATCAAATATATTTAGAGAAAAAATAATTGTTAGAGAAAAAAATGTTTAGGAGAAAAAATATTTAGAAAAAATATATTTTTAGGTATAAAATATTTTAGGAAAAAAGTAAAAAATTATTTATTATATATATAAAAGTTAAAATGTGAATTAGGTCGGGATCAGGGGAGAGGAGTGTTAATCGATCCGAATCGAATCGAATCGGCTCTGGGCCGGGCCAAATGTCTGCCCAAGCCCAACCCGATGGCCAAACGGGCCCTATTTTTTTGGCTAGAGCCTGATCTGAATAGTTTGGAGCCGAGTACGAAGCTTGACTTGATGGACCTCGGGCTAGCCCGATGGGCTTTCTGACGGTCCGACCCACTTCCAGCCCTATTTATGGGATTGCCTCCACAGTGCTGCTTTTAATGAATTTAGAAGATGAAGGAGAGGAAGCGGAGGATATTCGGCACGGGATTGAGTTTCATATTATTATTTTGCATTAATATTATTTTACATACTCAACTACTTATAGTTTATTTTATATTTATTGCATAAATTTTTTAATATTACTGTTGAAATTTATAAATTTTTTATTATTCCACTAGCACAATGCACATTACTTTTGCTTATTACAATTTAATTATTTTGTATGCTATTTTATATACTTTTGCTTATTATAATTAAATATAAAAAATATTTTTATTTTAAAGAAAACTCTACTAAAATTTTTAATAAAAAAATTTTAATACAGAGTTACTCTTTTTTGATAAATTAGAAACCTATCTCTAAATGTATGTTCAGAGATGGTAGTTAAATTGTATTGAGCTGTAGATTCTCGTTCAAGAGTCGATCTTGATCGACATCGACTCTTGGATATCGCGTATTTAAGCTTTTTAAAAAAATATTAATCTTATTATTGTTAATAGTTGATATTTTGTTTCATTATGTGGTAGTCAACAGTTATCTGTCCACTATTCTCTGAGTTTATGATGGATAGGGTACGTAGGTACCATATTCATGTCGTATACTTGAAGAACCATAGAGAGATACTATCAAAATTTTTATAATACTAAAATAAAATATCAACTAATAACAATAATAAGATTATTATATTTTTGAAAGGGATGTAGCCACACCTGTTAGTAATGATTTGAAATGGATAGGATCATGCATTTTTGCTTCATTAAATTGGTAGAAGGAGATTTTTTATATCACTGTTTAATCTATGTTCTTTAATGCATGCTATTTTGTATAAAATATTTTATGTCTGGATCTAGGTCAGGATTTGGTCCGAAATTCGAGTCGAGATTCGATCCGAAATCTGGGTCAGGATCTGGTTCGGATGAAAACCACTGAAAATTTTTTTGTTGTTAATAATTTTCATGTTTATTGTTAAATAGATATCAACAAAAGTTGGATGAATGTCAGAGGTATTTTTTTGCCTAAATATCGAAAAGATGTTCGAGATTTTATTGAGTTTGCATGGCATAAGGGTGACAGTGCTAGTCGCATAAAGTGTTCATGCAAGAGATGTATCAATATGGTATATCGTTATATAATACTTGTTGAGGAGCATCTATTATGTGATGGTATGGACAAGAAGTATACTCGTTGGATATGGCATAGGGAGGACGATCCGAATGAAGTTATGCATGACGATGATGATACTAAAGATGATAGTGATGCTGCTAAACCTGTCAAACATGATGGTATAGGAGAACTATTAGATGATTTATATAAAGATGTTTATTCAAATATATGCATGAGTACTAGTGTATCTGAAGGCAATTCTGATCATGAATACAATATCTGGTTTGAGGTAGAAGAGACTTCTGAATAGTTTACAAAGCTTGTAAGGGATGCGTGAGAGCCACTCTATCCAAATTATGCAAAGTTCTTCAAGTTAGAATTTTTGATAAAATTGCTTCATATTAAAACTGTGAACCGATGGAGTCAGAATTCATTTGATCAAAATTTGGCATTGATGAAAGCAGCTCTTTTCGATAGAGAGAGACATCCGAAATCATATTCTTAAGTAAAAATATACATGTGAAAATTTGGACTTAGCTATATTCCTATATATGACAGCAAAAATGATTGTATATTATTTTATAAGGATAATGAACAGGCAACTGGATATCCGAAATGCAATGAGCCTAGGTACAAAATTGATAACAAAAAAGAAAAGAGGATACCTCAAAAGGTTTTGAGGTATTTTTCATTGATTCCAAGACTTCAAGGTTGTATATATCCGTAAAGACAGCTGAAGAAATGAGATGGCATCATGAGCAGTGGGTTTCAAAGGAGAACATACTTAGCCATCCGACCGACTTCATAGCGTGAAAGACTTTAATGCAAAGCATCCGCACTTTATGAGTGACCCGCATAATATCCAGCTTGGTCTAGTGACAGATGGATTTAATCTTTTTAGCAATTTGAGTACTTCCTACAACATGTGGCCTGTGATGCTAGTTGTATATAATGTGTCATCTTGAAAGTACATAAAAGAACCATTTATTTTTATGTCATTGTTGATTTCGAGTCCGAAAGCATCAGATAATGAAATTGATATATATCTATGACCGTTAATCGATGATCTGAGAGAGCTATGGAAAAATGAAGTATAGATATATGATTCTATGAGTCGAAAAAATTTTAAGTTGCATGCTTTGGATTTATGGACCATAAATAATTTTTCTGCATATGAAAACTTATCTGGGTAGAGTACCAAAGGATATCTAGCATGTCCAATGTGCAACAAGAATGGGTCCTCCTTACATTTAAAGCATAGACAGAAAATATACTTCATGGGTCATCGGCGGTTTCTACCTGATAATCACTCTTGGAGAATCCATTACAACTAATACTTTGATGGTAAGTCTGACCGACGTCCGTCACCTAAGGAGTTAAGTGGAGCAAAAGTTTTAGAACAATTAAAATCATTGAAAATATCCAATTTAAGAAAATATCGGGTACTTGCAAGCGGAAGCGTACTAAAACTGAGCTGAATTGGATGAAGCGAAGTTTTTTTTTTTGAGCTACCGTATTGGAAGCAGCTACTACTTCTTCATAATCTGAATGTAATGCATATTAAGAAGAATATTTATGATAATATCATTGATACAGTAATGAACATCTCAAAAAAAAATAAAAGATAGTACAAAAGCTTATCTTGATTTATAGAAAATAAAAATCCAGACGGAGTTGCATTTAGTTCATCGAGATGTTAGATTTTTTATGCCACTTGCATATTATTCACTATTTGGCGAGGAAAAGAAGAATTTCTATGGATAGTTTAAAATCGTAAAATTTTTTGATGCTTACGCTTCAAATGTATCGCGATGTGTTGACAACAACGATAGTAATATCTCTGACATGAAAAGTTATGACTCCCATGTGATGATGCAATGCTTGCTTCCTGCGGTCGTGCATGGCTATTTGGGTGGTGATGTTCAAACTGTATTGATTAAGTTGGGAGTGTTCTTTTAAGAACTGTGTTGTTAGAAATTGAAGATTAACTTGAAAAGTTTGAGAAGGATATCGTACTCATTCTTTGTAAGTTAGAAAAATTTTTTTCACCATCATTTTTTGATGTTATGGTGCATCTGGCTATTCATCTTCCAAAGGAAGCTCTTTTGGTCAGATCAGTACATTATCAGTGGACGTATCCTATTGAAAGGTAAAAAATTTGTATGCACTTTATCATATCCGTTATAAAATATAAATATATTTTTAAAATTTAAATTTATTTTTATTTATAGATTTTTGTGTACCTTAAAAAAGTATATGCGTAATAAAGTATGGCCTAAAGGGTCTATAAAGGAAGCATACGTAACTACAGAGTGTGTCACATTCTGCTCGATGTATTTTGACGATATCGAAATAATATTTAATCATACAGATCATAACACAAACCATAAATAGGGTGACAATAAACCGATACTGTTTATATTAAAACAAACGGTTCGACCCGTTGGTGGAAGGAGATTTGAATTTATGTACGTGAATGAGTTATCAAAGGCACACTTCTACGTTCTAAATAATTATGAAGAAATTGAAGATTTCATTGAGTAAGTATCATCTTAGCATACTGTTTAATATTCTAAGTAATTTTTTTATATCTATGTAAAATTAAAAATCATGACTTGTTGCAGTGAGCACAAAAGTATACTATTTAGAGAGAATAATACGGATGCTGATGATCAACATAGAAGAAAATTTGTAAAATTGTTTGAAGATCTTGTAAGTTGCACTAGTAATACGTTATTTTTAATAATTATAAAAATAATTATTTGAACCAATATAATTTTTTATATTATGATGTAGATGAAATATAAGTATTTCAATAAAGAAGAGAGTGCGACTGATGAGTTGTATGATTTAGTATATGGCTCCAATCAAAGGGTTAACTACTATGCATCCTGTATCATTGGAGGAATGAGATTTCACACAAGAGAGCTTGAGATACAATGACAGATCCAGAATAGTGGGATTGCTACGATAGGATATGAAGGAGAAGAAGAGATTGAATATTATGGTGTATTGATAGATATCATAGAACTGAAGTATGGATCCAATAATTCTGTATTCTTGTTTCAGTATGAATGGTGGGATATTAGCAATAAAAAGATCGGTATTCATATCGATCTATACTTTATCAGTATAAACTTTGCACAAATATGGTACCAAAATGAGCCGTATATATTAGCAACTCAAGCAAAACAAGTAATATATTTGAAAGATCTAAAGTATCGAGGTAATTGGTATATCGTACAAAGAATAATATCTGGAGGCGTATATGACATACCAACCTGACTAGAGATGGATGAAAATTCAGATTTACGTGATAAAAAAGCTTTTCAAGAGAAAGAACAAACATTAATCGAGTTTCTTGTTGATGAAGAACTTGTAACAGCTCCTTTGAATAGGACTGATCTGCCTTCAAACTTAATTGAAGCTGATTTTGTATTTAATCTTAATGAGTCAGAGGGTGATAATCAGTTCATAAATGACGATGAGTTAGAAGTAGTTGATTATTGTGATTTAGAGGAGGACTTACATATCAAGAAAGATACGAATATTGATGAGTAGATCTATATTCTTTGTTGAATCTTTTCTTATAATAATGGTTTACGATATAATTTTATTTATTAGAATATAATTTATTTTTTTTATTATTATTTAATATTATATTTATTTATATATCAAAAATTACAGGTATGGTACCAGGAGATAGACGATGACATTCGCGTTTGCAGCCTACCCTTGAGGTTGAGGCGTCTTTACCCATTTTCACTGCCACACTAGCAGAGTCACCAGAGGGTCTTGCACTGGTAGGTCCCAGTGAGACAGGTCCGAGTGAGATGGGTTCGAGTGGTATTATTATATTTTTTATATAATAAAATTTATTTTTTTATTTGGATAGCTATCATATTAATGATTTATTTATTGTTGTTTCAGGTTAGTCTCTATCGGTGGTGAGGGGAGGATGAGATCCATCGAAGAACCTCACTCAAGAACATTAGAGATGTGAGCACCTGAGATAGCATCTTCGTATTGAGATACCATCCGGCTATACCAAGCCCATTAGGGTATGGTGCGAGCCATGATAGATCGAGCTGGGTATCATATGCCGCAGCTATGCCCCCGTGACACTTTTTGATTGGCGTCACATTATATGGGCTCAAAGAGAGATTTTCTGCATCCAATTATAAGTAAAATAATTATATTATGAATATTTAATTAACATAATATTTTTTTAATATTTATTATTGACAGGGTGTATTTGATATTATTGATTTTGAGGAGGATCGCATGCGGCAAGCTGTGGATGCTCATTTATGCTTGCATTTCAAGAAGTATCACCACTGCATTCATCAGCACTAGTATCATGTGATGCAAGACTATGGGGTGGAGGCAATGCGGTAGTGGCCGTATGACAGCATCACTATGGATGATTGGGCTCTCGTATGCCGATATTATGAGGATCCAGCATATCAGGTTACACATCCAAACTTCTTTTTTTTTAGAGTTTAATAATTGAATCATTTATTCTTAAATTTAATTTGTTACCTACTAATTTGACTGCTAACTGTATAAAGACGATGTGCTCAGAACACAGTGAATCGGGCGAGACAGATCGAGTCGCATTATGGGAGTTCGAGGTCATTCGCTCGTCATATAGAGCAGATAGTAAGTAATTTTTAATTAGTATATTTTAACTCTTTAACTATTTAAAAATTTTTAATTAATTATTCTCAAATTATAGAAAGATGTAGAGAGTGGCGAGCTTTCTAGTAGGATCGATATCTACCACGGATCCACCAGCGATGGTCAGGAGAGTGGATGATGGGAAGTCAGGAGCTTTTTGTAAGTTTTTTCAATTATTTTTTTCATTTGCAGTTTCATTTTCAGTATGAAATTAAAATAGCTATAACGTTAATTTTCAGAATCGTATGATAGGCATCAGATCCCAGCCTACTTCTGAGGGCTCAACCGCACCCACAGATGACAAGATCTGTGATCAAGTATTTGGTACGAGATCCTATTATATTAGGGGTCTAGGGCATAGGATCAGTGCTCTCTCATCCTCATGCTCATCCAGGATTGACATCCATGCTACTTGCGATGCTCGACTGGTGGAGATGAAGAGACAGACTACTGAGGATCGACAGTGGACTGAGCAGCGAGCAGATGAGTTGGCTGCATGCATCGATGAGTACCAGCTGCTCCAGACCCAGATAATGGAGCAGCTGGCACAGATGGAGTGGATTATGCAGCTAATGAGGTAGCAGCAGGTCGATCCGAGCACTTTCGAGTACTCTCCTTTCCCAGCCCATTCTCCTTCTGTAGATATCGACACTTGATGGCCTGTTTATGTTACTTTTTATTTTTATTTCAGATCTCTTATAATTTTAATTTAATTATAATAAAATAATAAAATTTATTTATAGATTTACTGTATGAATTTTTTATTTTAATTTTATATATTATAAATAAAAAATATTATAAATATAAATTAAAAATATATATTTATAAATTATTTAAAAAAATTATGTGTAAATTTTAAGCGACAAAATTATTCCTGATGATATTTTGGTCACTTATTAGCGACGAAAATAATTGGTCATAAATAATTTTTTAATAAATTTAAATATTAAAATTTTATATTAAATTATTAGTGACAAAAATATTTTCCTCACAAATAATTGTTAATTTAGTAGTGACAAAAAATTTTATCAAAAATTATCATATTTACAAAGAAACTTTTACATCGTTAATATTTTTTTATAAATCTAAATTTTATAAAAATTTTTAATTAAAATAATAGTGATAAAAGTATTTCATCGTAAATAAATTTTTAAATTATTTTTTATTAGCGACGTAATAATTTATAATAAATTATTTTTTTTAGGATAAAAATTTTTCATCACAAATAGTTTTCAAAAAAAAAAATTTAATAATGAAAATTTTTGATCGATAATATTGATTATTGATGATGAAAAATTTTTCTATCATAAAAAATTATCAACGATATTATTATTTATGACTAAATATCAGCGATGATAATTTTATCACTAATAACTATTATCGATAAAATTTAGTGTTAATGATAAATTTTTTATGTCATTAATACCCTGTTCTGTGGCAGCGAAAGTCGAAGCACATATCATAAATTGCCTTTTCTCCTTACTTTCTACTTTTTGGTGCCATCTTCTAATGATTATCCTTTGTCCATCATATTTCTCCTCTTTAGCTTCTCTTTTTCTAACAAAAAATCCTAATCTTTTCCTCTAATTTCATTAAAAAGTACAAAAATTATTTCAATAGTGCTACGTAGAACAACTAATAAGGCAAGTGCGACTAATAGGGCACATGTGTGCGTTGCACGTGCCCTTTTTCATTGCTTTTTTTTTAACAGCTTAGCAACTATGGGGCCACATTGTAAATGAATAGAAAGTTTAGGAGTCAAATGATAAGAAATTAAAATTCAGAGTTTAACTTGAAGTGGGGGGTAAATTTTAGGATTTTTTATGAAGTTCATCCAAAAATAATTTTGGTTGCAAACTATTTATATAATTTAGTAATAAAAGTATTTTATCGTTAAATATTATTTAATAGCAATATATATAGTTTTGTTACATAATACTAATTGTTTAATGATAAAATGGTTTTTTGTCAGCTACAAATCATTTTATAAATAATAATTTTTGATTCCAATTATTTACAATTTATATTTGTCACAAATTACTTTTGTTGCAAACTAATTTAGATTTTCCATAAAAATAATTTGTCATTGCTAAATATGTGTTTGATTCTTTTTCAAACATATGTACTTCAAATTATTTTCTTACTAATTAATATTACAATTATCTATTCTGGATGTAGTTAAAATTTATTAGTGATTTAAATATGACATCTACAACTTTATTCAATGACAATCTATATGGTAATCCTTTCATATATATTAGTGATATTAATTAATTAAAAATATATTATAAATAATTTATTATGTATGGGTTAATAATATCTTTTACCTAGTCTCATGAAAAAAATCTTTAATGGTTATTGGTTATTATAGGAATAATAAACTTAATGAAAGTGATTTTATATTATATTTTTATCTGAACTTTTGATAAGTTAAATATATTATTTTCAAACATGACTTGATTCAATTCTTCTAATAAATAATTTACATGAGCATGTCAGTTTAGCAATTAAGTAACTATAGATTGGGTATGAAATCTACTATCAAAATTGCAAGTGGTATGCCATAGTTAGATAGTAGTCTAAGATTTAATTATAAAATTATGCATGGAGACCTATTCAATGAAGGATTTAGATCATTGATCTAACCCAATTTGCATTAAAACTATATTAAAAACTAAAATTATATATGTAAAATTATAATATAAAATATTAAAAGTTTTCACATTAAGTATCATTATATTTTACTTGCTACATGAATAAAAAACTATGAATTATCCATTTTTAAAAGATTTTAGAATATATATATGATTATAGAAATATGTTGAAATTCTTGTTGATTTTAAATATTGTAAACAAAAATTTTCAAAATATTATAAAACATAAAATGATGTTATTTGTTTTTTTATTTTGTCAAGAAGATGATTGATTTTATAAAATTAATTAATTATTGAAATATAAAATACCAAAATATCTTTGAAATGATTATCTTTTATAATGTAAACAAGTTTGAATAAGTATAATAAATTATAACTTCATATTATAAGCTAATTTTGTTATTCTAGCTGAGTAGTAGTCTTAGGTTAGATATCATTGTAATAATGATCTTTATAGAATGAAGAAAGTTTTATTACCAAAATATTTTAAAATGAAAGTTTTATTACTGAAATATTTTATGATAAAAGTACTTTTGTCATGAAAAAAGGTACTTCCTTAGCAAAAAATAGTGCAAATGACCATCAAGCTAACTTTTTGCAATCAACTAGTTGTTTAGACAACATCATTTACTCATTTTAAGTGACAAATTATTTTATCATGAATTATAGAAGTATTAATAATACCATTCATTTCATCACAAGATATTGAATATTTTTTAAAAATATTACTTTCATTATTAAAGACTTTTAATAATGGGGCATTGGCAACTCGCATAGTAATAGATTTTTTTGTAATCAAAAATTTTAAATTATAAAACTTATTTTTAGCAACAAACTTTCTTTGTGGCTAGATTTCTAAATTCTCACAATGAAGGTTGCCCCCAACACAATTAAACTATCCAAGGTTAAAGAAAAATTGATAATAGAAATGATTATAGAGTTGGGGGCCTATTAGGGGTTAGGGTGGAAGATTATCCTAGCAAGTGAGGCTCTTAGAGAGATCTTAATAGAGAATTATGGGAAAGAGTAAGACGGAAGGAGCTGGACACAAGTTGATGGAACAAAGAGGCATATAATGATCTCTGTTAGGTGGATGTGACAAAGTTCAAGGGATGGCAATTGAATAGAACTAAAGCAACAATAGTCAGAATAGGGGAGGTAGTAAGTAGGAGGCTCAGAGATGGTAAGAGAAGATCAAAAAAAGGTGAAACATAGGGTCCTTAGGTATTAGTTAGCAAGGTGAGCTTGTAAAAATCTAAATCTAAGAGAGGGTGAGGGAGAGAGATATAGAGGTGAAACTAAGAGATTGCGATGGAGAGTGGAGAAAATAGAAGAGATGTTAGATAAACAAGAGAAATAGGGAGGAATCGGTCTGGTAATAAACTTGATGCATGCATGGTGACTGGGTCTAAGAAGGAATTTAATGGAGCGAAGTTGTGATAGTGCTTAATGATGGAGAGATAGGGAAGGATGACAACTCAAAATAATTGATGAATAAAATAAAAATAGGGAAGAAAAATTGGTGCTTCAGCAATTGTTTGGTGAAGGACTACAAGGAGACCAATAGTGGAAAGAGCTTAAAGTCATAGAGAGAGGAAGAAAAGCAATAATATTCATGAATCAAAGAATAAAGGAGAGAAACATGAGGCAATAGACTCACTTCAGCTTAGCCACTAGTGCGATTAGTTGGCCACCTTTATCTAGCAGATATTTTGGATCCATCCCTTGCTTTCCATGACAATTTCATAATAAACTTTTCTTCGATGGTAGGGTCCAGCACATCTTAAGCGGTGTCGAAGAGTCCACCCAACTCTTAGACTAGATCAATTTAGCTAGGTTGGTCCAAGTGGATTGGTTCCAATTCTCGCAACAAGAGATTAAGATAATCAAATTAAAGTGTATGGAGGTCTTCTATATCAAAAAGCAATTTGATAGAATCTGTAAATTCTTTATCAACTAATTAAGTGATTATCAGGTCTAGACTACTTCATTGTCTATTTCATAGGAGGAAAAATAGAGCCATAAAGTACGTAGATTAGGCAAGTATTCACCGACCTAAACCTTGCATCCAAAAACATAGTCTTCTAGTTAATCTAAATATAGCATCAATTTGCATTTACTATATTGATAACTCAAAGCAACTTTTGCACTACATTGAGTGCTTTACTTTGTAACAACCCATATTTGTATGGAGCCTCACATGGAGTACTTGATCAAACAAGGACAAATGGACATGCACTAAGTTTTTAACTAATTTTCGTGATTTCTGACATTCATTGCACCTACTAGCTCAATGTGACAAGGAATAATGCCATTGGCTAGATCTTTTTTAATATAGTAACTTTTCCAATCTTATTAACACAACACAAAACATTGTCTGAAAAAAGAATAATTTATTGGAAAACTATTAAAATAATCATGAGCTTTTGCTTACTTCAAACTTGATACATTTATGATTGCTTAAAGATAATCAAGATTATAAGTAATTGTTGATTTATCTCAGTCTCAATGGAAACTCAAAAGTTTCATTGATTTTTATCAAGCATAAGATTTCTAACTATGTACGGACATTGAATCTTTAAAATATGCATTAGTTTTTATTCCTAAGTACATTCTATCTGTGATACATCAAGTTAATATTTTACACACTATAGCTATAGATTGAAGGAATGCTTAGCAAACTCTCAATGATAAGCCTAGTTAGACCAAACATTAAGAAAGATAATTTAAACCAGACATAATCACTTAGAGAAACAAATGTACACATAAACAAATTACATCATAAAATAATATAAATGTTTTTAAAGTTTAGGCAATTTTCAAGGTGATACTTCAATTCTGTGGAATTCTAGATATCATTCAAAATTAGAGGGCCTCTATTACTTTTGTATTATTGACACTTGGTTTTATTATTTCTCTGCTTAGGTAATCTCTGTTAGAAAATATGAAATCAAAATGATAGATCTAATCACAAATAAATGATAAATGCTATTGTAATGATGTAGAACATCACATACATGTAAATAAGACTTAAACATGAAATCAAGTGTTGAGAGTAGCTTGATCGAGGTGCGCAAGGTGCTGTCCTAGAAATGGTATCGCCCCTCTACGTGCGAGGCTCTCGACGTATCCGCTCCTAAAGATACAACGACCCAATAGACTACCACTCTTCCTCCCTGTCAGCACAGTTCTAAGGAGGATTATAAGAACCTACAATCTTTCAAGTGTCTAACAATAGAGATGGAGAAATATCAAAAGAAAAGAGATGAATATGCTATGGAAGCTTAAAGGTTTTTTCATGCACAATCCCTTCCTCATAGGCCTATATTTATAATTGGAGGTAGAGTCTTTTTGAGCCTTTAATTTCTCCATTATGGCATTGATTAAGGAGTGACAACTATGAAAAAAGAATTAGTCATGATTGTAGCTTTCCCAAATGAATAAGTCAATACATGATAAAAATGGTGGAAAAAGTCTCATGAAAGGAAACTTGAAAATAATAAAATAAAAAATTTTAAAGAAAAGAAAGCAAATTCAAATGCATTTGAAATTTTAAATCATAAATAGCATGTGAAATATGCAACAATCCCCCACATGATTTAAAATTTTAAATCTTTTCAAAATTTAAAGTAATTCAAAATCTCTTATATTAAACACTTTATACTATGCAAGGGTAAAGATACCTTTCAGGTTTGAACCTTCACTTAGTGTTGACAAGTACTCATCCAAGGGCCTATTGGTGGACTACACCTTGAACCCGATCGGTGATTCAGATTTGTATAAGTCACATGCATAGTACAGATTAGCAATTGGTTCAAAGCGGGTAGCGCTTTTATGGTGCATGTGTTGGCATCTCTTCATATGTGCTTTAGGAAATAGCCCAATTTTCATAACCGCGACCTCATGACACCACACATATAGTAGGTTCTCAAAGGGTACTTGCAAGGTAGTACTCTGCCACATGGATCTCGAAACCATTCAGAGTTGAACTCTTCCTAAACCTTTTTGCATTTATGGAGCACTACCATTATAGGGTGGGGAACACAAGTAGTGCTCATTATACTCATGTCATCTGTTCAGCTTGTTTCTACCTATTGAACCTCCACGAGGTTGGGTTGCCACCGTCGATGACTTCTCTTTTATGCTTAACCCCATCCCTCTCGATGATTCAAGTACCATAGTCCTTGATAATCCTTTTGTAAATTGATCAACAAGGTTCCTCTCAAACCTGATAAAATGTACAAAAACCACATTATATTTAAGCTTTTGATGTATTGCTTTATGCCATGCTTTCAAGTGTCTATTCATTTTCACACTTGCATTTCGTTGTGCACATTTATCAATCGCACCCTGCAATCACAATGAATATATATAGGAGGCAATAATTTATCAACAAGAGGAATATCATGTAATAACTCTTCAAGCCATTTAGCTTCATTTGCAGTAGAATCAAGAGCAATTAACTCATATTCCATTGTATTTTTAGTAATCACAGTTTGTTTAGATGATTTTCAACATACTGCAGCACCATCCAAAAGAAATACATAATTAGTAGTAGATTTAACATCTAAAGTATCACTTATCCAATTTGCATCAATATAACTTTCTAATACAGTAAAATGAAGACCATAAGAAATAGTACCTTTAACATATCTAAGAAATCTTTCTAATGCATTCTAGTGTTCTTGATTTGGGTTACAAGTATACCTACTTAATCTGTGTAAAGCATAAGCTAAGTCTGGTCTAGTATAATTAGCTAGAAAACCAAGTGATCCAATAATTTTAGTATATCTATTTGGATTCAGAGGATTACCTAAGTTCTTCTTAAGGTGAATAGAAGGATCATAAGGAGTAGACACTTATTTGCAATGAAAATAATCAAACTTTTTCTAAAGTTTTTCAGCATAATGTGACTAAGAAAGAATAAGGATATTATCATTTTTAATAATCTAAGTGTTTAAAATAACATTTGCTTGTCCTAAATCTTTTATATCAAAGTTTTGCGATAAGAAATATTTCACATCATTAATAATCTCAATGCTCGTACCAAATATGAGAATATCATTAATACATAAACAAAGTATAACTTTTTGATCACCAATCACTTTATAATAAACACATTCATCAGTCATATTCATAGAAAAATCATATGATGAAATGATAGCATCGAATTTTTCATGCTATTGTTTAGGAGCTTGCTTAAGACCATATAAAGATCTAACTAATTTACATACTTTATGCTCTTGACCATGCATAATAAAATCTTTAGATTGTTTCATATAAATCTCTTCATCAAGTTCATTATTTAAAAATATAGTTTTTATATCCATTTGATTAATAAGTAAATTATGAACAGAAGCAAGTCAATAAGAATTCTAATAGTAGTAATTCTAGCAACAAGAGCATACACATCAAAATTATCAACACCAGATTTTTGTGTAAAACCTTTGGCAACTAATCTAGCTTTATATTTTTCAATGCTACCATCTAATTTATACTTCTTCCTAAAGATCCATTTACAACCTATAGGTTTGCAACTAGGAGGTAAATCACACAATTTCTAAGTATAGTTTTGCATAATAGACTCCATTTCACTATTAATGACTTCTTTCCAAAAGGGTGCTTCAATGGAATTTACAGCATCACTAAAAGTTATGGGTGTATCTTCTACCTGAAAAATATGAAAGTCATCTGTAAAGGTCTTTTCTATTCTAGTCCTTTTGCTTCTCCTAGGTTGAGGTTCAATTTTGTCTTCTCTAGATCTAGTTTTACTAGTATTGGTTACTAGGTTATCTCTAAAAGAAAGGCCTCTACCAACATTGCATTTAAAGGAAATGATATTCTCAAAATATATTGCATCTCTAGATTCTATAATAGTGTTGCTAGATATCTCACTAATTTTAGAATTAATAACAAGAAATTTGTTAGTGCTACTATTAGTAGCATAACCAACAAAAATGCAATCAATAATTTTAGGACCAATTTTTTTTCTTTTAATATCAAAAATTTTTGCTTTATCAAGACATCCCCATACTTTGAGAAAATTTAAATTAAGTTTTCTATGTTTTCAAAGTTCATAAAAAGTATCATTGTCGTGCTTAAAAGGAATTCTATTAAGAATAAAACAAGCAGAAATGAGAGCTTTTCCTCATAAATTCTTAGGCACACTAGAACTAATAAGTATAGAATTCACCATATCAATTAGAGTTCTATTTTTTCTTTTAGCTACCCATTTGATTGGGAAGAGTAAGGACCTGACACTTCATGTATAATGCCATGCTCTTGGCAGAATAGAGTAAATTCATTTGAGGTGTACTCATCACCTCGATCAGATCTCAATATCTTGATTTTTTTTTCTTATTAATTCTCAACTTCAGCTTTATACACTTTAAACTTTTCAAAAGCTTCATCTTTAGATTTGAGCAAATAAATATAACAATATTTAAAAAAATCATCAATAAATATAATAAAATATTTATTGCCACCTCTAGAAGTTTTAGTAGAATTACATACATCACTATGAATTAATTTAAGTAATTCACTATCTCTATCAATATATTTAAAAGGCTTTCTAGGCTTTTAGCTTGTACACAAATTTCACATCTAATATTAGAAACGTTAGCTTTAGGAATAAGATTCAACTGCATAAGCCTTTTAATAGTATGAAAATTAACATGTCCTAATCTACCATGCCAAGTATCACATGATTCAACATTCATAATAATAGCATTAGAATTTAAAGAAAAAAGAGATATAATATTAATTTTAAATAAACTATCACATAGGAATTCTTTTCCAATAAAGTGAACATTTTTAGTTATTACAACTTTATTGCACTCAAATTGAAGTTTATAACCACATCGAACCAAAATAGAACCACTAACAAGATTTCTCCTAATATCTGAAATATGATGGACATTGTGTGGTGTCAAAGTCTTCCCAGAAGTGAGCTTTAAGTCGACTTGACCTACACCTTTCACAGATGTCGAAGCCTCATTCCCTATTATCCCCATTCCTCCACTTGAGATCTGATACATGGTGAACTAGGAGAGATTAAAACAAGTATGAATACTAGCTCCAGTGTCTATCCACCAATCATTTGCATCATAGGTCATATTTACTTCAGGAGTGAAGAAAACTGACCTAGGACTGGTCTCAAGTGAAGTATTCCCCGAAGTTACCATATTGACTTGAGGGCGATGCAATGAGGAACCATTCTTCTTTGGTAGAGGAAAAGTATGTTTGTAAAAACAATCTTTAGCTAGGTGATTTGTTCTTCCACAAACAAAGCAAGCATGCACATCATTCTCTTTCTTTTGCCTTGGTTGGTTATTAGGTTTTTGATTCTTGTGATGATGATGGAAAGGCTTCTTCTTGAATATTCTTCTCTGGTTGGGAGGGTTAGAATTCTTAGGTTTGGATTTGTTCTCAATCAAGTTGACACTAGGAGTTTTCTCGATTTGGGCTTTCTCAAAGTTCTTATGTCTTTTTTCTATTCTAATAGAATTAAGAACATAAGATAGGATAAGTTCTCCTTGGTAATGGTTTAGGATATTAGCATGACTCGACCAAGAGGAAGGTAGTTTATTGATGAGTCTGCCAAAGTTGAAAATTGGTTCTATCAAAAGGTTTAGATTTGGTCGAATGAAGATCATTCAAATGAGAATGGTAAGGCATCATTTTTGTAAATCAGATTTAAGGCAAAAGATATAAGAGTGGTGCAACAAATCTGGAAACAAGTTACAAAATCCTTCATTATAATGTTTCAAAAGTTTTTCAAGATTTTAGAACTAGAAAAACAATATAGCATGCAATATGATAGATCACAATTATTTTAAAAATGGCAATGCACTAAATTACAAATAAATCACATGTATGATGCCAAGATCATGAAAACAACTTGCAACACAATAGATCTATCAAAAACCAACAATACCGTTTCTAGATTGTTGGAAAATAAGAAATCAAAATAATAGATCTAATCACAAATAAATAATAAATGCTATTGTAATGATGTAGAACATCACATGCATGTAAATAAGACTTAAACATGAAAATCAAGTGTTGAGAGTAGCTCGGTCGAGGCGCACAAGGTATTGTTCTAGAAATGGTATCGTCCCTCCACGTGCGAGGCTCCCGACATGTCCGCTCCTAAAGATACAACGATCTGGTGGACTACCACTCTTTCTCTCCGTCAGCATAGTTCCAAAGAGGGTCATGAGAACCTACAATCTTTCAAGTGTCTAACAATAGAGATGGAAAAATATCAAAAGAAAAGAGATGAATAGACTATGGAAGCTTAAAGGGTTTTTCATGCACAATTCTTTCCTCGTAGGCCTGTATTTGTAATTGGCGGTAGAGTCTTTTCAAGCCTTTAATTTCTCCATTATAGCATTAATTAAGAAGTGACAACTATGAAAAAAAAATTAGTCATAATTGTAGCCTTTCCAAATGAATAAGTCAACACATGATAGACATGGTGGAAAAAATCTCATGAAAGAAAACTTAGAAATAATAAAATGAAAAATTTTAAAGAAAGGGAAACAAATTCAAATGCATTTAAAATTTTAAAATCACAATAGAACGTGAAATATGCATCAATCTCTACATCTATACCGTGGCTCAATTAGGGACATCTTGGTGGATTTGGAAACTCAACTGCTTTTGGATTGTGAGACAGAGACGATGTACTAATGTAAGGAAGCCTAATACAACACTAATCTACAACAGTACTAGAATTTAAGAAATAAATTCGAAGGTCACCTCACATCCAGTATAAAAGTCATTGCATGATGATTCATAAGGAACTAAGGTCGTGTGGTTGTCAATTCAGGCAGTCGTTAACACATGCATTGAAGAAAAATGTTTTTAAAACTATAAAGCAAAATCATGAATTCTAGCAAATACATTGTGTGCTATATATTTTAATTTTTTATTAAACATATGATCAATTCTCAAAATAAACTGCTAAATACATTCATAGCATTTGCCTTATGACAAATGCACATCAAAACCTTTTTTTTTTTGGAGAAATAATCCAAATACTTAACTCTCAAATTAAAGTAAGAATTGATTAAAAAAGAGGCCTAAACAGAACTATATACTTTCACTATATGGGACAATAGCTAATCATCATAAAAAAGAGACCTAAATAGAACTATATATTTTCACTAGATGGGACAATAGCTAATCATCGAATCTCTTTTAGCTCCCATGAATGACCAAGATGCGTATCTTCTGAATAGCTCTTTCTGTTCCTGAACAACAGTTGAACTCCTCATGAGACATGAAATCCTATGTGTCAGTTAATGCATCATTCGGTCACTTCACAAGATTCTATATCATGTGCTGGGTACTATGGTCTATTTTTTTATTCCAAGTGATTAACTTCTTTTGCATGGGCGAACCCTAGCTACATGCACAACCCTAGCATCTCTATCCTTGAAACTGAACTTTATATCACAAACCAGTGGATTGCCTAAAAGAAATTTGAAGGAGCCTTATACCTGAATTTGTATGTGATTACATCATATGTTAATAAAATATAATATGGGGGAAGGTCTTCTTCCTCCATGCTACCCTCAAAAAATTTTTTGAAGGGGTCCTCGCACTGTAATTGTATAGAAATGGAGGCAACTAATTTTGAAGAAGTATAAAAGAACGCTAGCTGGGATTCTAGTAAAAATTATGACAATTATAAATTATGCAATATAGTTTACACTGAACTACATCACATGGGAGGTCAATGATACCGTCAAAGATATGCATGGCTAGATGCAAGAGAATCAGCTTTTGATTATAAGACTGCTCTAACGCAAATACTGGCTTGGCTCTCCAAGGCTAGCTTCGAGGAGAACCACCAGATGTATTAACTCAAATCCAAATGAAGCACGCGCGCGCGCACACACACATATATATATATAGCATCCAGTAATGTTGAAATCACCAATTCATAATACCATGCCAAGATCTTTAACTAATGTACCATATATCTCAAACATGGGATTTGTAACGATCTAGGACCTCACTCAAAAAGATAAGATAAAAAGTATTTTTTAGGTTTCTAGGCATTGTATAAGTGTGAAAATCTATCCAATGCATCATGGATATAAGATTAAATACATACCTGCATGAGTCCTCGTAGAAATGATACCATGCCCTCAACTAAGCTACAGTTGAATTTTTCTCATGCTCAGTTTCTTATGAAATGCAATACAGGATGAATTAGAATGTCATGATGCTCTTCTTTTCTTATATATAATTTTCAAACAAAAGATAATTCATGTCTGTTCCTTAAATTGTTCCAATTAAGCAAATTGGGAATCACCTAGCCCTACAAAGAAAAATATATGTCATTCAAGAGATGTCATCTGTATCAGCAATTCTGATTCAGAAGATAAACGGAAACAATGCTGCAAACTGAACTTCCTTGCCAACAATTACCCAAAGATTTAACTTTTCCATCTAACATCAATTACAAGCAAATTTAGACGATGGTGAATGAAAAAAATTCAGGCTGGGAAGCAGTAAAATATATAAAGAGTAAGTGCATGGTGCAAAGCTTTCAAAAGTGAGACCCAGGATAAAACTTGTGAGTGAAAATTAAGTAGGTGAAGAGTGATAAAGTGAAACTAATGTCAAAGGAGGCCTATGGAAAGAGGCTTTTCTTTTTGAGCAAAGTAAAGAAATAGGTCCGAATTTGAAGACAAAGATCCTGAACAGAAGATTTAACAAAAGTTTCTAAAGTTGAAAAAGCTGATCAACATAGATATGGCAAGCCCTAGTCCATAGGTGGTATATATATGATCAATACTTTCTGAACATTTAGCTGTTATTCTCAAGGACTAAGCCATGACTTAGTGGCATATAATAAATGTCCTGATCCATGTATGACTCGCATGATACTCAAAAAACAAGACATTCATGAAGACTATAAAGAAAATATTGCACCACAAAAAAAACTCAAGCATCCAAAGCAAATCAAAACGACAAAGATTAAAGACTTTGCCATCCTGTGAGATAGTCACTAGACTACAACGCTAGACAGATAATTAATTCACGCCAGTAAACAAGAGTGAAGAGACCACCAAGTCTTCATTGCATCAAAAAAGAAGAGACCACCAAGTCTTCGTTGCACAAGAATCTGAGTGTTATCAGGTAATGTGACCCAGCAATCTGATGTCAGTGATGATATAAACTGGTAGCCTAATAAAATTAAGTTCCTTAACTTTGGGTCACACAAAATGCTAAAAGACTCCTCCCGCTGAAAGCCCCCAAAGTACAACAGAATTCAAAGCATTGGAAGACAGGCTGAGGTTTTGGGTGACAAACATTACTATCAGGTGAGGACTAGGAAACATAACTCTGAAGTAGCTTATTAGCAGAGCGTATCAAAATGAGTATTCAAAGGTTTTTTATGATGCTCAACACCTGATGTCTTCTTCCTCAGCACGTGATTCAGCTAGTCTTTTCTTTTACCTTGTAATACTTGAGCATATGAAGTTTATTTGTATAGAAATCCAAACTATAATGAACAGCCAGCTGAGCCCAATATGATATCCTTATATCTCCTCTCTCAAGGTTTTCCTTTATTCTTTATCCCAATAAAAGTTATAGCCGACTGGTTTTCAACTTTCAAACGTTGCAGAAGATCGTAGACATGAATTATGACTCTTTGAGCGTTCCAAGCAATTTCTCATCGACCACTCTCGGAAGCCTTCCATTATTAGTTATCAACTCCAAGGGAAACTACCACTTTGGCAGCGGTGCAATAATGATCCCAACATGTTTTCTTCCCCTGCTCAATGCCCAAAGCCTGATGGTAAATAATTATACAAACCATCCAGTTTTCAGCAGGAGAAACAATAAATCTCCACACGAGGGACCTAAAGATGGCATCAAACAATAAATGCGTCATACTTACCAAGAAAATGAGGCCAAAAACAAAGCAATAGAAATAAATACATGCAGCATCATTGACTTCATGAGAGCTTTTCAGTAACTTTTTCTTTCCCAGTAAGTTTATATGAAGGTTTATGCGTGTTATAACTGCTATCGTAGGATAGAAGAGAGGGGTAAGCTTGTCTACTTCGGATGTTATCTCCTCTCTGAAAGAGAAGAGAGAGAGGGAGAGAGAGAGAGAGATTTGAACTCACTTCATTTCACATCCCGGACAACCATCACATCCCGGACAACCATCACAATCAAAGGCATCCATCGACCGATCCATGTACATACAGCTGTGAGCGTCCAGAAGAGACAGTGACCCAAATCCTAAATCGCATGGCCGGTTTGTGATACGAAGACGATTACATGCAGTTATTCTACAAAGTATTTATATCATGTAGCATTTAATTTTTTACTATTTTATAGTAACAAAAGGGACACAATAATAATATCGATCTCGTCATTCTTATTGTGTGGCCAACAGACCATCACGAGAAAAACTCTTGCTGCGGAAAAGACAACGGAAGTTAAAGTGAAAAAGAAAAAGAAAAAAGCAAAATAGAAATTAGGGTTTCAAAGAATAGAGAAGATCTATGTGCACCTAAAAGAAGCTCTTCCAGTCTTTCAATTCTTTGATGAAAACAACAGACTGAAATAAAATTCTTCAAAAAAAACTCAGATAGAAAGATGCTATTTCTATCATTTTTTTAGTGAAATTTCCTTCGACAAAAAAAAAAAATAAGAAGAAGAGCTAGGGTTTCGAAGGAGGCAAAACAGAAGCATGTTAACAACTCAAGCAATGGTTGGGGCAAGAAATAGAAATAGAACAAAAAGAGAGCTCCGATCATCCAAAAGGAACCGAGAAAACATTCCCACCTTTTTATTTTCCCTTTATATTATGGGCTCCTGTTCTCTTTTCTTCCCATCCTCATGTAACACTAGATCTGCGTCTGGAAACACCAGCAAAAGTATCAGAGGAATTACAGTAAGCGTCTAATAGGATGGTTGTACCAACATAGAGGAAAGAAAGAAGAAAGTAAAGCTGAAAGATCCATCCCAACTCCGCATGTTATTAATCATTCCAAGTGTGGAGAGACAAAGCAACGGAGTCAATAATAATTCCACTGCATCATCATGATATATGATGGCATCCAAGAAGGAAAAAAGAGCCTCCTCTAAAGAAGTGAAAAATCAAGATTCATAGATGCGAGAGAAAAAGAATCAAACTTGCACCTTACCTTTTATTTGCTTATCACTTCTCATCACTTTGCTTTTCCCTCTTCTTTTGGGGAATCAAATAGACCAGTACTCTGGGAGAAATCAATCATGTGAGTTTTACAAAGAGAATCCAACAGAAGTCAGTTGGCAGGATGCCCACCTCCATTTTTCTTCCTCTTTGCATATGAGATAAGAAATAGAGGATTTGGAGGTGGACAGAATGCCAATGACCTCTGTAAGAGACCCTTTGATAAACCCACATGACAACCACGATAAAATTATACATCCTCCTACTTCCGATCTTATGTGGAAAGAGGGTGGTATTTATAGAGAGAGAGGGAGAGAGAGATTTTAATATATATTAAGAGAAAGGTGACGGTGCGGATGGGTTTGTTCTTCTTGTGCTGTGGGGAGGAGAGAGGAGAAGAGCATTCAATGAAGAAGAAGAATTCAATCATCCCTTCCACTCCTTGCTCCCACACTCCCTATCAAAAAGGAAAAGAGAGAGAGGAAATATTAAACAGAGAGAGCCCCAATCCATCTTGTCTCCCACACCCGCAAATTTCTCCTCTCCTTCGGACAAATTGGCAATTGCCAACTAAATTTCAGGTCACAACTCTCTTTTCCATCTCTATCTGTCTGTCTGTGTGGAAAAGAAAATTAAGTTAGCAAACCAGATCCAGGTCGTTTGTTTATTAGTTTTCTGTGGACTAGCAGGACTCACAAGTCACATACGTGCGTGTCGTGTGGCAAAACTATCACACATACGGAAGCGGCCACTTTAATATGAGTGACAAAACGGACATACATAGGTCCCTTTGTGTCTGGGGTTTAGAGACTTAAATGGTGTTGGAATCTGGCCTAAGCCTACCTGCCAATTAATGAACAGATTGGTTTTGGCAGTCATCACAAAAGTGTTGTTCGATAGCTGACGGAAGTGGAGCTGAGATAAAGGAAAAAGTGGGGGGAGGAAGTCTTGCACTCATAATAGAGAATGGCTTGGATTTCAAAGACAGATGGCAAAAAAGAACAATTAGTGTTGTCTTTCCCCGATTATCCCATATATGCTTTAAAGAGCGTTTATTCTGGATCAGAGAAGTGCAGCCTTTTACTAAAAAAAAACAAAAAAAAGAAGAAGAAGAAAACTGCTACGTACCTTTTCATCATCTTAAAGAGTTTACGGTTAAGAAGTTAATATTAGAGTTTTTTTAAGTAAACATCACTGTATATTTGTATGTCAAGGTATATTACGTGGATTCCATTCAGATGTCGTTCGCTTCTCGGTTAAAAGATAAATTTCTTTATATCAAATAATTGTCAGCATGATAGGTAGGTTTTCATTAATAAAAGATAATATTTTTTATCTTAAAATTATTACATTTGATCAGTAGAATTATGGTCTCAGCTATTGCCCTTACGACAGTTGGATGAAACATTGACGAATAGCTTGCAATCTTTCGATCAGTGCATTGCAGGATGGATATGCATGCTGCCCCAAGAACAACCAATCACATGCTGCCACATCAGCATGTGTGTACATGGATCCGTTGGCTGTTGGCATACCAATGCTTCTTATTGACTTGGATGAGTTGTTATTTTATTATATACTAGCTATGCAATGCAAGGGAAACATCCTTTATTTAGGAAAATATTATTTTTATTAATGATATAATATTTAGAAAATAATATATATGTTATTAATTTAAAAAATATTTATTTTATTAACAAGAATTTTATTAATTTCTAATAAAATATAATTTTATCAATATATGAATAAATTATTTTATTAATATATATTTTATTTCATTAATATATTAATAATATATCATTTTATTAGTTTTTAATGTATTAATATCATATTATAGAAAACTCTTTATTGTCTTCTAAACGGCAAAAAGATCCATCATATAAACCACAGCATGGAATTAAAGTGGGGGGCATCGAAATGTCCTTAGTTTTTTACTAAACTATAGAAATGTCTTTAAAAATACTTTCACATTAAATGCCCTCACTTTTTTCCTAAACTACAAAAATACCCTTATGTAAATTTCCTTATGAAATTAAAATAGAGAGCGTTAAAATATCAATTTTATTTTATTAAACTACAAAAATATTCTTAGACATACGGGGTAGATGGAGGTTCTACAAATAAGATATATAATTAAAAAGATCTATGTTTTAGTACTCTTTATTTATCAAAGCGAAAGGAGAAAATGCATGAAAGAGAGAACAGAGAAAAAGGAAGGAAAGAATGATATTAAAGCCAGGAAAAGGAACTGGACCCGCAGCTGAATTCCCCCCTTTTGTCCTCTGATGTACCATCATTGATGATGCTCCCAACCCCACTCCATCATACCATATTAATAAAATCCTCAGTTTCCCGCGAGACTCGCACCAGTTTCTTTGCCGGTTTGAATTTCCCTTCAGTCCACCACGTCCCATGCATTAAATTGCTTCCAATCTACCTCACCAACCGCACCTGTCTTCCACAATGTCCCAGGACCACCCCAAGGAAATTGAAGGAATCAAGGCCAAATCTTGCCACTTTTGCCTTTTAAAGCACACATAGAAACAATGTTTCATATTGCATAAAATTTTAACTGCAATACATTTGCTTGGGTATCTCTTCACATGACGTGGAGGTCTAATTCGATCGAATAGAAAAAAAAAATTTCTCAACCTACTCAATTCATATCTCTCTAAATATAATTTAAAAATAATAAAAAATATAAAAATAGATGAAATTCCTCTCATAGTTCGAATAGTACTAATTATTTTTAAAATAAATATAACCAGTAGAAATAATAAAAAAAATATTTTTTTATAGAAAATACATCTCGACTTTTATATCGACTTTATCTTTTATTACTTTGTCTAATTTTTATGGATTGAGACATACATATGGTCAAAATTTTTTACAAAAAAGAAACTTACGATTTAACCAGTCTATTTTTGGACTCATTTAAAGAATAGAATTTTAGCTCGTTTAAACACTTTAAGGGTTAGCAATAAGTTATTGTTGTGGATCTATTTTTCGGCCTTCGCTGCAACATCCTCAACACCGACCGAGCTATGGGAGATAAATGCCTGATAGATCACAAGCACGCAATAGACATGAAGGCTTCCAAATATACTCCATTTAGTAGTGGTACCCGTTCCTCACGCCGTGCTTAGTTTAGCTTGGCATAGGACGACCTACTATAGCTCATCCATGACCGACTAATCTCAAACTACTTGAGGTCAACGCACGCTCCACAATCTCCAGAACCTCAGCTCCGAACGATCTATTATAGCTCGTTCGTAGCTGAGCTAAGCTCCCTACTGACAAATTCGCCTCTTTGTCCCAAATTGGGAAAGTCCGGATCAAGAAGAATTTCTCCGTGATTGAGTCTCTCATAAAAGAAAATAACTTTTTCGAATCGATCTGTACTACAAATCCAGAAAGCAATCATAACTCCGAGATGTTTACGACCCTGACTCCTCTATAAATAAAGGAGCTTCGAAATCCTCAAAGTAAGTTCTCTACTCCTTGCTCTCTCCTTCTCATTGTTCTTCATCTCCTGATTTGAACGTCGGAGGGTCTTCACCAGAGAATTTTTCGATAAGGACATTTTGCAAGTATTCGAGCGGAGCTCCAGCACTAGTCTCACCTTAGCCATCTCCATCTCGATGTCCGACCTCAGGCAGGAAGATCAGGAGCAACACTTGGCACTAGAAGGAGGGCCCTCGACTAATTTCAGGATACTATTCTGAGAGGAGAGAGCTCGCCATTAGTCACCATGAAAACATGAAAGGATGCATCAAATGCATCACAATACTCTAACGACAGATAAGCCAACAACGCCCCACCGATGAATGCGCCATCATCGCTGATCCCAGAGAACCCCCCACTAGCAGCATCGACAGTCTCTTAGGATCATACAACAGTTTTGTGCAGTAGGTGCAAGCTCTTTCAGCTACGGTGAGGAGGATGCATAGAACATCGAGTTGTTAGGATTTGACGCCTCAAGATTCAGCCCATATTGAGCCCACAACGAGGTTCGCGGCGAAAAATGGAGTCCAACGAGATCAAGATCACCCAAAACGGAGCTCGGATGGAGGAGATACGAGCTTTTGAAGTCGGCACGAGATTCGAGGCGGTGGAGGACCACCGGCGGCAGCGGCGCGGCCGCAGGTGGCGGTGCGTGGGACGCACGACCCAGGCCCGCGCAGGACGCACGACCCATGCGAGCGGGCGGCCCAGGCGGGCGCACGGCCCAGGCGGGCGCGCGGCCCAGGCGTGCGCAGGCCCGTGCGCGGGACTGGGTCGGCCCAGGCCCAGCGGCCTGCTAGCCCTTTGCCCCGGTCCATCGTGGACCGGACGGTCCACGGCTGGGCCTGTGGACCATGCGGGCATTTTCCACGCATTTCGCGCGGTCCACGGCACTATTCCGTGGATCGGTCGTGATCGGAGGGTATGGGTTGATCTGTCTTTTGATCCGACGGTTCAGAATCTGATTTGGGTTGATTAAGGACTCTTAAACCTAATCTAATTAGGTTTTAACCTTTTAAAAGGGCCTGTGGATGAACAGTAAAGTGTGTGGTCGGGTTTTCTCACCGTACAGAGCTGAACGAACCCAAGAAAAGAGAGAGAGGCGGAAGTGCTGAGAGAGAAGGAGTAGGAGGCTCCTGGACAGCAGTCGCCAGGCACTTCAGGGGTTCAGGGGATCTTCCAAGAGAGAGAGCTTTTGTGAGGAAAACTTCTAGTGAGAGAGAATTGGGTGTACAAGGGTTGAGGGTGAGGTCTCTTCTTGTAAAATTTTTTTTTCATAGTGAAGTTTGCATGTTCCGTGGAGGCGAGCCCTTTTGTGGCTGATCCACGTATTTTGATTGTTTTTTCTTTTATTTTGTTTCTTCTTTCTTCCTGCTGCATCGTGTGGTACTGAAAGGATCTTGGGAGGTGGTGTCCTGGTCAGACATCCACCCAACAAGTGGTATCAGAGTAAGGTGGTACAAGGATGCAGATTGCAACGGTGGTGAGCAAGACTGAAGATGGAGAAGATAGGAACAATCAAGATGGAGATCAACAAGTTCGATGGTAAGAGCAATTTCTCCTTGTGGCAGGCAAGGGTGAAGGACGTGCTCATCCAACAGGGGTTGATCGATGCTCTCTTGTGCGATGAGAAGCCGACCACCATGGAGGTGCGGGATTGGAAACGGCTACAGATGCAGGCGGTGAGTACCATCCGCATGTACTTGGCGGATGAGGTGGTGATTCATGTGCTGAGCGAGACTTCCTCGATGGTGTTGTGGTTGAAGCTCGAAGAGTTGTACATGGCGAAGTCTCTCACCAATACTCTTTTCCTCTGGAAGTAGTTCTACCAACTGCGAATGACTGAGGGACAAAACGTGCAGGAGCATTTGAGCCACTTCCAGAAGATCCTCACCGACCTCCTTAGCATTGGCGAGAACGTTGAGGAGAAGACCAGAGCGCTGGTTTTGTTGGCGTCGCTTCCCCCTTCGTACGAGTCCTTGGTGACTGCTCTTCTAGTGGGGAAGAGCACTATCAAGATGGACGAGGTCACTGCGGCGATGCTCCAGAACGAGGTTCTCAGGAGGGAGAACCTAGCTTCGAGCTCAGGTGGCGGTAGCTCAGCTTTGGTGGCTTCTGGAGGAGCAAGAGGCGGTAGACGGAGCGACAGAAGATCGCAACAAGGGCGGTCTAAGTCCAGGAGGGACTTGAGCAAAACCAGGTGTTACCGGTGTGAGGAGTTAGGATATCTAGCCAGAGATTGCCCTCAACTCAAAAATCGGACGGTGGCTGCTGTAGCGACGGCCAGCAGCGATTTAGATGGAGATGTCCTGGAGATATCTGACAAGATATCTACTTCTTCCCAGCAGTGGATATTAGATTCTACATACCCCTATCATGTATGTTGCAGAGAGGAGCAGTTTGACTCCCTGGAGAATAGTGAGGGCACTGTATATCTGCCGGATGGATCGAGCTGTGCGATCAGAGGCATTGGGACGGTCAGTTGGAGGACACATGACGGTGTAGTGAGGAGATTGGGAGAGGTCCGATACATATCCGATTTCAGACAGAATCTTATCTCACTTAGCAGATTGGATTTGAGAGGTTATAGGACGGTAGCTGGTGGAGGAATCCTGAGGGTGTTATGCAGCGATAGGATTGTGCTGGAGAGGAAGAAGGGGAGCAGAGGACATTATTATCTGGCAGGGAGCCCAGTGCGAGATGGAGCTTCGGGAGCCAGGCGGAGTCCAGAGCGAGGTGGAGCTCGAGGAGGCGGATCGAGCACAAGACAGGAGACTCGAGAGGACGAGAGGCGACGTCGCAAGGTGAGATTCCTATTACCGTAGGATGATGCCCCGAGCAGGTCTCAGGTCAAGAGGAGCACAGCATACGACGGAGATGGGATCGAGCAGCCTAGCTCAACTCCCATGTTTGCCCATCCATGATCAGCAGGCGATTGCCCCAGGGCATGGGGGTGAGAAGATCCAGAAGCTCTTGGAGTTTGGAGGAGGTCGAATATCGAGTCAAGGTGGAGATTGTTAGGATTTGATGCCTCAAGATTCAGCCCACATTGAGCCCACAGTGAGGTTCGCGGCAAAAAATGGAGTCCAACGAGATCAAGATCACCCAAAACGGAGCTCGGATGGAGGAGATACGAGCTTTTGAAGTCGACATGAGATTCGAGGTGGTGGAGGACCATCGGTGGCCGGCGGCGGCGTGCGGGACGTGTGACCCACGCGGGCGGGTGGCCCAGGCTCGTGCAGGCCCGCGCGCGGGAGCGGGCCAGCCCAGGCCCAGCGGCCTGCTGGCCCTTTGCCCCGGTCCACGGCTGGGCCTGTGGACTGCACGGGCGTTTTCCACGCGTTTCGCGTGGTCCACGGCACTATTCCATGGACCGATCACGATCAAAGGGTGTGGGTTGATCTGTCTTTTGATCCGACAGTTCAGAACCTGATTTGGGTTGATTAAGGACTCTTAAACCTAATCTAATTAGGTTTTAACCCTTTAAAAGGGCCTGTGGACGAACAGTAAAGTGTGTGGTCGGGTTTTCTCACCGTACAGAGCCATACGAACCCGAGAGAAGAGAGAGAGGCGGAAGCGCTGAGAGAGGAGCAGGAGGCTCCTGGACAGCGGTCGTCAGGCACTTCAGGGGTTCAGGGGGTCTTCCAAGAGAGAGAGAGCTTTTGTGAGGGGAACTTCTAGTGAGAGAGAATTGGGTGTACAAGGGTTGAGGATGAGGTCTCCTCTTATAAATTTTTTTTTTCATAGTGAAGTTTGCATGCTCTGTGGAGGCGAGCCCGTTTGTGGCTGATCCACGTATTTTGATTGTTTTTTCTTTTCTTTTGTTTCTTCTTTCTTCCTGCTGCATCGCGTGGTACTGAAAGGATTTTGGGAGGTGGTGTCCTAGCCAGACGTCCACCCAACACGAGTCTCATCTCACCTCAAAAAAATCCACAGCCGACTAGAAAAAGATCGGCAGACCAACCTCTCCATAGCTCGAAGGCGGGAGCCAGCCATCTTAGCCACCCCGATAGCCTAGCTCGATACAGGTGTAGGCGGTCGCCTACTCCGATCTCGAGGAGGGACTCGACATCGGGCCATCTCTCCCCTCATCATCACCCAACCTGAGAGGATGATCTGAAAAGGAGGTTCCGGGAGATGCAATAATGGATCGACGGGCTACAAGCCCCATAGTGGCCAGATATCGACCTGGGATTCAATACCAACCCACTGTTCAACCAGAAGATCATGAACGAGCCCCTACCACCTTGATTTAAGATGCCACAAATAGAGCCGTATGATGGAACCGTCGATCCAGTAGACCACCTGGAGAACTTCAGATCCCTTATGCTCTTACAAGGGGCTAATAATGCGACTTTTTGTTGAGCTTTTTCTTCGACCCTGAGGAAGGCAACTCACCACCGATATTTAAATCTGCAACCAAACACCATGGACTCCTTCCATCGGCTAAGTCAGATATTTGTAGTGTACTTCATCAACTGCTGCTGATAGCACCGCAACTCAGACTTCCTCGTCAGTATAAAGTAGAGGGAGAATGAACCTCTCCGAGGCTACATTAATCATTTCAACACTGCGATCTTGGAAGTATAAAATTTGCATTAATCTGTGGCAATGACTGCACTGAAGATCGAGCTTCTTTAAAATGACCTCTTCTTCTTATTCAAGTTAAATTATCTGAAGGACTTCGCCAAAATATTGGAGCGGACAGAGAGGTATGCTCAAGTTGAGAAAGCTTGGGATTAGCAAGGGAAGAACCTCAGTGGCGGATCACAGCCGAATGCATGACAAGAAAAGAAAAAAGACTATCGATGAGTACAGCATCGATACGTGGAACAAAGATCTCATCGCTCTCGGACCCCACCTTGAAAAAATCGACCTAGATCTCCTACAGCACCATGCTGATCTAGAACTCTCCCATGAAGATTTCACCATTTCACTGTGCTCAACACTTTTCGAGCTCAGATACTGGTGGAGATAGAATGCTAAGAAGAGCTCCCCCGATCGAAGAGGATGGTTACTTCGGTGCGAGCAAGAAATATGAGAAAATATTGTAGGTACCATCAGAACAACGGATATGATATGAAAGAATGCTGGCAGCTCAGGGAGGAAATAGAAGTGCTCATCCAACGCGGACGTCTCCAGCGCTATATTGATGAATGGTGGATCTCAAAAAACCAACGTGGTAAGCCTCCTCGATAAGAAGACCCCCATAGAGACCAACCAATAGTAGGAGAGATCCGTATGATCTCTGGGAGTCAGCTCAGCCACAGCACCTTTAAATCGAGCCGAGCTAAAGAAAAAGAGCCGAAGAAGAGAAAGACTGGTGATGAAATCATCTTCTCTGATCCGACCCAAAAGGAATAAAGTGTCCATATGATGACTCTGTAGTTGTGCCTTTAAATATTTCTAATTACGATGTATATCGAGTTCTAGTTGATAATGAAAGTTCAGTATATATTTTATTTTACGTTGCATTTGTTCATATAAACTTGAATTCTGAGCTGCTGATGAAGAGGAATACATCTCTGATCGGATTCTCGGATAACGATCCTCATAGAAGAAACAATCTCCCACACTATGATAGCTGGACGAGCTCCAAGATAGGCTGTCATGGAAATAAACTACTTCATAGTAAAAAGTTTGTCGATGTACTATGTCATCTTAAGTTGGTCTAGATTGAATATTCTCTGAGCTATAGTGTTGACCTATCATTTGATGGTAAAATTCTCTACTCCTTACAGTGGTAAGCTCCAAGAGAATCAGCAACTTATGAGGGAATGTTACATGACGACATTACATAGAGCATCACTAATGGAGCAATTGATGAACGAGCTTGACGTGCGTGATGAGCTAACTGAACAGAGAGGCCACACGGTGGAAGATCTCATCCCAATGCCAATCGATGAAGATTCAAGCAAAGTTGTCAAGATCATCTCGAACCTGTATAAAGAGAATCATCGGCACCTCACCTCTTTTCTTCAGGCCAATACAGATGTATTTGCTTGATCGGCTTTTGACATACCAGACATCGATCCGGAGATCATAGTTCATTGCCTCAATATGGATCCGAAGTATCATCTGATCAGACAAAAGAAGCACAACTTTACTCTTGAGCGATAAAAAGCCATATAAGAAGAGGTGGACAAGCTTCTAAAGGTGGGATTCATCTAAGAAGTCTACTACCTGAAGTGGTTAGCCAATGTTGTCCTGATCAAGAAGACTAATGATAAGTGGCACGCATGCATCGACTATACCGACCTCAACAAAGCATGTTTCAAGAACAGCTATCCTCTATCTCGGATCGATCAACTGGTAGATGCGACCTTAGAGCATTAGCTCTTATCTTTCATGGACGTATTCTCCAAATACATCCAGATTTGGATGGCCCCCGAATATGAAGAGAAGATCTCATTTGTTACTAACCAAGATCTTTTCTGCTACAAAGTCATGCCGTTCAGCTTAAAGAATGTAGATGCGATGTACCAATAGCTTGTCAACAAGGCTTCAAGAAGCAGATCGATAAAAATATGAAAGTGTATGTGAATGATATGCTCGTCAAAAGTAGAACCGTTGAGCATTATATCACCGACCTCAAAGAGACATTCGTCATGCTATGGTGCATTCAAATGAAGCTCAATCCCAGCAAATGTACGTTTGGCATCACCTTCGATAAATTTTTGGGCTTCATAGTATCGCAACGGAGGATTGAGAAAAATTTTGAAAAGATTCAAGCTCTCCAAAAAATGAAGCCTTTGAGCATGATCAAAAAAGTACAGTGCCTAATTGGGAGAATTACAGCTTTGAACAGATTTCTTTCAAGGTTAGCTAAAAAGAGTCTCTCCTTCTTCAAAACTCTCAAACCGACGAAAAACTTTCAATGGTCGGATGAATATCAGACCACTTTTGATGAGATAAAAAGATACATTGGCTCACCTCTCCTTCTAAGCAAATCAGAGTCTGGAGAAGTGGTGTACCTATACCTTACAATTTCACCCTTAACGGTCAGTTCAGTCCTTGTCCGACAGGAGGCTAAGGTGCAAAAGTCGGTCTATTACGCCAGTCGAGTTCTCCATGATGTTGAGACAATATATACGAGACTGGAGAAGGTGGTCTATGCTCTTGTGATATCCTCCAGTCGATCAGGTCCATACTTTATTGACCTGATACTTTGGGGCAGTTGACTAAGCAGGCCATTGAGCTAGGAGAATTTAATATAAAGTATCTACTGAGGCTATCCATTAAAGCTCAAGCATTGGCCGATTTTGTCTTAAAATGCACCATCTCAGACGAAAAATAGAATGGTATGGAGACAGCTTCGTTAATCGATGAATGCTGGGTTTTCCACATAGATGGTTCTTCAAATACCACGGGCTTGGGAGCTGGACTAATTTTAACTAGTCCAAATGGAGTGGTTGTGGAGTACGTATTGCAATTCGAATTTTCCACCTCTAATAATGAAGCCGAGTACTAGGCACTGGTGATCGGTCTGAGAATGGCAAAGAAATTGAAAGTCCGATATCTCAAAGTTCATTGTGACTCTCAACTCATTGTCAGTTAGGTTCAAGAAGAATATGAAGCATGGGAGCTGAACATAGTAAAATATCTACAAAAAATCAGAAAACTTACCTCCAACTTCACCACCATGAACATCCAACAAATACTGGATCAAAAAATGTAGGGGCTGACCTCTTATCCAAGCTCGCAATGCTCGGTATGGCCAACCTAAAAAGAAGCTCATACTTTAAAACCCTTAAGAAGTCGAGTATTAAGGAATCTCCTGTAATGCAAACAAATCTTGAGCCAAGCTGGATAGATCCGATCTTTCAATATCTACAAGATAGATTGTTGCCAGCTGATCAAGATGAAGTCAAGAGGCTGAGACATCTCGCATCTCAATATTTTATATATGATGGAAGACTATACAAATGGTCCTTCACTCTCTCCTTACTTCGATGTCTCTGATCCTCGAAAGTAGACTATGCCTTACGAGATGTTCACGAAGAGATCTGTGACAATCATTTGGGGGGCAAGGTGCTTGCCCACAATGTGCTATGATAAGGATACTTCTGACTGATCATGCAGAAGGATGTTGCCGACCTAGTGAGCAAGTATGACCAATGCCAAAGAAACTCGAATATCCAATACTGACCTTCTACTCTTCTGGCTCCGATCATTATGTCCTAGCCCTTCGCCCAATGGAAGATGGATATCTTTAGACCTTTCTCCATTGCAGCGACACAGAAGAAGTTTCTACTCATCATGATCGACTATTTTACTAAATGGATAGAAGCAAAAGCATTAACAACTATCACTGAGGTCAAGGTTCATGACTTTGTATGGAAGTCGATCATCTGCCGGTTCGGCTTACCTCGAGCCATCATCATCGATAACAAGTTTTAGTTCGATAATCCAAAATTCACAGGGTTCTGCAAAGGGCTCGGTATTGACTTCGATAGCTCATCCCCAAAGCAATGATGAAGCTGAGGTGACAAATAGAACCTTGCAACAAGGGCTAAAGGCATGGCTAGCTAGGTCAAGCTAAAAGATTATGGGTCAAAGAACTATACCACGTATTTTGGGCATATCACACAATTCAGCAGGTTCCAATCAAAGAGACCCCCTTTAAACTGGCTTTCGAGATTGAGACTGTTATATCTCTTGAGATCGGCTTGCCCACTTTGTGAGTGGAAGAATTCGATGATGATAGCAACTCCATTGGGCTGAGAGCAAATCTAGATCTACTAGAGAAAACTCAAGAGCGAGCACAGATTCGAATGGCCAACTATCAACAAAGAATAGTTCGGTACTACAATTCACGAGTCAAGAGAAAATCCTTTCGAGCTAGAGAGCTAGCTCTTCACCAAGCTGATGTTTCACATCCGATCAAATGATCAAATCTCACACCAAATTGGGAGGGCCCATACCGTATAGATGAAGTAGTTCGATTGAAGGTTTATCGTCTTCACCAGTTAGATGGAACTCTGATTTTCAAGATTTGAAAATCCAACAATCTGCATATTTATCATCCTTAAGTTATAATTTTTATTTAATTAAATAATAAAAAATTATTTTTGTAGATCTATATATTTTTTTGAACCAGCCTATGCTCCACAGCCACGATCGAGGAGCAGAATGTGTCTCTATGCGGTTCTCCAATGTGAGCTCTTTATCCACGGATGAGCTAAGCAGAATACATTTCCATGCAGTTCTTCAATGTGTGCTCCTCAACCATGTTCAAGGAGCAGAATGTGTTTTCATACGGTTCTCCAATGTACGCTCCTCGATCATGGTCGAGGAGCGAAACTCATCTCCATGCGGTTCTCCAAATATGCTCTTCATCTACGGATGAGCTAAGCGAAATGCATCTCCATGTAATTCTCTAACGTGCGCTCCTTACAGTTCTCCAACACATGCTCTTCATCCATGGATGAGCTGAGCAGAACATATTTTCATATAGTTCTCCAACATGCACTCCTCGACTACAATCGAGGAGAGAAATGTGTTTTCATGTGGTTCTCCAACATACGCTCCTCAATCATGATCGAGGAGCAAAATGCATCTCTATGTGAATCTCCAACGTATACTCCTCGACCACAGATGAGGAGTGGAATGCATCTCCATGCAGTCTCCAACGTGCACTCCTTGACCATAGATGAGGAGTGGAATGTGTCTCCATACGGTCTCCAACATGCCAACGCACACTCCTCGACCATGATCGAGGAGCGAAATGCATTTTCATGTGGTCTCCAACGTATGTGCTTTGGCCACGGATGAGGAACGAAATGCATCTTCATGCGATCTCCAATGCACGCTCCTCGACCATAGTTGAGGAAGAGAATGTGTCTCCATGTGGATCTCGAACGTGCACTCCTCGGCTACGATCGAGGTGCAGAACATATCTCCATGTGGATCTCCAATGCATGCTCCTCGACCACAGACGAGGAGCGGAATGCAACTCCTTACAGTCTCCAATGCGCGCTCTTCATCCACAGATGATCTGAGCGAAGTGCGTCTTTATGATCTCTTATAAGTTCCTCATCTTTCTACTAGCTAAATGATCCATCTAGAATGGCCCGATCTTTTACCTATCGAAGTGAGACAGATTAAAAGGGCCCGTTCTGGAACGTCATCAATTTCTACTCTTCGCTACTAGAAAGATGACCTAAAGGCGATGGGCATAATTCAAACTAATGACTACCTATGGCTAACTACGTCTAACTAAAGTCGGATATCAAACTCCATTATGTTTCATCAGCCAACCTCCACAACTTGACATCATGATAGGTGAAGAAAGAAACTTCATTGAAGAAAAACTTTTTTACAAAATATTGGTCGGTCTAGTACAAAATACCTTGGTAAATACTGAGGTTCACAAAAGAAGACTAACCAATAATTAAGCTCAAACATGCCCTGACTGAGCTACAATTTTTAAGCTTCCTCAGGAGCGTGGGACTCATCGGCCTCACTAGGGTCCGAGAGGATGATGACCGTGGGAGGCTGAACCGATGCAGCATCCTCGACTGCTTGATCTTCACGAACTAGACTGAAGAGGTCCTTGACTTGCATTCCATCATTCCCAACCTCTCCGACCTCCTCTTCCTCATCATCTGATTCCAGGAGTCCAACGTTGAGGTCAGAAAAATGGTTTCTGACCTTCTCCTTGAAGTCCTTGATCCCTTGCAGATACGAGGCTGAGTTGAATGCCTGGATATCCTGATCTTGTCCAAATTTTGGAAGGCATTGATCATGGCAACTTTGGTGGCCTCCAGTTTCTCCTTCCACTTATTATTTTCTGTGGACAGACGAGCTTCCGCATCAGCTCGTGCATTGGCGAGCTCAGATTTAAGCCGCTTTACCTCAACTTTCAGTGACCTGTTCTCATCCTCAGCTTTCAGCTTTGAAAGTTGGGTATTATCCACCCTTCTCATGGCCTAGTTGGCCTTTTCCTCGACTTCCCTCGAGATCCAACGAGCTTTTTGGATCATCCTCATGAAGTGATCGACATAGTGGACAAGCTAAAAAAATAAAAGAGAGAGAAGAAAGAAGGAAAGGTTAGTAAGTATTAAATAGGAGATAGGGATAAGCCGAGGATTGGCGGAAGATCGTCACTTATTCGAAGAAGAGAGTCATATGAGTCATGGACTCAAAAAGCGCTGCCTTCAGCATCGAAGGCTTCAATGTTGGCCAGTGTCATGACCGACTAGAGTAAAGATTAGGTAATCCAGTAATCGTCGATGTCCTTCTTGGTGTCTTAGGCCTCGACATCTGATGGGGCTCCTAATGTATCAGTGTGTTTCAATTTAGTAAAATCTTGACTGGGATAATCTATATGATGGATTTTAAAAATTGAAATATAATGTGGATGATCATATCAGGGTTGATAGTTAAATTCTAAGTCACATTGAGTATTTGGATCAAAGAGATGAATTATATGGTAATCATATACCAATAGGTTCTTGAATAATGCTTTGCGATTTTTCGATCTATCTGGACGTCGGGTATCATTGCTAGATGGTCACTTTGATTGATATAGAAAGATTATTTTCATACTACCAACTTGGTTCAAACCTATGGGGTCACACCCAAAAAAAATTTCTGACTGATCATATGGCTGATTAACGATTAAGAATCATGCTAGGATAAAACAGTCAATTCGATTGATGATTAATCCTATACAAAATTATAATAAATCAATTCACTAATTGTTGATAAATTATAGAAAGATTGATAAATAATTAGATTATTAATTAATTTAATTTAATTAAATATTGAGATTTGGATCGAATCTAATTGAATTGGATTCAATTTGGTTTAACCCGATTAGGTTATGAGATGATCTAATCGCTAAGGATGTTCAATTCTTGATATGATCAAGATTTGAGCTTGATTAATTTTTGATTTGATTAAAATTTGATCAAAGCTATTTGCTACCTAATTAGATTAGGTTTAATGATCCAATTGGATTTAACCTAATTTGATTGAGTTAAGAATCTAATTGGATGAGAAAAATAATTTGAATTCGAATCTCTTGCACCTTCTTTATCTACGTCCTCTTATTCTTCATATAAAAATATTTTATGTAATTTTTCTCATACTCAGAAGGCTTTTCCATATCCTCATCTGAGTTTTTTTGAATTAAAAATTAGTTGGTTTAAATTTGAGTTCAAATTGGTTTGAATTTGAAAGAAAATCTAGAGTCCAAATTGAGTTGGACTCTCCTCTTCACGCCACCACATTTCTCCATGCATAAAGTATTTTTATGTGAGATTTTTTGTATCATTCTGATGTTGGTCAACCCCTCTCTAAGTTTATAAGATAAGAATAAAATTTGATTCAAAATTTAATTCAAATTTGATTTGAATTATTGATAAGGATTAACCAACACTTAAATTTGAACCAAAACTATCTTAATCTTATCCGTATCTTCCATGGGATGCCGACCTTTAAAAGGGATTAGTTTTATGTGAGATTAGAAGTAATTTTTGGCATGAGAAATCTGAGAGAGGGGATGTAAAAAGTTGAGAGTGGGTTGGGCTTCTGTGCATGAGAAATAGAGGAAGAGTTCTTCCTCTCGGGCATGAGCTATGGGTTCTAAGGTTTCATCTCTAGATTTTGTGAGAAGAAAAATATAAGAGTGAGTCTTGTCCAATTTTTTACACCACCACCTCCTCGTAAATCTTCATCTTCTGATCTAGAGGAGTCTGGGAGATCTGAAGAAAGGAGCTTGGATCAGCTATCCAGAGCCTTCAATGCGAGCTAGCACTCCCGCGAAGGAAGATCCGATCAGAGCTTCGAGTGGATGATCTGTAGAGACTGGATGACTTGTGCGATTGCTCGATATCAGTGAGAGCTTTGTACCATAATTACCAGCAGTGAAGATTATCGATCCATGAAAAGGTGATGAGTTCTGAGCTCTACCGACATAATCTAAAAGTTAGATCAGGTTCAGGATATTGATGTGATCAATGTAGTTTTCTATTTTTATTAAATTTTATATGTAAATTTTTTATATCATAAATCCTTAATGGTAGTTTAAATCTGATTTAAGATATATTTAGAAGATTAAAATATTTAATTTTTTATTATTTTACTATAAAATTTTAAAAATACATACTTTGAACTACCCATTTTCTCTTCAGATGGTATCAGAGCAAGGTTTTTTATGACATAATTTTTTTGTATATAATTTAATTTTAATTATTTAAATTAGATCTAAATAGTTAATTTTGAATCAGTAGTATAGTAATCTGATTGGATAGATCCTCATAACTATCCGGTCATAGGAGAAATCAAAATTTTACTATCCTATTTACCCATTCGATGGGATCTCCTATGGCATGTAGAGGTACTGCGCGATCTTTTTCATGATGATGAACAATAAAAAAAATTTAAAATTTTATTTTAGATCTCAAATAATGTATATTAGATTTGAAATTAGAGTCTTGATCTTTAGATGATTGATTATAAAAATATTTTATAAAATTAAAAATTATTTTCAAACATCAAATCCGAATCCATATCAGCCCAAAACTTAATTGAGAATTAAGTGATCTAGATTTGAGAATCAAAGATCTAAAGCATTAATTTCATAACTTATAGGTTAATGGGTTAGCTCGAGTCAAGTCCATTTAACTGGGTTAGACCTAGGGTTAGAAATCATTGATAATGGACCAAGTTAGTAATTGATCAAATCTAATTAAAAATTAATTCTGATTGGATCAATTTCTTCTCTTGATTAATTTCAATAGATGTAGTTGGTCAAGTTCATATCTTTGATTAGACCAATATAGATTTTGATCGTAGCTCCATGGTCAAATCTAAGTCTATAAGTTGATCAAATTAAAAATGACTAACCAGTTGGTGTCTAAGATAAGTATGGCAACTTTGATCGGTGGTCATCAATTGAAAGCTACTCGCATAGATTGAGTCTATATCAAGTTAATGGTATATCCCTCCTATCAATCTCACTTACCTAACCAATATGGTGAATCATATTTTGATTAGATCACTTAATGATTGGAGTTGACCCATGCTAATTAGAAAATCAATGGGACTGAATTAGGTGCCCCTAGTTCGACTTATCTTGAGTCCTCTTCATAACTTGATGAAATCAGTGAGAGGATTTATGACTGGTTGGCTGGACCAACTTTTATCTAATTTTTTTAATCTGACTTGGTGAAGTCAGTGGGAGGATTAAGATTAACTGGTCAAATCTTTTCTTATCTCTCAATTCAACTAATTAAATCTTCTAAAATTGTTAGGTCCCTAAAAATAAAATAGTTATGGTGATAACTAGATCATAGCCTCCCAGTAAGTTGGGTGACAATGTGTCCAATGATTTAGATGATCGTTGGAGGCGCCACACACCTGGTGCTCATCTGGCTGTCAGAATTATCATTCATAATATGTTGTTTTACTTGTGTCTTTCTGATGATGGTCAGATTGGTCGAGCCACACTCGAGCCTGATCACTCGTTTGTTAGACACACTAAATTCTGGCATGTTAATGGTTGGACCTAACCAAAACTTTCAGTGGAGGTGCCACACGCCTGCTGAAGAGATGTCTAGGGCAAAATTGAATACTAAAATTATTTAATAAAATAATTGGTTAAGAACCTATCCATGGGTACACAAGGGTTGGTCGAGCCACACTCGGGCCCATGTCCAGTCCATGTGGATTCTAGTACCCACTAAAAAATTAGTGTAATTCTTCGAATTGAAGGTAGAGGCTATCAATTCGAATAAAATAGTGGAAGAACCTTTAAACTAAAATCCATATCTTTAGGCTTAATCAATTCATATACTAATTAGGTTCTAATTTTTTATTTGGAGTTATGGCCACCACCTTGTCGCTTCGATCACTATTAGATAGTGATAAATTGATGGGACTAAATTTCGATAGCTGGTATCAAAAGCTTAAAATTATCTTGGAGCACGAATAGATCTTGTATGTGTTAACTGATTCGACACTCAAGGAGCCAGCTCCAAATGTACGTAGCTCGATCAAAGATACTTATCAGAAGTGGCTCAATGATCGGACTATGGTTCGTTGTATTATCTGACGGCGATGAATGATGAGTTTAGCCATCATTTCGAGAATGCTCAGTCATAGGACATGTTGTAAATGTTAAACGAGTCTTTTGGCACATCCGACGATGTTGAGAGGCACAAAACTAGTTGTACCATCTTCAACACTTGAATGAGGAAAGGAGCATCAGTTACTGATCATGTATTATACATGATCGAGATGATTGAGCACCTAAGCAAGCTCGACTTTTCTCTGTATGAGCAGTTGGGAAAAGATACTATTCTGAACTCTCTGTCCAAGTCCTACCTTCTTTTTCTTACTTATTTTGAATGACAAAGCCTGTAGTTAACTACAATGATTTGCTAGGGTTGCTGCAAAACTTTGAGAAGGATCACCAGCTCCAAAATGAGTCGATGAATGTAATGGGAGGATCTTCTTCTGGATGTCGACCCTTTAAGAAAGGAAAGAAGAACAAGAAAAAGATGCAAAGTGCAGAGGCACCCAAGCCCAGTCAGATCAAGAAATCTAAGTCCGACTAGAGTCAGACAGAATGCTTCTACTACAAGAAGTAGGGCACTAGAAAAGAAATTATCCTTAAACATTGCCTCCCTGGATCTAAATAGATCGAGAAAGAAGCAAGTTATTGCTGGATAAGGTAATTATATGATAACACCTTATAATTTCTCAATTTATGATTCTACTACCTGGGTATTAGATACCGAAAGTCTTTTTAATATTTGTAATTCGTTACAGGGTCTGTAGGTCAGTAGGATATTTGAAGAAGGTAAAAAATTTCTTAATATTGGAGATGAAAGATCAGTTTCAGTTCTAGCATTAGGGACTATTAAGCTTGTATTCAAGTCTAATGTAATTGTTCTAAGTGAATATCACTTTTGTCCTTCTTTTTTATTGAATATTATTTCTATAGGCCTTTTGGCTATGTATGGTTAGAAATTTCAATAAAAAAAATAATTTTAATATTATTATGAATTGTGTTAATATGATGAATGGACAGCTGAACAATGGTATTTACATATTGTCACAATCTATTAGTGTAATATACACATCCAACAAATGCCTAGAATTAGTGATATCTCCGATATCTATCTTTAGCATTGTAGGTTAGGTCATGTTAACAAGAACAGAATAAACAAGTTGATACAAGAGGAAATCTTTGAAGACAGTGATTGTGAATCACTCCAACTGTGAGTTCTGTCTTCTTGAAATAATGACCAAATCACCTTTTACTAAAAAAGATGAGCAAGCCAGTGAAGTTCTAGGTCTAATACATACTGATGTATGTGGACCAATAAACACTAATGCTAAAGGTAGATATTATTATTTCATTACGTTTACAGATGACCTATCGAGGTATGGGCATGTCTACTTAATGACACATAAGTCAGAATCATTTGAAATGTTCAAACGATTCCATAATGAAGTAGAGAAATAAACTGGAAAGAGTATTAAAACTCTTCGATCTGATCGAGGAAGAGAATACCTCTCCAGTGAGTTTCTGACATACTTAGAAAGAAATAGGATTCTCTCACAATGGACTCCTCCTAGAACACCATAGTATAATGATGTATCGAAAAAGAAGAATCGAACCCTGTTAGACATGGTTTGATCCATGATGGGCTTTGCAAGTCTCTGATTTTTTTTGAGAATACGCACTCGGGTTGGCTTGTTATATTTTAAATAAAATTTTGACTAAGTCTGTAAGTAAAACACTACATGAGATGTGGACAGGCGTAAGCCAGCACTCTCTCATCTTAGGTTTGGGGATATCTGGCTTATGTCAAATATTTGAAAACTGACAAGTTTAGACCTAGGTCTGACAAAGATCTATTTATAGGATATCTAAAAGAGACTAAGAGATATTACTTCTACCTTACTGACGAACAGAAGTGTTCGTCAGTAATAGGACGGTCCTTTTAGAAAAGGAGTTTCTTGGTAAAGAACTAATGCCTCAAAGATTGAACTTGATGAAGCTCGATTGGTAAAAAAACCGACACAATCTAGTAAACTAATAGAGTCAAACTTGATTAGATCAAATCCAAACCTAATGTAGAAACATCTTTAGGAGATCCAGTAGAGTACTGCGTCAACCTGATAATACTACGGTTTCTTAGTTCAAATGGAGATCCAGTTGAACTCAATGAGAACAATGAGGATCCGATAAGCTATATAGATGAATGCAAAGATCTGACTCTGATAAGTGGTTGGAAGTCATGAAATCCGAAATGAAGTCCATGAAAATCAATAATGTATGGACATTGGTTTACCCACCTGAAGGGATAAAATCCATAGGGCATAAGTAGATCTTCAAAAAGAAGAGGGGCACAGACGGAAAGGTGGAGACCTATAAAGTTCATCTGGTCGCCAGGATTACCGTCAGCATTATGGGATTGACTATGACGAGATATTTTCTCCTGTGGTAATGCTAAATCTATTCGAATTATGCTTGCGATAGCAACATCTGGACTATGAAATTTGACAAATGAATATGAAAATGTCTTCCTAAATGGAGAGCTAGAAGAGAGGTGTATATGATACAACCTGAAAGTTTCATATCCACGATGAGTCTAAGGTGTGCAAGCTTCAAAGGTCCATCTATGGACTTAAGCAGGCATCTCAGAGTTGGAATATGTATTTTGATAAAGTGATCAGAACATATGACTTCATTAAGAATGGAGAGAACCCTACATATACAAATGGGTTAATAACTCTGTGGTAGTATTTCTTGTTTTGTATATCGATGATATTCTTTTAATCGAGAATGACATCCCTGCATTATAGAGAATAAAAGTTTGGTTGTCATCACATTTTCATGAAAACTTGGGAGAAGCATCTTTCATCCTTGGGATAAAGATCTATAGAGATAGATCTAAAAGATTGCTTGAATTATCCAGTCGACATACATTGATACTGTGCTGAAAAGGTTCAGCATAGAGAATTTCAAGAAAAGCTATCTTCCGATAGATCAAGAAATTTTTTCTCGAAGAGTGATTGTCCGACAACTCCTCAAGAGAGAGAGCATACGAGTAAAATTCTATATACTTCGATAATGAATTTATTATGTACATCATGACATATACGCAACCGGATGTGGCATACTCATTAGGAGTAGTGAACAGATACTAGTCCGATCCAAGTGAGAATCATGGAAGGTCGTAAAGGCCATCCTTAAGTATTTTTGAAATACTAAGAATCAATGGCTTATCTATGGAGAATCTGACTTAAAAGTTATGAGATTTATAGACTCCAATTTTCAGTCTGATCATAACGACAGCAAGAGCGTATCGGGATATATTTATACCCTGAACGGTGGAGTAATCTACTAAAAAGTTCCAAGCAGCACACTGTGGCTGACTCTACTTGTGAGGCAGAATATATCGCGGCATCCAATGCTGTGAAAGAAGCTATGTGGCTACGAAAGTTCATCAATGAGCTCAGAGTGGCACCCTCCCTTGATGGCCCCATCTTGTTGTACTACAACAGTACTGGTGCCATTGCTCAAGCGAAGGAACGGAGTCACATCAGTGAACCGAGCATATTCTGCATCGTTACCACCTGATCCGAGAGATCATGGATCGAGGTAACGTCAAGCTTCAGAAGATCAACGAAAAAGAGAACCTAGCTGACCTATTTACTAAAGCTCTCAGTGTCAAGGAGTTCGAAAACTACAAATCAAAGATGGGTATACGATACTGTATCGATTGACTTTAATCCAAGTGGGAGTTATTGAGAATTATGATCCAAAGTCAATCGTCAATCTGTTGACGTTGTACTTATCATTGTAATTTATATGAATTATTGAATTAATAAATATTATTTAATTTTTCATCACTATGTACATCTCATTTTGAACTTCTGTTATGTGATGAAGTCCTTAGGACTATTTGATTCGATATAGGAGGATATATCGTTTAGTCTTTAAACTTTAAGTTCATGACCAAATGATATACTATTATTAGGATAATAGCTATATCAAGTATAGATCGTTGTGTGCCATGTATGTTGGTTTTCCTCTTAACCAAAAAGTGTGGAGACACTAGCATGGCATGTAAGTGAGACGTAGGAGTACATCTCACTGAACGTGATCAATTGCTGAGTACTCTGCTGTCAAGAGTAGCTCGTGAGGGATATGGGTATAAGTGTTCTCCAACTTGAGATCACCACGGTGACTTGCAAGCAACTACTATGCTTTGATGCCAGACTACCTGAATTTTTAATTCAGTGATGAAAGATTTTTGGACATAGTCAATACTTGTGAAGTCGGTGTATGAGTCAAGATGGAATTGATCCCTCTGAATAAGTAGGAGTTAATGTATCAGTGTATTTCAATTCAGTAAAATCTTGGTCGGGGTAATCTATGTGATGGATTTTAAAATTAAAATACAATATGGATGACCATATCAGGATTGGCAGTTAAACCTAGGTCACCTTGAACATTTGGGTCAAAGAGATGAATTATACGTAACCATATATCAATAGGTTCTTGAATGATGCTTTGTAATCTTTTGACCTATCCAGACATCGGTATCATTGCTAGATGGTTACTTTGATTGGTATAGAAAAATTATTTTCATACTATCGATTTAGGTTCAAATCTATGGGTCACACTCAAAAAAAATTTTTAACTGATCATATGGCTGATCAATGATTAAGAATCATTCTAGAGTAAAACAGTCAATTCGATTGATGATTAACCTTACGTAAAAATTATAATAAAATAATTTGCTTATTGTTGGTGAATTATAGAAGGATTGATTAGTAATTAGATTGTTAATTAATTTAATTTGATGAATATTAATATTTGGATCAAATCTAATTGAATTAGATTCAATTTGGTTTGACCCGATTAGGTTATGAGATGACCTAATCGCTAAGGGTGTTCAATTCCTGATATGATCAGGACTTGAGCTCGATTAATTTTTAATTTGATTAGAATTTGATCAAAGCTATTTGCTATCTACCTAATTAGATTGGGTTTAATGATCCAATTGGGTTTAACCTAATTTGGTTGGATTAAGAATCTAATTGGATGAGAAAAATAATTCAAATTTAAATCCCTTGCACCTCCTTTATCTGCACCCTCTTATCCTTCATGTGAGAAACATTTTACATAATTTTTTCATATCCAGAAGCCTTTCCCATATCTCATCTGAGCCCTTTTGAATTAGAAATTGGTTGGTTTAAATTTGAGTTCAAATTAGTTTAATTTGAATGAAAACCTAGAGTCCAAATTGAGTTAGACTCTCCTTTTCATGCCACCATGTTTCTCCATGCATAAAGTATTTTTGCATGAGATTTTTGGTACTATTCTGATGTTGGTCGACCCCTCTCTGAGTTCATAATATAAGAATAAAATTTAGTTCAAAATTTAATTCAAATTTGATTTAATTGGTGATAAGGATCAACCAATACTTGAATTTGAACTGAAACTATCTTATTCTTATCCTTATCTTCTATGGACGCCAACCTTAAAAGAGGATCATTTTGTGTGAGATTAGAAATGATTTTTGGTGTGAGAAATCTTAAGAGGGGATGTAAAAAGTTGAGAGTGGGTTGGGCTTCCGTGCATGAGAAATAAAGGAAGTATTCTTCCTCTCGGGGTGAGCTGTGAGTTCTAGGGTTTCATCTCTAGATTTTATGAGAAGAAAAATATAAGAGTGAGTCTTATCTAATATTTTACACCACCACCTTCTCGTAAAGCTTCATCTTCTAATCTAGAGGAGTCTGAGAGATCCAAAGAAAGAGCTTGGATCAGCTATCCAAGCCTTCAATGCGAGCTAGCACTCCCACGAAGGAAGATCCGATCAGAGCTTCGAGTGGACGATCTGTAGAGGTCGGATGACCTATGTGGCTGTTCGATATCAGTGAGAGCTTCATACCATGCTTACTAGTAGCGGAGATCATCAACTCATGAAAAGATGATAAGTTCTGAACTCTACCGACATAATCTAAAAGTTAGATCAGATTCAGGACATCGATGTGATCGAAGTAGTTTTTTATTTTTATCAAATTTTATATATAAATTTTTCATATCATAGATCCTTAATGGTAGTTTAGATTTGATCTAAGGTATGCTTAGAAGATTAAAATATTTAATCTTTTATTATTTTATTATAAAATTTTAAAAATACATACTTTGAACTATCCATTTTTTTTAGCTCCCACTGATGGAAGAGTCTCAGTCGGTAGGTCGATTGGGTGCGACGACATTCGCACAAAAATTTGAAAAGTAACCAAACTCTGCTGCGATGAGGTGGCTAAAGGTCGGGGGGCAGGATCTCCTGGAACGACAGATCGGAGGGGCTGCATAGCTTTCACCGATGCTGAAGTCTCCTTCCTTAGAGGAGCACCTCTTGGCCCCGATGAACCACCAACTGCGGGCTAAGCGAGGACGGCCTCAGTTAGTCGCTTTTTGGAGTTGAGGCTACACTCGCCTTCTTCATTTTTGCAGCCCGACAAAGAGCTTCAATCTCATCAGGCCTCATTACTGCATAGAAGATGAGGTTGGTCGAAAGAAATAAATGCCGAATTGAAGAAGATACAAAAATACTTACAGGGTTGGTCGGACTCAATCGATCTTAAACAAGCTCTACTCGTAAGGAGCTTGGACAATGAGAGGGAGTGAGATTGAAGATTTACGCCAATAGCATAGGAGCTCTGATCATCGACCTATGAGGTCGACCCCATGATATATTGAAGTTCCAGGGTTGCTCGATCGAGATAAAGAAAAACTGATCCTTCCAGTTGTAAACTAAGGAAGGAGCACCTCGGAAGAGAAGTCATTCCTTTCGAGGAGAGATGTACCACATCCAACCTTTATAGGATGCTCATTCAATGTGAAACAAGCCCTAAAAAGATGAGTCAGGAGAAGACAATGGATGAAGAAAGCTAAAATTTGATCCATGAGTTTGGTGTATGCTACAGGGGCTTATTCGGTATAAGTTGAAAAATTCTACAACTAAGTAATGGAAGGGTAGCCTAAGGTCGGTCTTCAAAGATTCTTTATAAATGCCTATCCGACCTTAATGCGGTAGAGCTATGCGCTCCCTAGGAACGGCGATCTCCAGCTTGAATTCGGCTGAAATTTGATACTTTAGTCTAATAATCTCCAAGTCCTCTAAGATAAGGACAGAGTTCACCCTAAATGAACCAAAGTTCGGCACTTCACTCGCTTCAGACCTGTCCAAAGAATAGGCAACCTCGGACTCAGAGTCCGCACCTCTTACATCATCATCCGAACTTCAGGTGGATGGGAACAAACTCAACTACTTATGGTAGCGATAATAGGAAACTGACCTATGGAAGTGATGCAGCCAAGCAAGACAAGAGATGAAGAGGGGTCAACCAAAGCTCGATTTCAATCAAGCAACCGAGCAAAATCTTCAAGTGCCAGAGTTTTTCACTGAATAGCAAAATAGTAAAAATAAAGTTACAACGGTCCCTATTTATGGGGGCCTAGATAGCTTTGATCTACTATTGACTTACCTCCCCCTCTGATGTTTGCCAAATGGCAGCCCGTGATTGATCAGAAGTGACTCATGCAGTTTGATGATTCAATGGTCCAGATTTGAAGATGGTTCATCTTAGAAAATTGATCTTAACATGCATCAACAGAAGATGGTTCGATGGAGTCAGCCTTGATCTCGGACTAATATTCTCTTCGATCGATTTTATACAAGTTTGACCTCGAAAGTGGAGGGCATCTGTTGTAGATCTGTATCTCGACCTTGGCTACAACATCCTCGGTGTCAGTCGAGCTATGGGAATAAATGCCTGACAGATCATGAGCATGCGATAGACACGAAGGCCGCCAAATGCACCCCATTTAGTAGTGGTTCTCGTTCCTCACCCCATGCCTAGTTCACCTCGGTATAAGACAACCTAGTATAGCTTGTCTATGGCCGACTAATTCCAAACCACCTGAGGTCAACATGCACTCCAAGATCTTCAGAACCTCGACTCGGACGATCTATTAGAGCTCTACATAGCCAGCTAAGCTCCCTACCAACAAATTTGCCTCTCTCTATCCTAAATTGGAAAGGTCCGAATAAAGAAAATTTCTCTGTGATTGAGTCTCCCATAAAAGAAAATAACTTCTCCGAATCGATCAACATGATAAATCTAGAAAGAATCACAACACTGGAATGTTTACGACTCTGAATCCTCCCCAATAAATAAAAGAGCTCTGGGACCCTCAAAGTAAGTTCTCTACTCCTTGCTCTCTCCTCATTATTCTCTATTTCTGATTTGAGCATCGAAGGATTTTATTGGAGAATCCTCTGATGATAATTTTTTGAAGTATTCGGATGGAGCTTCAGTAGCAGTTTTACCTCAGCCATCTCACCTCAATGACGTCTAACCTCAGACGGGGAGATCAGGAGCCACAATTATAAACCTCAAAAGTTATCCGATCTCAAAAAAAAAAAAATTATCTCAATCAAACATCATATGATCAAGTTATAGCCTTCAAAAGTTTGATATACCCTGTAGCCCCTCATTTCTTGGGTCAAAAAGAAAGGAATTGTTAGAGGTCAGTAGCTTTTGTTGGAAGTTTTTGGGTTTAGCTAACCATAATATGATCATTGAACAAGCTATCACCTTTCATTCGGAGACTGAAGCAGGTGGTAAAGAGCGACCACATTTAGGCTCTTCTTTTTAGTACATATATTAGAAAATTAACCAGAGTGGAACCTTGCAAAGTGGGGGAAATGATGCCACATTGGTGGCAGCCAAAGTAGAAACCGGTTTGGTCCAGATTTTATAGGACTAGTCAATTTAAAGTTAATAGATTCATGCATCTTTTTTTAGACAAATTTAATTAGATCAAGAGTATCTAGATATAGTTTCTTGTTTTCAGTACACATATGAGAGTTAAGACAGCAAAATAGTGCCAGACTGGAGGAGACCCAAATTGGACCTGTTGCAACTCAAGTACCATGCAGGGGACTAGTCAATTTGATGTTAATAGATCCAACTCCTTTTAGGCAAATCTTTTAGCGTATTAATCTAGATACTGAAGCATGACATGTCGGCACTTCATTTTGGTATATTTACATAAGTTGGAACTATTCAAAGTGGAGGAACAAAACTTCAGCCAAATTGGAGGTAACTAAAAATAGGAATTGCAACAGCCTGAGTTCAACAAGATTTGAGTTGGGTGGACTAGCTAGGGTTTAGGTTGGATGTGCCAAGGATTAGATAGGACAGACCAAGACTCTAATTGAATAGATAAGACTTCATATCAGATTAGGGTTTATTGCCGCTATATAAGGAAGTTATTTCCTTTACAATGGAGGTATGTTACAAGAGATGAACTTTCTAAGTCTTTTCTCAAGTTGCAACTAGTTTTGATAGTTAGGTGTGGATGTGATTTGAGTATTAATGTTTGGGACCATGGGTACAAGGAGCTACATTACAATTGTTATAGGCTGAGGTTGTGGCCGGATGGTTGCTAAATAGGCTAGAAAATATTACCACCGGACTTGCTATTTTGTCGATTAGTCCAAATGTCATGTTAACCAACACAGGATTGGCTTTCCCTCCTTTCCTCGGTCCATTTAACAAGTCTTCATGATGAGGTAAGCAGTCAAGGTTACAGTAGCATTGCTTAATGTATAAATCAACAAGGTCTTAGAAAGTATGAACCTTAGAATGATTTAGTGGGATGAACCAGTTGAAAGACAAGAATTTTTTGAAATAAGCATATCATATTCAGATGTTGAAAATGAATAACCTGAACCATATCCATAATCGCATAATTAGGGACATTAAATTTTGGGAGAAATACATGATCAGAAAAGAAGCACAAATTGCTAATGCTTACTGAGACAAACTCATCCTCCACTTTGTCTCCTTTAGAAGTTAGATGTCATTATACAACTAGGAATGCTATCAAAGCATTGTATAGGTATGGTTGTGATGAAAGGGGAAGAAGATGATTGGATAGGTTGACATGGGTGTATGAATTGCGGTGTGCTTACATCGATACTGATGACATGGCCAAGTTGAGGATTATGAATTGTGCTGAACTAGAGATGTAATTAATGTGATCCATGATTTTGGTATGGAGAAGGGTTACCAAGATACTTTTGTCATTCTTCAACCTCTATCAAATATGATGGGAACATCAAGGATACTTGGGCTATTTGGGAGCCATTTGGCTAATGTGGCGAAGTTTAAAAAAAAAAACTCATGCTTTTGAATGGGACGTGACGTAAAGCCACCTCTTCCTCCCGTCTCTTCTTCTCTCCCTCTCTTTCACCCTTCTTCTCTCTCCAAAACCCTCCACCCATGATCTATCTTGTCTTCTCTCTCCGGTCATGTCCAGCCACCGTCCTCTCTTCTTCTCTCTCTCCGACCTCCTTCCTCTCTTCTATTCTCTCTCCGCCACCATCCGGCCACCATTCTCTTTTTTCTCTCTCTCTCTCCGCCACCATCCTCTCTTCTTCTCTCTCTTAGTCATCGTCATCATCTCCTCTGAACCTCCCCACACCCCTGCGGCCACCACCATCCTTCTTTTTCTTTCTCTCCAGCCACGATCATCGTCTCCTCCGAACCCCCTACCCGTGGCCACTATCCTCTCTTCTTCTCTCCCTCCGACCAAGGTCCATTCTTGTCGAAAGCCTCCCTGACCACCACCAACCTTCTCTTCTTTCTCTCCGATCACCATCCATGTCTCCTCCAAAAGCTTCGCAGGCCACAAGACTCTTCCCTCTATTTCTCCTCGGAAGAACTCTCCCACATGAAACTCTTCCTTTTCTTTCACTGCCAAAATAGATTTCTTCCCCTCTCTCCCTCTGTTTGTCATCAAAGAAACTTCTTCTCTATCGAGGTCCGATAGTTGGATGATCCAAGAGTCCTCCCTGAATAGAGATAACGAGAGGAAGATAAATACTAAGTCCTACAGAAATAAATATAAAACATAATAGGATAAACAAAAACATCAAATAATAAATACAAATCGATGGAGAATAAATACAAACTGCCATAGATTGCTCTCTGTCTCTTGTGAACCCATTGCAGGATAAATATAAACTACCCAGGAATAAACACAAAAGTATATAATAAACATAAATTACATATAATAAATAGAAACTTTATTGAAATAAGTACAAATGTCATAGGATAAACACAAACTTGAGGTCCATAAGTTGGGTGATCTAAGGTCCTCCTAGGATAAATACAAAGAGAGGGTCTACAAGTTGGGTGGAACATATTCTGAGTTTTAATCTTATTCATTCAAAAATTTAAATTTGCTCTATCAGGTGAATTTGTATTCTCCTATGATAGAGAATGAGAAAGAGGTATAAATTATTTTTTGATTGAAATAAACATGAACTCACCTAACTCCAGCTGAAATAAACATAAATTATCTGAGGATAAATACAAACTCCAAATAATAAACATACACATATCCAGAATAAGCACAAACTATTTCAAGATAAACACAAATGTCACAAAATAAATAAAAACTCAATATAATAAATATAAAGTCTGAGATGATAAATGTTAGAAAATATGTTCTAAAGTCAATCATTTGTTTATAAATATTATACTATTTATAAATTGTATATGAATTATTTATTAATAAAAATTATTTAATTTTTTCATCATAAATTATGCATCTTCTTTACTGAACTTCTGTTTATGATGAAGTTCTTAGAACTACTTTTAATCGATAAAAAAATATTTATCATGTAGTTCTTAAACTTGCTCAGACCAAATGATATGTTATTACTAAGACAATAACGTTTATCAAGTATAGATCACTGTATACTATATGGATTGGTTATCCTTATAATCAAGGAGTATGGAGACACTGGTATGACATACAGGTGAGATGTAAAAGTATATCTCACTGAATATAATCCAACTGTGAAGTACTCTACTGTCCAAAGTAGCTCGTGAAGAATATGGATATAGGTGTCCTTCTGACCTAAGATCATCATGGTGACTTGCAAGCAATTCACTATGCTTTGATACCGGACTATCTAAATTTTTAATTTAGTAACAGAAGATTTTTAGGTGCAGTCAAATACTTACAAATTGGTGTGTGAGTCAAAATAGGATTGACTGCTCATGATTTCAGAAATAGTGCTACATTATGTTTCAATTCAGAAAAATCTTGATCGAAGTAGTCTTTGTGAGGAGTCACAGGATTTATGAGGTTGAGACATATTATGAATGTACTAATTAAGAGTTGACAGTTTAACTCTGAGTCATCCTGAGCATTGACAGTCAAAGGTATAAATTATATGATAACCATATGCTAGGGATCTTGAGTGTTGCTTTATAATCATTCGACCTATCCGGATGTTGGGTATCATTGCTAGATGGTCACTTCGATTAGTACAAAAATTTATTTTTGTACTATCAACTTATGTTCGAACCTATGGGTCACACATAAAAGAATTTCATCTGATTAGATGGCTTATCAATGATTGAGAATTGTTCAAGGATACAATCATCAATATGATTAATGGTTAACCTTATGCAAAAATTATGATCAAATAATTTGCTAAGGATTAGTGAACTATAGGAAGATTAATTAATAATTAAATTACTAATTTATTTAATTTGATTGAGCATTGAGGTTTGGATCAAGTCTAATTGAATTAGATTCAATTAGGTTTGATCCGATTAGGTTATAAGATGACCTAATCGTTAAGGGTGTTTGATTTTGATTTGATCAGAACTTGGACTTGATTATTAGTTTAGAATTTAATTAAGTTAGTTTAGTGCCTAATCAAATTAGGCTCAGTTATCTAATTGGATCTAACCTAATTTGATTTGGATGTGGACCTAATTGGATAAACCTAGAGTCCAATCGAATTGGACCTTATCCCCTTGCACCCTACTTTCTCCACACAATATTTCTTGACACAAATTCAAAATTTGCATGAGATAACTCCATGCATTCAAGCCTCTTGTCGCCCTCTCTAGATAAGGATTGGTTGGTTAAGCTTTGAATTCAAATTGAGTTTGAATTTAAACTAAACTATCTAATCCTTATCTAATCCTATCCACTCCTCACCGCCCACCATAAGATGGGGTCTGTTTTGTGTGACAAATAGAGGGCTTTTATCATGAGAAATTTGAGGAGTTTCATCGAGAGAGTGGGGCATGAGGATTTGGGGTGGGC
>NC_026003.2:13633333-13778333 GCF_000442705.2 Elaeis guineensis | reverse complement strand
TTATAATTTTGATATGTTTTTGTAAATAGTTGTTAAGTAGCCATTAGATAACAATTCTTTTAAACTCTATTATTTGCTTATCCCTTAGGATGTTGAACATTTGTACCACAGCATTTGGAGATGCTTTGAAAATCAATTATATAAATTTTTCAAATAACAACTTCAAAATTTAAAGTTAATAATTTCATAACTTTACCTACATAAATTTTGAACATTATTATACACTTGTTCCTACAAAAAAATATTATTAGTACATACAATTTTCAAAATAAGTTGCACATATTTTTAACAATTGCACTGGAAGTAAAGAGACTAGATCAGTGTGGTAGGATCTAGCATATTTTCGTATGAACAAAGAAAAAAATTGATTCATATATCAAGGAGGAAGAAAAGAAATCTGAAGACTTAAGGTTGAATTGATCTCTCTTTTTTTTTTTTGGAAGCATAAATCATTTTATTGAACCCTTCAATTATTTTTTTTGAAACAAATCATGTTGCGCCACTGAATTATCTGCTCAATTATCTATTTCATATGCAACTGATGTGGCATCTCATGAGATGTCCCACTTTAGTGCATGGCATCAGTTCTTAAGAAATTATGGAGGTGCTTGCTTGGGGAGAACGGAGGTCTGGAATAGAAATTGAAATATATAACTTTCATTTCAATTGCTTGATTAAGGGGAGTCTTATTCTGATTCTAATTTTGGGATAGAACAGAAATGGCTCAATCTATCTACAACTCGATTTTCATTCTCCTTTGTGGATTCAAATTTTTATTTCGATTCCAATTTCAATTTCGATTATGATCATGAACCAAATACTTTAGGGATTTGATCATTTTGATTTTTATTTCAATCCATTCTGATTCTGATAATGAACTAAGCACCTTCTATATCCTATACTAGATGTACCATGTCAACCAAATTTTGTTGTTTAATGAATTTCATTCATCACGTGACTCATCTTGGACGCCTGCTTCTCTAATTTTGTCTTGGTTTGTTTTGAGACGACACGTCTAGAGTACGATACGATTTCTCCGAACTCTTTGCACTAATTTTTCATTGCCACATTGGATGGAAGCACGTTGGTGTGGCATTTGATTCAGATTTTAAAATTGGATCAAGTTTAAGCATTTCTTTAAGATTCATTTAATTCATGGAAAAAAAATTTTTCTCAAGAAATAACTTTCCAGAAAGTTACTTTCTGAAAATAAAATTTTAGTATATTTGATTGACCATGATGACTTATTATAAAATAGCTTATATTTGGATGAGCATTTATTTTTTTGAGAAAACTATGTAAAATATCTATTATACCCTTAGTAGATATAAAACCATACAATTTTACTCAAAAATTTTATATAAATATTAATATTATATTTATATTAATATAAATATAATATAAATATATTATAATATAATATTAGATCATAATAATTTATTGTGTTAATATAATACTAATATATTAATATTATATTAATATAATATGAATATTTTAAATATGAATATTTTAATATAGATATAAATATAATATTATATTAATATAAATATTATATTAATATTAATAAAAATATTATATTAATATCAATATTAAAATAATATTAAAATATAACAAATATTAATATTATATTTATATAAATATTAAGATAATATTAATATAATATTATATTACTATTCAGTATTCCATTCTATCCATCTATTGATATTTTACTAAATTTTAGCTATAGATTTTAAAAAATATTTTAAGAAAAAAAATACTATCATTTTTATATCACGAGAAGTGCTAAAACCCATCTTCCCTATATATTTTCATTTTTCTTGAAATATACGAAGTGACTTCCTATAAAAATATTTTTTTTTTTTTAAATTTTAATCAAACAAAATTTTTTCTCCACCTCTCAAGAAATATCTCTCGTCCTCTCCATTTTTCGTCAACCAAACGAGTTTTGGTGATTTGAAAATGGTGCTGGTATTTTCCTGACCGCAATGGATGGAAACTCGGTGACGTGGCATTTGATTCAGATTTTAAAATTGGGTTGGGTTTAAGGATTTCTTTAGTGATTTGAATATGGTGCTGCTATGGTGCGAGGATTTCTGTTGCCCTGGGGATGCGGTCGAAAAGAGAACAAATCTCATTGTTTCCAAAAAAAAAAAAAGAGAACAAATCTCATGATGATGAGTACGTAGCCCTCAGCAATCATGCATGCCTCTGGGCTTCCCTACGCTGAAAAATTATTAAAAAGTTGGATCTCTTTTGTACCATTTTACGGTGGATGCGGAGGGCACGTGGTGGCGTGAGTGATCCAGTCAAGCCATACCTTTAGGCAGAACCAAGACTCATCCTATTAGGAAAGATAGAAGGAATAATGCTGTCTTTGAAATTAAAAAGTATAAATAAAATAATTATAAATATAAGTTTTATAACTATTATAAATAAATATAATTTTTTATATAAAATAATAAATAAAATGATGTATAATATATTAATATTATAGTAATCAATGATCGAGATTAAATGACTGTTTAGCTTATCATCCACGTGGCAATCCAGTCGCTCTTAAAAATTCTCTAAGATATTTTAGTTGGAACTTTTGAACCAACTTGAATACTAAAACGAGCATATCAGAGGCAACTGACCTTTAGAGCTGAAATCTCAATGCTCAATACCAAGTGGCTATAGCATGTTCTTGGATTATTGCGCTACGTCAACAGATGGTTAATTATGATACAACATAAAATTTGCTAGAATACAATTTGTTGAAAATGCAGGATCCCAATTACAAAAACACCCAAAAGGCCTTCCAAGATGAATGCTCCACTAATCTTTAGCATCAACATTATTACTATTATTTTTTTTTTGTTTCTTCCTTTTTAACTACAAGATAAAATGTTTTTTAATTTAAGCATCGAAGGGCTCGACTATAAGGGTGAAAGTAGATCAGATATTATCTATCCGAAACCATTTTCATATCCTAATCTTTTTAGATATAGAAAAATATTTGAGCATCCAATTAATATATGCATCAGCCGTATCCATATTTATTAAAGAAAATAAATATAGATACTGATAAGCAACTATTAGATCTGTATCTGAATATCCCATTCTACTTAAAACTATATTTAATTTTATATATCACTCATGAACTTTTAAGAAAACTATATTTATCAAAAAAAAAAAAATACAACCATATCAATATGTTATTAACTTGGTTTACAATCCACTTAGTAATACCTTTTATTCTATGATCATAAAATTGGTTATCCGACTTATATCCTTATTTATATTTATTATGGTTAAGGGGTTGGATGGCTCAAATGGCTGGGTTGACTCCGTACCTATATACATGAGGTATTGTCCACTTTGGCTTTGATCATCTTTGGACTTCAGTAGATTTTGATCATTTGGAGCTTTACAGTTTATCCTTTAAAAGATATCTCACGTGGGAGAGAAGATTCTAATCCATATAAGCCATACTCTTTCTTGACTCATAACTGATGTGAGATTAAAGATGCTATCCCCCTAAAACATTAGGCCCTCCAATCAAGAAGAAGTATGTGTGCGTGGGCAGGAAGTGTTCCCATAGACGACACCAATGTTATAGTCAAGAATTAAGAGGTCCGATGGCTCAAATGGCTAAGTTAACTATGCACCTGCATACATAAGGTATTATTTGCTTTGGCTCTTACCATCTTTGGGCTTCAGTGGGCCTTAGCCATTTGGAACCTTATGGTTTTGTCCTTTAAAAGACACCTCACGTGAAAGAGAATGTTTTAATCTATATAAGCCATACTCCCTCTTGACTCATAACCGATGTGAGACTAAAGATATCATCCCTCTACAACAATATTCATACTTTTTGTATCTGATTTATATCTGTAATCATTTAAAATAAATATAGATATGAATTGTCACATCTGACTAATATCTGTATTCATATTTATATTTATCAAATAAAATAAATATGAATATGGATGTATTGATATCCAATTCATGTCTAATTCAATTTCAGCCCTATTCGACTGGAGTCAATATGGTGAGCTCTATGATCCTTGCTTGTTGCTTTGCAGATCTATAAAGATGGTCCGTATCAACATCTCATGATCGATCACAATAATTAATATTTTTAATTATTTATATTTTGAGTTTGAATTGAGCTGGGCTTGGCTGAGCAAACCTAGCTTAATCTTCCAAGCAAGACAAGTTGATTTCATAGAACATTTATCAGCTTAGAAACAGCTTTCTTGTGTGAGAGCTCTAGGCTAGCTCAACGCTAATCATTTATCCCCCAAACTAATGCATCTACTTCTTTTGGCATGATACCATTTTTATTTCTTAATAAAATTACCCCTGACAATATGAGAGCTTCAATTGATTCCTACTAGTGCATTACTAGAAGTCAAAACAGTACATGGTATACCAAGTTAAATATAAAATAAAAGTTCATAGTTATACAGCAGCAATAGCTAAAACCATTTTTGACTCATCCTAATCTTGTAACTAAATATTTGCATTCTAGTAAGCCACAAGAACTGAAAGGGATCCTTTTTTTATTAATATATTACAATGTTATAATGGCTATTAATAGCCATATAACTACTCGTGACAGAATATAACAACATTATGAATATCATGCATGTAAATAGTATTCTATTATTTTAAATATTAAGATTTTGGTAATGTTTTAAATATATAAAAGTTGATATTAAATTATGAACTAAGATTACTATGGCTGCCAAAAAAAACTTTGTTATACAACCAATATGTAAGGGCTGCGTATTGACCATTACAAAATTTTACAAAAATGTAAATCAGAAAATAGGATTTGTAACATATCATGGTTCTCGCACAAGTTTCAAAAATGGCTTTGATCCATTATGTTAATCCTAAAATTGATTTTGATGATTATTGTCCCGAAAGATAGCAATCCAAGAGAGAGAGTGAATTGGGTTCTTTGAAAATTTCAATCAAATCTTAAATCTAAATAATGATATGCTTCAAGTTAAACTAACTTAATGTGGTTGTAACGTGTTTGATATATACAATAGTGGTTTAAGATATAAGAGAAGTAATGTAATAATTAAAATAATGTAAAGCAGGAATTAAAAGCATGAAAGTAAGCATAATACAAATACAACAAATTTTATAGTAATTTGGTGTAATTCCACATCTACGTCCACTCTCCAAGAGCCTCTTAAAAATTCTATTACAATCTCTCCAATTACAGCATGTTTATTTTATTAGGAACACAAATAAATTCAGTTAATTTTTTGGGATTACAAACAACAACCTTACACTGATTATTTTTCAGATTCACAATCAATCTAGTTGATTTCATAGACTCACCAACCAAAATCGACAAAGTCCAATTTCGGACTTAGACGGGCCTAAATCCTAAATTTCTTTCTCCCAAAAAAATTTATAAAAAAATAAAATACAAGAATATAAAATTTTAGCGTAAATAAAATAGAAAATAAAAACTTTTTTAACTTGGAGAAAATCGATAAAGAGTTACTCTTTTGATGCTTGACTTTTCTTCTTTGATGTTTGGAAGGATGTTTTTTATGATGGAAAAGATTGTTCTTGAAAGCTTATTAAAATCTGTTTACAAAAATCCTCTCTATTTCTTTTCTCAAAGATATCCATGTAGCTCTCACAAATTAATTGATTTCTCTTTTCAATCTTTTTTTTTTACTTTCTAATTGATTCTCTAGCCTTTAAAAGGCTTGAAAGTTACTTAAGAACGAGTTTTGACCACTGGAAGAGCTGAAATAGCCGTTAGAAATAAAAACTAACCGTTAGAAGTAGTATAGAAAATTAGCCATTAGTACAGTCCCAAGCTTGGGGTCGACTCTACTTTTTCAGGGGTCGACTCCAGCTATCATGTGGTCGACTCTGGCTCTTCAAGGGTCGACCCGAGCTGTAGTCCTGAAAATACAGTCTTTTATCTTCTTTGAGAGAGTTGACTAATATTGTTTACGAGTCGATTCGAGCTTGTGTCAGTCTTCTTTCAATATACCAAAGTTGACTCTTCTTTTCTAGAAGTCGACTTCTCTTGACCAAATATGCGAAATCTTTTTCTTTGAAGTGCTTTGCAACTTGAGAGAACTTCTTCTATGGATGATTTTTTTATTGTAAGTATTTTGGATATCCTATATCCACTCTTGAAATATATGATTAGTATCATAATTATTTAATATTTTATGATCATTAAAATCAATCATAGGGTCAACAATCTCTCACTTTTTGATGATGATAAAACTTTAAGTATATGCACAATAAAAGTATATAATGTATTTCAATTAATTTATTAATATGAGTCATGAAGTGAATAAATAAGCACTTATAAAAATATACTTCATGAATGCTCTCATGTATCTTAAATTCATCTTAAATTTAGATTTCGAAACGTAGTATACTCATTTTATATAATTGCAATTCAAGCAAATGAGTGTTACAAGTATTTCAATCATGTGACCAACACAAGCATTTCAATCAAGCTTATGATCATCTCAAGTATATACTCAGTCATACTCATATGATCATCTCAAGTATATACTCAACATCATACTCTTTCTCTTTTTGACAGCATCAAAAAGCTTAAGGGAAGGATTTAAAATGAATTATCAAAATCAAGCAAAGACACAAATCCAAAGACATTCAATTTTCAGAATTTCATTTGAGTTCTTCTCTTTTCAAGTTTTCTATATGCTTTGAGCTTTAAAGATTTAATAAAGATAGAGTTTTTTAATACTAAGGATTTTGAGTATCAAAATCAAGTATAAGATATGTTAACATTTTTAAAAAACATCTCTTCCTTTTTTCTTAAAAAAAAGAGGTATCAATTCATTAAGTCAAGGTATGAATTTTTTTTTTGAATTTGTCTTAAATGACATCATATCATGATTATATCAATGCAAAATAGATTTGAGACTAAATATTTATTTCTTTTGCCAAAGATAAAGCAATAAAGTGCAAGATAAGATTTAAAAGAATATCATCAAAATCAATTGAAATTATATTCAAATTTCATAACTTCTTCCCATTTTAAATTTGACTTGGATCCAACTTTCAAATTTAGATTTCATATTTTGTTCTCCTTTAAAAAGTATGCAGTAAATTCAGATTGAATTTTGGAACAATATATATTCAAAAATTTTCTCCTCCTTTTTGAATAAAATAGATACATCCAGTAGATTTTTAAATTTAATTACAAAATTACTTTAAACTTAAAAGATCTAAAAGAGATAGAGCTTTTCAAAACTAAGTATGTTGAGTAGATAATTTAAAGCAAAATATAAGACATATTTAGTTTTACAAACAAATATTTTTTTCTATTTTTGAGAAGTATTAATCAATTTGATACATAAAGATATCAATCTTCAAAATTTATCTCAAAGATATAATGTCTAAGCTATGTAAAATATATTTGAGATAAAGCAATCTTTTTATTTTGCCAAAAGATAAATAACTAGAGTACAGGACAATGATGATCCATTTGATACCAATTATTTTAAAAATCAAACTAAATAGTGATTATCTTGATACCAATTAGAGATTTTCAACTATTCTTCAAACATATCATTTCATGCATTCTTTTCATAAGAAGTATTAAGTAATTAAGTTCAGAAAAGATATTACTTTCTTGAATTTGTCTCAAATAATATCTTATAAAAAATATAGCTTTACAAAATTAAATTTGAGACAAAGACATTCTTCTCTTTTTACCAAAAAGTAGATCAATAAAATATAAGATAAATAGTAGACTGTCTGATATTAATTCATTAAAACTGAAATTCTTCTTAAATATTTAGCTTTAAAGATAAATTACAGCTTTCTTGAAATATTTTACCTAATATCAATTTCAAAAAAAAAATTAGAAGAGCATTTGTAAATTTATTTTTTGATATCAATCAATCGGAACAAAGTATGAATGTTCATCAATAAATTCACTTTTAAGATTAAAAAATAGTTTTTTGATACCAATTAATTATCAAAAAGAGTGATGATATGATCAAAATATGAGAAATATGAATAGTTTTTCAAAACAAAGTAAACGATCAAACTCACATAAATGCTCAAATAAATTCATATTATTAAATCAAAATAAGTAAAATTCCTCTCATTAAGTTCAAAAATCATTTCTCCTTTTAATTTTGATTTCCCCCCTATTTTTAATGGTAAATGCTAGATGATTTAATTTTCTTAATTCTCCTCCTTTTTCTTGGAAAGAATACACATTCATTTAATTAAAAGCAAGAACACATATTTCTTCCCCTTAGTTTCATAAACCAAGTAGATTTTCAATGAAGCAAATAAGTATAAGCATCAAACAATGAACAATCATTAAGTATAATTAATTTCCAAAATAAAGTCACATTTCCATCAATTTCCAAAAAGTAATTACAGAGATGGTGATTACAAAAGGTGATCAATATATTCAAAATGCATAAAACCAAAGATTTCTATGAAAAGGTGGATTACTAGAAACACTAAAACTCCACAAGATGAGTCTTAGCATCCTAAGTAGTCAGGATAATTCTAAAATGATGGTCCAGGCTAGATAGAAAGAGAGGATGGCTTAATATCTTCAGATGGCTATCCTCGAACATCCCTTGCATTAATGAAAGTTTGAATAAGCCTAGCAAACTTTTCTTTGACCAGTACTGGAGCATCCATCGGCTCTTTCCTTACGCACTGTGCTTCTGATGAGTACATCTAAATCTTTGCACAAACAGAAGAGGTGATCCAGATGAAAATTCTATCGATAAATATATCCTCATCTAGTATACCAAATAATCAATCAGAGTTCTCTGGATGACCGATCTATAGAGATGGAGCTATCTTTATCTATACTACTGGCTTCTCAATCTTGACATCTGCTATAGTATAAGTGCTAGCATGTAAAATAGAACTTCTGAAGAATGTGATATATGACTGATATGACAAAGATCCTGATAATTATAATAGTCACATTTTAACGCTCAGCTGGTTGGCACTGATATCCTCAATACCTTCGACATCATCTCGATTCAATATAAATCTCAAATGTGTTATTGCTTAAGACAATCCGAGGTACCCCCATCAATCTATTTATGTAGCATGCATTTAATGTTATTAACATTCATCTCAATCTGCACATCTTGCACTTTGGATACTAGACCTCTGATCATTTTGATGCTTGGTCCTTTTTTATGTGGGAGAACGACTTGAAGAAGTCCTAGATTCTTGAATTTCTACATAGGACTTTCTTGACCTTTGGACGAATTACTTTTAAGGTACCATTAGAGAACAAGGACCATAACAATAAGATGAAAATGGAGAAGGGAGGTTTAATTTTGGTGGGAGAGAGGTTTGAAAGAGATTATGGCTCAAAAAAAAAAAAATAGAATGATAGAGTCTTAGAATATTTTCAATTAAGAAATCCATCTCAAACATATGGGTCGACTCCTAGTAAGTCAAGAGTCGACTCTAGTAAAACTGGGAGTTAGCTCCTCACAAAATTATTTTTCTTTAAGAAACCATGAGTCAACTCTTTGATTTCAAGAGTTAACTCCTTGATACAGAAAATAGTTTAAGAAGTTTCAAATCAAAAAAAAATTGCTCAAATTTGATAGAGATCAATAAGCAATCAAATCAAGGATCAAGAATGATATTCAAATCAATTTAGAGGATTAAGAATTAATTAATTATGGGGTTGATAATCCATCAAATCAATAAGATTAAATCAAGAAAAAACTAGATGAAGGCTCTAAAAGTAGGTTCAACTAGGGGGTTTTTAAATCCTTAAGGATCAAGCTGATATGTAATGCAAATCAAAAGCTTCAAATTTACAATCTTTTATGAATAATTGCACTATCTTGATATTATTAGTTCATGTAAATTTTGATAAATATCAATAATTACATTTCAATATTTAATTTATAGATTTTGCATCCAAATAGTTCACATGCAATCAAGTTTAATTTAATTTAGGTTACAAATAACTAACAACCAAAATGATATAGATAATTAGGAGAGCATGCAGATTTTTAAAGTAAAATTTTATGCTCATATCAATCAAAATGATGTGTGGAATTAAGAAAACATAAAAATATACTAGTTATGAGCAATACATCAAAACATTCTAAACAAGAAATAAAATCACCAAAATCAATCAATTAAGTAGAATAAATTCAGCAAATAATGATGGTATGATGTGAGAAAGGTTTAACTTTTATCAAACATCATCACCCATCCGGTTTAAGTCCCAAGTATCCATCATTTATGAGTTTGCTCCTTTTATTTTATTAGATGCTTTACATACCTACAATATCACTTTTTAATTTTTGATACCCAATCTATCTTGGGTCCATTGGAGTTAAGGCATATAGTTCTTTTTGAAATTCAAATTCGTTTAATCAAAGTATGACTATTTTTATTAATATTATATTTAAAAATTTTATGACCAACTTTGTTACATTTAAAACAAACTATAAAATAATTTTTAGAAGAAGCTTTAGTAAACATATTTTTAACAAATTAATTTTTATTTTTTAATAGATTAAATTTAATTTTAGCTTTATTGAAAATAACTTTTTAATTATTTAACATCGATTGAAGATTTTGAGAACTAAGTGTGAATTTATCTAACAAAGACTTCAATCTTTTAATTTCTTTCTTTTGTTCACCATTTTCAGCAATAAGATCTTTCTTTTCTGTATTCATTTCTTTCAAATAATTTTCTTTTTCATTCACTAAAAGTTATAATTTTTTAGATTTCTCTTTTAATTTAGCATTTTTTTTATCAAAAATTTTTTTAGATTTCAAAAGAATTATTTTTCTCATCTATCTTTTTTTTTCTTTCAAAAGATTTTTTTTTCAATCAAAATTTTAATTTTTCTCTTTAGTCAAAGATAGATTATACTTTTTGAGTTCTTTATTTTTTAGTCCTATCATTTTATATTCATCCATAAGCTCATGAAAGGCATTAAGTAATTTTTCAATGATAAATTTGAAAGAGTTTTCAATATTTACCTCATCATTGTGAGCTATGAGGTAAAAACTTGTAATATCTACTTTCTCATTTTTTATTTCATTACTTTGCTCCCCTTTAATCAATGCTTTTTTTTTTTGTTTTTTCTTCTTTTTCTTTTCATCCTTATGAGTCATAAGGTATAAGTTGGGATAAGCTTTCTTATCTTCTTGGAAGCTTAATTTTTCTTCTTAATTTGCTTCCTCATAAGTTACTTCCAATTTATCCCATACATGTTTAGTTAAAATACATAAAAAAAACATATTAAATTTATTTATATCTAATGAACAATAAAGCAAATTCATGATCTTAGCTTTCATTTTAACCATTTTTTTATCATAAAACAATACATTGGGTGTGTGTAGGCTATTGACTATAATCTTTCATAAATTATAATCATATGCTTATATGAAAATTTTCATTTTAGCTTTCTAATAGATGTAATTTGATCCATTAAATATATTATAGAATATTTTTTATTAAAAAAAATAAAAATTAGATTTCATGATCTTTAACTCAAGACCGCTAGATCAACAAACAATATTAGAGCACCTACTCTGGTATCAATTATTATCTAGAAAGATAGCAACCCAAGAGGGGGGGTGAATTAATTTTTTAAAAATTTCAATCAAATATTAAATCTAAACAATGATGTGGTTCAACTTAAACTAACTTAATGTGGTTGTGAGATGTTTGATATATGAAATAATAAATTTAAAATATAAAAGAAATAATGCAATAATTAAAATAATGTAAAGTATGAATTCAAAATAAGAAAGCAAGCACAACACAAACACAATAAATTTTATAGTAGTTCAGTGCAATCCTGCACCTACATCTACTCTTCAAGAGTCTTTTAAAATTTTTACTATAATCTCTCCAATTATAGTATGTTTGTTTTATTTGAGATCATAAATAAATTCAGTTAATTTTTTAGAATCACCAACCATAATCTCATATCTATTGTTTTTCATATTCACAATCAGCCCAGTTGATTTCACAGTCTCATCAACCAAAACCTACAAAATCTAATTCCAAACTTGGATGGGCCTAAACCCTAAGTTTTTTTCTCTCAAAAAATATTATAAAGAAAACAAAATACAAGAATACAAATTTTAGCACAAATAAAATAGAAAATGAAAACTCTTTTTAGCTCAAAGAAAGTTGATGAAGAGTTGCTCTTTTAATGTTTGACTTCTCTTCTTTGATGCTTGGAAGGATGTTGCTAATGATGAAAAAGATTGCTGTTAAAAGCTCACTAAAATCTGTGTACAAAATTCTCTCTTTTTCTCTTCTCCAAGATGTTCTATTTAGCTCTCACAAATTGATTGATTTCTCTTTTCATTTTTTCTTTATTTCTAATGAATTCTTTAGCCTTTAAAAGGCTTAAAAATTGCTTAAGAATAAATTTTGATCATTGAAAGAGCTGAAATAGTCGTTAGAAGTAAAAAGCAGCCATTAGAAGTAGTGCAAAAAACTGACCATTAGTGTAGTCCCAGGCTTGGGATCGACTCCAATTTTCTTAGGGGTCGACTCCAGCTGTCATGAGGTCAACTCCAACTCTTAAGAAGTCAACCCGAGCTATAGTTCTGAAAATACAATCTTCTAGCTTCTCTGAGAGAGTTAGCTCATACTGTTCACAAGTCAACTTGAGCTTGTGTCAGTCTTCTTCCAACATACCAGAGTCAGCTCTTCTTCTCCAGAGTCAACTCCTCTTGGCCAAATATGTGAAATCTTATTTTTTGAAGTGCTTTGACTTAGCAACTTGAAAGAACTTTCATGGATGATTTCTTCATTGTATGTACTTTACAAATTCTACATCCACTCTTGAAATATATGATTAGTATCATAATTATTCAATATTTTATGATCATCAAAATCAATCATAAGATCAATAATGATGTCAAAGGTGTTTGAGTATAAATCATATTTACTGATCATATTTTTGAGAGTGATTATAGGATTTCTCAATATACTTAGTTAATTTATTCAAAAAAAAAATCCTCTCAAGAAAATTCATATTCTTAAGTTAACGATCTTTAGGAAAGAAACTAAGTTTACAAAAAAAAATCTAGTCTAAAAAGGCCTCTCAACCAGCTTATACAGACATAAATTATGTTTGAGAAAGTAAGTCTAGCCTAGAACAAGATTAATCAAGGAAAATACCTAAAAGCTATTTTGGCATGCTTGGCATGTTATTAAGTCAACCAAGTAAGGAGTATAGCCGATCTAGTCTCAGCAAAAGGAAAAGATAGAAATAAAAAAAAAATTTCAAAAAAACTTTTTTTGCCGATCAAACTTTCATATTAGTTGATCAAGACAGAATCTTTATGGACTCTAGCTTTTAAATAGCCGACTAAGTCTTTGACTTAGGATAAAGATAGAAAGATAAAGATTCAAAATATTTTTCTGAACTGATCCTGTGATCAACTTAGTCGACCAAGACTGAAATATAGCCGACTCATGAAGAAAGATAATCGACTCAGTCTTAGAGATAGAAAAATATAAAAAATAATATAAATCAGTAAATCTTCTAAGCTGACCTAAAAAATCAGTTAGCCGACCATGTCATTAAGTTAGCTAACTAAGAAGAAATTTGAACCAATCCAGTCTTGGGCAAACAAAACAAATAGAAAGTTAAAAATTTGACATCTACAACTGAGCCATTTGAAAGATTTTATTTGGCTAACTCAATATTAGAGGTTAGTCGACTAAGATCCTGGATGAGTCGACTCATAATTTTTTAAATAAAATAATAGTTAATTTTTTAAAATTTTTAGAACGTACTCAAATTAGTTCCAACGGCTATTGTCAAGCTTCCAATAGCTAGAGCATTAATTATTGAAGCCATAAATGTGAAGGATTCAATGGAGAACATAAGCTTTTGAGTTTATTGTATTATTTTTTCAAGCTAGTAAGTAGAAATCAAAAGAGAAAGTGAAAAGAATTCAAGAGTATATTTAATTTAGTCTTTCACACATTCATTCAACTTGAAAGAGAAGAGTAGTATATTAATCTGAGTGAACTACTCTTATGCAAAAGTATTGAAGGCTTCCTCAATCCTCTCAAGTATTTAAGGAAGAAGTTCAAGCAATTAACAGCTTATCTACCTCGACTTCTTTAGAGCTTAAAAGAATTTTAATATTTCTAAACTCTATATTCTATATATCTTAATTTGTTTTATTGTAACAAGTTTCTTGGTAGAAACTTAAGGTTGATCCAAGCTTGAAGTTGGATGGTGTAAGTTTTCGATTGGTATCTTTGTAAACACCAATCAGGATTGATTATGAGCCTGGGATGAAATAATTATTTATAAGATTGTAGTTGGATTGTGAACTCAAGAAAATAATCAGATTATATTTTTAAGAGGTTATAGTTGGAATTTCTAAGTAGATTTACTTAGAGAGTGGATGTAGATACTGAGTTTAGTACTGAATCATTATAAATTTATTTGTATTTATGATTATATTATTTTATTTATATCTTAATATTTGATACATTATTATTTTCTATTAAGCACTCCATAAATACTATCAAAAAAATTTTTTGAGTACAAGTAGTTAAATTTATTTTTAAAAAAAATCTAATTACCCCCCTTTTGGATTGCCATTTTGAGAAAATAAGTGGTATCGGAGTAAGTACTTAGCCCAATTGATCCAACCATTAGGAGTTAAAGATCAATGATAATCCTAATTAGTAAATCATTGTTTGAGGGCCAATCAATCAATAGACCTCTATTATTCAATGGCACCAATTACATATATTGAAAAGCATGAATGAAAATATTTATTTAAGCACAAGACTATGATATGTGGAATATTATAGTAAATGAAACACACATGCCCAATATTTAGATGGTATACCTTCTCTCAAATCTAAAAAGGACTGGGATAATGTAAATAAAAGATTGGCATTATTAAATACTAAAGATGTGAATATTTTATATTGTACTTCAGATGCTAATAAATTTAATCATATTTCTACTTGTTTATCTGCTAGAAAAATATAAGATCGACTTGAAATTACCCATGAGGATACTAATCAAGTCAAAAATTCAAATTAAATATACTTGTATATAAATTTAAGCTTTTTAAGATGGAACCTAATGAGAATATCACTAATATATTTACTAGATTTGCTGATATAATTAATGGTTTGAAAAGTCTTGGTAAAAACTATACTAATAATGAACTTATTCATAAAATTCTTAGATCATTGTCAAAGAGTTGAGAGGCCAAGATGACTATAATTCAAGAAGCTAAAATTCTCAACAAGTTAGCCTTGAAAAACTTATTAGATCACTCATGACTCATAAGCTGAATATGAATCAAAATACTAAGAAAGAAGTGAAGAAAAAGAAGACTAATGCTCTAAAATTATCGATCATAAAAGATTTAGAAAGTGATACCTCAAAAAAATCAGAAAATGATAAGTAAATGGCCATGATCATAAGGAGATTTAAAAAGTTCAAGAGGAAGAAAAAGTTTGGATTAAAGAAGAAAGGATATGCTTAAGGTGAAGGAAGTAAAGAAAAAGAAAAAAAAAAAAAAAGGAGCAACCGACCATCTGTTATGAGTGTAAAAGATCTGGACATTTTAGAGCCGACTACCCTTTACTCAAAAAGATCTGGACATCTTGCTCTTCATTTTCTGTTTCTTTGGATTTCTCATCGAGTTGAGTAGTGGACTTGAGGGCAATTGTTCTCTTCTTTTTGACATCTTCTTCTTGATGTTGTTTCATGCTTAGCTCGTATGTCATTGCGATCCTAGAAGCTCCTCCAAAGATAAAATATTCAGATCTTTGGCTTCTTGGATTGCGGTCACTTTGGCCTCCCAAGTCCTTGATAAAGACCTAAGAATCTTTCTCACAAGATCGCTGTTAGAATAAGACTTACCAAAACTTTTTAGATCATTAATAATATCCGTAAAATGAATAAATATTTTAGTTATTGATTCATCATGCTCCATTTTAAAGAGTTCATATTTGTGCACAAGCATGTTAATTTTTGATTTTTAACTTGATTAGTGCCTTCATGCATTACTTCTAATCTATCCCATATTTTCTTAGCCGACATGCATGTTGAAATACGATTAAATTCATTAGTATCTAAAGCATAATATAAAATATTCATGGCTTTGGCATTGAGTTGAGCCATTTTCTTGTCAACCTCATCCCATTCTCTTTCAGGTTTGGTTGATTCTACACCATCAATTATCTTAGTGGGTGTGTGTGATCTATTAACTATGATATTTTATATATCATAGTCAAGTGCTTAGATAAAGATTTTCATCTGAGCTTTTCAATAGGTGTAGTTTGACCCATTGAAAAGTGAAGGTCGGTTTGTGGACTGTCCCTCGGCTAGTGAAGCACCAACTTGAGTTGCCGTAGATCTTTGACTCTTTGATGGTTAAATCAAAAAAGGACTAGAGCACCAAGCTCTAATACCACTTTTATCCAGCTATGCAACCCAAGAGGAGAGGTGAATTGAGTTTTTGAAATTTTAAAGTTAATTTAGAACAAGGATTAAGTAATACTAAGCAAATTATATGTAGTGAGTGATTTAAGCAAGGTGTAGTAATAAGATGCAACAATGCAAGAAAGTAAATAAATTTAGAAAGAGAGCAAGTAAGCACTCTACAAACAATCAAGATTTATAGTGGTTCGATACCAACCTTACACCTACATCCACTCTCCAAGCTCCTACTTGAGAATTCAAATCCACTAAACCGTATGCAACAAGAATACAACGTCGGTATCTCTGACTCTAGCTATCTCAAGCTAGGACTCTTATTTCTCAGATACAAGCCAATCCAATATAATTCAATTCAAGGGTCGGACCAACCTTTTCAAGTTTTGAAACCCTTCCAAAACTAAAAAATAAGACAAAATAGAGTATATGAGTTAATCACACAAAAATATAAATTTAGCTCCTTTAATGAGTAAATAAAATTTTAAATATACTTTACACAACATGAAAAAAAAAATTTTTGATTTCTCTCAAGGTGGTTGAAGACTTGAATAAGCTCTTGAGGGGTTGGTGAACTTGAATTGAAAGCTTCTTTTGCTTGAAGAGGTCTTTTTACTTAGGGCTGAAATTAATACTTGAAAAATCTTACTTTTTCTCTCCTTTAAGTGTCTTTATATCTTCAATGAATGCTAGAGATAAAACTGAGCTGAAAATAGAACTATTGGAGATCATTAAAGGAGCATTAAATACTATCAAAAAGAGTTGCAAACTAAGCCATTACGGAAGTTTCTATCACAGGGGGTCGACTCATGGGGTCGACCTCTGCATAGGGGTCGACTCATGGGATCGATCTCTGTGGTACAGAATAGAAACTGACTGTTCTGCAATTTTGACTTGTGCAGCAATAGAGGTCAACTCATGAAAATGCATGATTAAGAATTTCAAATTTATGAAGATGCATCACTTAAATATTATAGTCAACTGTTTGAATAATAAGCATCATGAGTAGTTTGAAGATTAATTTTAAGATAGCTTATAAGATTATTTTCTTTTGATAAATTTACTTTGATAATTTTGCTTATTGCTCAATTTTAGATAATTTTGCTTATTGCTCGATTTATTTCTCTACTCTCTCTTTTTGACAACATCAATTAAGGTCATTACTCCCGCTTTTTAAGGAAAAAAAATGAAAGAGACTTTCCCTCACATAGCAATCATAAAGGGCATTTCAATTTGCTCATATAAAAGATATTGCCATTCATAATAAGCATTCTTTATATCACAGAATTAAGACATTTCAATTGAGACCATTCAAAAAAAATCAATCCAAAGACATTCATACAAGATAAAAGCATATATATACATATCCAAAATGTGACATGTATGTCACAATACATACGAGTCAAGTCAAAGTACATAGGCCATACAAAAATTATGGATAACACAAAAAAAATAACTATTCATGAGTCAATCAACCAACAATTACAAAGGCCATAAGCTAGAACCTAGACATAAAAGATTAACTATGCTAGATCTAATAGATGTCATGGCTAGAGGTATTAGAAGAGTCAGAGATATGATGAGGAGACTCAGGATCAAAGCCACGGGCACGTCCTCGACCTCGTCTGCCTCAGCCATGGGTAGAAGTACCGGCACGAGCAAAAGGACGAAAAGATGCTGTAGCCTGGGAAGCTATGGACTGTGCTAGGAGAGAAAGTCTGATGGTGTCCAATTGTTCCACAGCTCTCGTCATGAACTGCATCAAGGCACCAATCTGAGTAGAGACAGTCTCATTGGAGCCCCTGATCTCTCTCTTCAAAAATCAAATCCACTCTGCAAAACTCCTCGAAGCCTAGCCACCTCTGCAGACAGGTGGGAGACCTCCATGATGTCCTCACGCGACTGAGGAAGGGCTAAGGCTAATACCTACCTCTGCAAATTTAAAACTCTGCCCGTCAGTCTCAGAACACATCCCTCAAGCTCCTCAAGTCGTACGGACTGAGCTGTAAGCATCTGAAAGACAGTAGAAATATGAGCGATCAAGGTCTAGTCTGAAATAGCTTGAGATATCATCCTCTGAGCAAAGCCTGAGGTGACAAACTGCTAAGATAAAATGGAAGCAACACATTAGGACATCAACTCAATCTGATCGTCTGTAAGTCTGACCTTTGAAGGATCTACTCTGCTCCCAGATTGTGGTACAGAAATATACCTCCTCACAGACTCTGAGGGATCAGTCTCATGATCAGATACAAACTGAATATCAGGAGATGCCCTAGATCACGAGGAGGTGAAGATGGTCCTTCCTTCTCTACTCTCTCCTCAGCTCTCTCCTCAACACCCTTCGACCAACCGCCATCAGTCTTTGAGAAACCCATGCGGTGCAGTGTGTGGCGGTTGATGGTATTAGAGTGTGATAACTTGGTGACTGCCTCTCCCTCAAAATAGACTTCGAATCTCCTAAAGATCAGGATGAGTGTCATACCATAAGGCAAGTGAGCCTTAGACCTTTTTAGAGTTTCTCTCATGGCCTCAAATATCAAAGTAGGAAGGTTCAGTGGGGTCTCAGTGATCACATGGTACATGATGCATATGTCCCTACTAGATAAGAGGTCATGTCTGCCACTCCTAGGGACAAACAGTTTGGTTACCATGTGATGTAAAAGCCTCATCTCAACCGAAAGAATTTTTGCTTCTAATTTATTCAAGTTTTCAGTAAATGCCCTCCCTAAGATAGCACTTAATCCTTCTTCTTTGATTGGGAGCTCTATATGAGTATAGCCTTCACAAGGCAAGTGTAAGATTTGTCCCAAGTGCAATGGATCAAGAACTATGTTAACCCCTTTCACCAAAGATTTTACTGTTCCATTGCAGTAACTCAAATTTAAGTAGAATTCTCTGACCAAATCAACATAAGTATTTTCTTTTAATAAATAGTAAAACTCTCATCCTTGATTTTTAATCTTTGATCCAATAGAGAACCCTTCTTTTTCAAAAAACTTAAAGTCTATATTCTTCCCGGATTTCACTTTTCGATTGGAGAGAGGTACCTTGCTTGGACTGAGTAGGGACTGTGTAGAAGCTGGAGCAGGGGTTGGAGCAGAAGAGGGCTCGACTGCCATTCTTTTTCTACGTATATCTTCCTCTAACCCTCGAATAAATTTTTTTCTCTATAGTAGCTTTGATTTGGGAGCCATTTTGGACAGGAGAGACTTGCAAACAGCCTGAAAGATTTGATAAGGGGTAGAGTGGAAGGGATTTTAAGGTAAAGCAAAGATTTTGGAGAGATAGACGATCGGTTTAAAAAAGAGGTTTGAAGCTAGGGTAAGCTCAAACGCCCAAACGAAGAAGAAAGAAAAGAAAGATTTAAATCCTAAAGGGGCAATTTAAAGGAAAAAATTTGGTGGGAAGAGAGATTTTGAGATGAGAGTGGAGAGGGAGGTGATCTTGCTCGGTGGAATAGGGAAGACGAACGGCAAAGGGGTCGGCTCTTTGCAATCAGAGAAATCTCAGTAAAATAAAGTCCGATGGGTTTTAATAAAAAAATTATAAGTTTACCCTAGGATCGACCCTGGGGGTTGACTCATGGCAAAGAAAAATTAAAAAAATGATGGAGAAATTTTGAAAAAGCTTGAAACTTGAAGGAAGGATGTCTATTTGAGAGATTGATCATTTGAAGGATAGTTTTGAGCTTTTAGAAAAGGAGAGATATGAATTTAGCTCAAAAATAAATTGGTTCAATGAATTTTTGACAAATTGAACTTGGAATCAGAAAGATACTCAAGCTGAAGAGTCAAGGATTCCTAATTCTCTCCTAATTTCATAAAATCTATCTTCACTTAAGGTCTTGGTAAAGATATCAACTAATTATTTTTCAGTACATACATAATCAAGAACTATATCTTTATTTTGGACATATTATCTTATGAAATGATATCTAATTTCAATATATTTTGATCTAGAATGCTGAATTAAATTTTTAGTTAGATTAATAGTACTAGTGTTATCACATCTTATGGGAGTTTCATTGAGTTTGATGCCAAAATTCTCAAGTTGTTGCTTAATCCATAGGATTTGAGCACAACAACTTCTGGCTGCAATGTATTCGGCCTCGACTATAAACAGTGCTACCGAATTTTGCTTCTTGCTAAACCAAGAGATTAAGTTAACTCCAAGAAATTGGCAAGTTCCATTAGTACTTTTTCTATCTAATTTACATCCAGCAAAATCGACATCTGAATATCCTATTAAGTCAATTGATAAGTCCTTAGAATATCATAATCCTAGAGTTTGTGTACCTTTTAAATATTTAAAAAAAAATTTAACTATATTTAAGTGTGATTCTTTTGGATTTGATTGAAAGCGAGTACATAGACAAACACTAAACATAATATCTAGTCTACTAGTAGTTAAATACAATAAAGAACCAATCATGCCTCTATAAAATTTTAAGTCTATATTTTTATCTCCTTCATCCTTGTCAAGCTTACATGATGGGCTCATGGGTGTACCAATTACTTTGGAGCTCTTCATTTCAAATCTTTTGAGTAATTTTCTTGTGTACTTGCTTTGGGTGATGGAGATCCCTTCCTTTGTTTGTTTGATTTGGAGTTCGAAAAAGAATGTAAGTTCTCCCATCATGCTCATCTCGAACTCTCCCTACATGAGCTTAGCAAAATCTTGACAAAGAGTTTCATTAGTAGACCCAAATATAATATCGTCAACGTATATTTGTACAAATAAGATATCATAATGATTTCTTTTAATAAAAAGGGTTGTATCTACATTTCCTCTTGAAAAATTATTATTAAGCAAGAATTTACTTAACCTCTCATACCAAGCTCTAGGTGCTTATTTTAAACCATACAAAATTTTATTTAATTTAAAAATATGATTAGAAAAAGTATGATTTTTAAAATCGAAAGGTTATTCTATATATACTTCTTCAGCAATATAATCATTTAGAAAAATACTTTTGACATCCATTTGGAATAACTTAAAGTTCATAAAGTATGCATATGCAAGTAAAAGTCTAATTGCTTCTAATCTAGCAACAGATGCAAAGGTCTCATCAAAATTAATTTTTTCTTCTTGATTATAACCCTTTGCAACTAATCTTACTTTATTCCTAATCACATTTCTATGTTCATCTAATTTATTCCTATATACCCATTTTGTCTAATTACAGAATAATTTTTAGATTTTGATACTAAAGTCTATACATTATTTCTTTCGAATTGATTAAGTTTCTCTTGCATTGTATTTATCTAATTATAATCTTTTTCAGCTTCATCTATGATTTTAGGTTCAAACTGAGAAACAAATGCAAAATGATTGTATACATCTCTAAGTGAAGAATGAGTTCTTACTCCATGTGTAGGATCACCAATGATTAGTTCTTTGGGGTGATTGTGATCATACCTCCATTCTTTGGGTAGATCATTTGTATCTTGAGGTTGTTCTTGTTGTTCTTCACCTTCATCATCTTATTTATTTTCATGTTCTTCTTCATTTTGAATTATTGAGTCTTTTAAGGTAAGCTCCTTCATCCCTTCTATAAGAGGATCTGCATCATCAATACCTTCATACTTCCTTGAAGGAAGATCATTAGTCTCATCAAAAATAACATGTATTGACTCCTCTACTACTAAAGTTCTTTTATTGAAAACTCTAAAAGCTTTGCTAGAAGAGAAGTAACCAAGAAAAATAGCTTCATCAGATTTTGCATCAAATTTTTCTAATCTCTCTTTACCATTGTTCAAAATAAAATATCGACAACCAAAAATATGAAAAAAATATAATGTTTGATTTTCTTCCTTTCCAAAGCTCATAGAGTATTTTCTTTAGAATTGATCTAATTAAAGCATGGTTTAAAATGTAGCATACCGTGTTAATTGCTTCTGCCCAAAAGTATCTTAGGAGGTTGCTTTCACATAGCATGGTGCGGGCCATTTCTTCAAAGATTCTATTTTTTCTTTCTACTATCCCATTTTGTTGAGGTGTCTTAGGTACTGAAAAGTTGTGGTCAATGCCTTTTTTATCATAAAACTTTTTAAAATCTTGATTTTCAAATTTGGTTCCATAATCACTTTGAATATTTTGAATTGAGAAATCTTTTTCATTAGTAACTCTTCGATAAAATTTTAAGAACACATAAAAAGTTTCATCTTTATGTGCCAAAAAGAAAACCCATATAAAACAAAAGAAATCATCAATAATTACAAAGCCATAACATTTTTCACCTAAACTAGTAGTTCTAGTAGGTCTAAATAAATTCATATACAATAATTTTAATGGCCTAGAAGTTGAAACAATATTTTTAGATTTGAATGAGATTTTTATTTATTTATCCAGTTGGCATGCATCACAAATTCTATCCTTTTCAAAATTCAATTTAGGTAAACCGATAACCAATTCTTTTTTAATAAGTTTTGAAAGTAAATACATGCTAATATGTGCAAGCCTACGGTGCCAAAGCCAACTAGTCTCATTAATTTTGGCATTCAAGGCTACTAGACATTACATATTTATCTTGAAAAGATCATTCAAATCTACCATATAAATATTACCATGTCTATGTCCAACAAATTTATTGTCTTCATCATTGGGACTAGTTACTATACATAATAAAGATTCAAAAATAACTTTGTACCCTTTGTCATAAAATTGACTAATGCTTAATAGCTTATGTTTTAAACCATCTACTAATAAAATATTTTCAATATACTTGGAGAGAGTGATACCAATGTTACCTATACCAATGATCTTTCCTTTGCCATTGTCTCCAAAGGTGACCATCCCTCCATCTTTTGCATCAAGTGTGATGAATTGAGATTCATCACCAATCATGTATCTTGAGCACCCACTATCAAGATACTATTTTCGATTTGTTCCTTAGGATGCAAGACACACCTGCATACAAAAATTAAGTTTTGACTTTAGGTACCCAAATTTTTTTGGGTCCTTTTTGGTTAGTCACAATGGTTCCTTTTGGAATCCATATTTTCTTCACATTAGAATTTTCAGATTTGCTAGAGAAATATATATAGGATTTATGTCCTTCTTTACCATATTTAAAGCAAGTAATATTTGAAAACTTATTACTTGATGAGTTCACATAGAGATTTTTTAAAAAAATTTATTTCTTTAAAGGATTGTAGCCAAGATCGGCTTTATCATAAATGGCCTTTTAATTATCAAGTATCATTTGAAGTTTATTTGAACTTAGAGTGAATTTTTCTACTACAAATTTTAACTTAGCAATTTTATTTTTAAATTTCGATTTTCTTATTTCAAGATGGATTATTCATTTGAAATAATCTCATTTTCTTTTAGTAAAGATTGATTCTTTGATTTCAATTCTTTGTTCTTTATCCCTAACTTCTTTAGATCATCAACTAGATCATAAAATACTTCTTGAAGTTCTTCAAAAGTAAAGTCATTAGGAGTTTCAGCATTTACCTCATTTTCATGTGCTATAAGGCACAAGTTGGCTTATTCATGAGACTCTTCTTCTTCGAAGCTTGACTCATCACTATCACTCCATGTAGCCACCATAGCCTTTTTCTTGTACTTCTTGGGGCCCTTCTTAAGTTATGGATATTCGGATCTAAAGTATCTCAATTTCTTACATTCATAACAAATAAGGGGTTGCTCCTTATCCTTCTCCTTGCTATGCTCCCATTTTGTAGGTGGCCTCTTCCTTATCCTTTGTTTTCTTTTCTTCAAAAATCTTTTAAATTTTTTAGTGATGAGGGTCATTTCTTTATCTTGCTCTTCATTTTCTATTTCTTCGGATTCTTGATCGAGTTGAGTAGTGGACTTGAGGACGATTGTCCTCTTCTTCTTGACATCTTCTTTTTGATATTATTTTATACTTAGCTCATGTGTCATTAGCGATCCTAGAAGCTCCTCCAAGGATAAAATATTTAGATCTTTGACTTCTTAGATTGCGGTCACTTTGGCCTCCCAAGTCCTTGGTAAAGACCTAAGAATCTTTCTCACAAGATCGCTGTTAAAATAAGACTTATTAAGACTTTTTAGACTATTAATAATATCCATAAAATAAGTAAATATTTTAGTTATTGATTCATCATGCTCCATTTTAAAGAGTTCATATTTGTGCACAAGCATGTTAATTTTTGATTCCTTAACTTGATTAGTGCCTTCATGTGTTACTTGTAATCTATCTCATATTTCTTTAGCCGACATACATGTTGAAATGCAATTAAATTTATTAGCATCTAAAGTATAATATAAAATATTTATAATTTTGATATTGAATTGAGCCATTTTTTTGTCAATCTCATCCCATTCTCTTTCGGATTTGGTTGATTCTACACCATCAATTATCTTAGTGAATGTGTGTGGTCCATTAACTATGATACTCCATATATCATAGTCAAGTACTTGGATAAAGATTTTTATCTGAGCTTTCCAATAGGTGTAGTTTGACCGATTGAAAAGTGAAAGTCAGTTTGTGGACTACCCCTCGGCTAGTAAAGCACCAACTTGAGTTGCCATAGATCTTTGGCTCTTTGATGGTTAAATCAAAAAAGGACTAGAGCACTGAGCTCTGATACTACTTATTGCCCAGCTATGCAACCCAAGAGGAGAGGTGAATTAGATTTTTAAAATTTTAAAGTTAATTTAGAACCACAAGGATTAAGTAATACTAAGTAAGTTATATGTAGTGAGTGATTTAAGCAAGGTGTAGCAATAAGATGCAAGAATGCAAGAAAATAAATAAATTTAGGAAGAGAGTAAGTAAGCACTCCACAAACAATCAAAATTTATAGTGGTTCGGTGCCAACCTTGCACCTACATCTACTCTCCAAGCTCCTACTTGAGAATTTAAATCCACTAAACCGTATTCAACAAGAATACAACATCGGTGCCTCTGACTCTAGCTATCTCAAGCTAGGATACTTATTTTTTGGGTACAAACCAATCCAATACAATTCGATTCAAGGTTCGGACCAATCTTTTCAAGTTTTGAAATCCTTCCAAAATTAAAAAATAAGATAAAATAGAGTATATGAGTTAATCACACAAAAATATAAATTTAGCTCCTTTAATGAGCAAATAAAATTTTAAATACACTTTACACAACACGAAAGAAGCTTTTTTTATTTTTCTTAAGGTGGTTGAAGATTTGAATGAGCTCTTGAGGGTTGGTGAACTTTAATTGAAAGCTTCTTTTGCTTGAAGAGATCTTTTTACTTAGGGCTGAAATGAATGCTTGAAAAACCTTACTTTTTCCCTCCTTTAAGTGCCTTTATATCTTCAATGGATTTTAGAGATAAATCTGGACTGAAAATAGAACCGTTGGAGATCATTAAAGGAGCATTAAATGCTATCAAAAAGAGTTGAAAACTAGCCGTTACGAAAGTTTCTGTCACAGGGGGTCGACTCATGGGGTCGACCTCTGCACAGGGGTCGCTCATGGGGTCGACCTCTATGGTATAGAACAGAAACTGAATGTTCTGCAACTTTAACTTGCACAACAATAGAGGTTGACTCATGGGATTGTTTCTTTTGGGTGTGCCAGCCAGAAATAACGTGTTGTTCAGCCCCTTTTGACAGGAGTCGACCTAGGAGGTCGATCCAATTCTTTAAACTTGAATTTTTCTCAACATATCCATCCAAAAAGTATGAAATTACCTCCAATACATCATAAATCTTCTATTCTTGCTCTTGAGGCTTTCGAATCAGAACTTGATAAAATTATGATTTTACCTCTGAAATACAATAAATCTTTTTTCAAGCCAAAATCATTAGTAATCTCCTCAAATATTTTGTAATCATCAAAATCAATTCAAGGAGCAACAAATATCATTTTATCTCTCTTAAACCTAAAAATGGAGGAATTATAACTTTTGGAGATAATGGCAAAGAAGAAATAATCGATCTCGGTAATATTAAGATTACTCCTACTACCTTTATAGAAAATATTTTGCTTGTTGACAATTTAATACACAATCTTCTTAGTATAAGTCAATTATATGATAAGAATTTTTATGTTTTATTTAAATCATCTCATTGCATTGTAGCCAGTTTTACTGATAATGGAATTAAGTTCATAGGAATGAGACATGAAAATATTTACTTGATAGATCTTGATGATATTGGCAAGGATAACATTAAGTGTTTATTTGCTATGAATATCAAAGTCAATAAAGCTATTGGATTTAGCATAACAGATTAGATCATTCAAGTATGGATTTTATTGCAAGATTAATAAAAAAAAATTAGTTAGAGATTTACTAAAATTTAATTTTGAAAAGAATAAAGTATGCAATGTATGTCAATTAGATAAGCAAGTTGATCTTCATTTGAACATAAAAATATTATTTCAACTACTAGATCATTAGAACTTCTATATATGGTTTTGTTTCGACTAATCAAGACTATTAGTCTTAGTGGCAAATATTTTGATTTTGTTATTATGGATGACTTTTCTCAATACATATAGATTTTGTTTCTTGCACATAAAAATGAAGCTTTTAAGATATTTAAAAAATTATTTTAAAAAATCACTAGTGAAAAGAATAATAATATTTTGAAAATTAGAAGTAACCATAGTATAGAATTTGAAAATCAAGATTTTAAAAATATTTATTTTGAAAATGAAATTAACCATAATTTTTCAGTTCGTAGAACACTTTAGCAAAATAGGATGGTAGAAAGAAAAAAATATGACTCTATAAGAAATAACACGGACCATGCTTTATGAAAGTAACTTAACAAAATATTTTTAGATAGAAGTTATAAATACTATATATTATATGCTGAATTGAGCATTGATTAGACCTATTTTAAAGGAAACCATCTATGAGCTTTATTAAAAAAAAAATCAAATATTTCTTACTTTTAAAGTTTTTGGTTGTTGATATTTTATTTTAATAAATAGAAAAGGTAAGTTAGGTAAGTTTGATGCTAAATCTAATAAAAAAAAATTTCTTGGCTACTCATCATCTAGTAAAGCATATAGAGTATTTAATAGAAGAACATTAATTATAGAATAATCTATTTATGTTGTGTTTGATGAGATTAATATTTCAAATCAAGAGAAGTAGATATAGATAATGATATAGGTAATCTTGAAAAGAAAATGAAAGAAATGGTATTAAAAAATCCTCCTTCTCAAGAATAAGAAGATAAAGAGCAAGAACTAGAAGATGAAATTGATGAATTGTAGGAGCTTTCTTCATCTACTCATCATGGTACACATGATCCATCCAAGAAATGAAGGTATGCTTATAGTCACTTTAAAGAACTCATTATTAATGATCCATCTAAAGTAATTAGAACTAGAGCTTCAATTAGAGATATATTAAGTTACTTTATATTTGTGTAACACATTGAACCTAAAATTATTTTTGAAGCTGAAAACAATGCTAATTAGATTATAGCCATGCAAGAGGAATTAAATCAATTTGAAGGAAATAATATTTGAAATTTAGTTGAAAGACCTAAAAGCTATCCTGTTATTGGCATTAAATAGATTTTTTGAAATAAATTAGATGAATCAGACAATGTAATTAGAAATAAAGCTAAATTGGTTGGACAAAATTATAATCAAAAGGAAGAAACTAATTTGATGAGACTTTTGCACCAATTGCTAGGCTTGAAGCTATTAGATTACTCTTAGCATTTGCTTATTTTATGAATTTCAAATTATTTCAAATGAATATAAAAAGTATATTTTTAAATAAATATATCATAGATGAAGTTTATATAGAAGAACCTCCATGTTCTGAAAATATAAATTTTCAAATCATATTTTCAAGTTAAATAAAGCTTTATATGATTTAAAATAAGCACTTAAAGTATGACATGATAGATTAAGCAGATTTTTATTTAAAAATAATTTTAAAATAAAAAATATGGATATAACTCTTTTTATAAAAATAAAATCAAATGATCTTTTAATTATTCAAATATATATTGATTACATAATATTTGGTGCTACTAACAAGCTTTTATATGAAAAATTTGCTAAACTAATGTAAGGAGAATTCGAAATAAGTATGATAGAAGAATTAATCATTTTTCTGGACTCTAAATCAAATAAATAAATGAGGAGATTTTCATAAACTAAAGCAAATATACAAAAAAATTTGATATGGAGAATGTCAAAGACATTAGCATCCCTATGAGCTCAAGTTATAAGTTTTATCAAGATTTAAAAGATAAAGTAGTAGATCCAAAGCTTTACAAAAATATGATTAGATCACTTCTTTACTTAACTATAAGTAGCCCTAAGATTATATTTAGTATCTATATGTGTGCACATTATTAATCTAATCTAAAAGAATCACATGTAATAGAAATTAAAAGAATTTTTAGATACTTGATTGATATACAAAATGTTGGTTTGTGGTTTACAAAACATTCTTCTTTAAATTTATTTGGATATTCTAATGCTAATTTTACTAGATGTAAATTAGATAGAAAAAGTATAAGTAGTATTTGTCAATTTTTATAAGTTAATTTGATCTCATGGTTTAGCAAAAAAATAAAATTAAGTAGCATTGTATACGATAGAAGCCGAATACATTGCTGCTGGAAGTTATTGTGCTCAACTTTTATGGATTAAACAATATCTAGAGGACTATGGTATAACTTGTAAAAAAATTTCTATTAGATATGATAATACAAGTATTATGAATCTGACCAAAAATCTAATTTAGCATTCAAGATCAAAATATATAAAAATTAGATATCATTTTATTAGAAATCATGTTCAAAATAATGATATAATATATGGATTTATGTCAAATGATAATCAAATCACTGATATTTTTATTCAACCTTTAAGTGAAGAAAAGTTCTGTTTGATTAGAAAAGAATTAGAAATTTATGATCCATATAGTTAAATTATTTTTATGCAAATTTTTTGAATGCCTAAGTTATTTTAAAATGATTCTATGAATGTTTATATCAAATTTATGCTTATTGAAATATATGTTGAATTATATATGCAAATGTGCAATTGATTTTGATATGTATTAAATGTTGGCTTGATTGGTTACATCATTCCTTAAAAAGTCAAATTCTGAAACTTCTTCTATACCAGACTAAGCCAGCTAACTTAGGATTTTAGTCGATCCATCATTAGCTGGCTAATTTGAGAATTTAGCTGACCCAGATGTTGCAACTTAGTTTTTAAACCGGAAGCTCTAAGGGATCCATTCATCATTTCATTCCTATTCTCTTAACCATCCCTTTTTCAAAGCATTTGCCCCAGCAAAATCAGTCCTTCATTATTGTTTTCACTTGATTTTTGGTGGGATTTGATCTTCAATTGGCTTCAAAAAAGCAACTAGCATATCACATGAAGTGGCCCTGTCATCACTCTCCCATCAAGAGCTCATATTCTAGATCTTCCAAGGATGAATGAAGATTAGATTTTAGAAGATTAAAAACCTAGATTGGGAATAGTTGGGCACATTGGACTTATCTATTTATCCCAACTTAGTTCAAGAATTCATTAGAAATGCTAAGGCTCGATTGGATAGCATTGAGTCTTAAGTGAAGAAAGCTATAATTATACTCAATGTAGGCCGACTTGGACAACTCTTCAGGGCACCCGTTAGTGGTTCAGATTAGTTGAAAGATAAGTGTAGTGGGTTGCAAACTACGTTAGATAAGAAAGGATGGGATGTTACTGTTATGCATCATATTATTCAAAAAGTCCCTTTGAACCTTCTAGACCTCATGATCAAGTCTATGCAAAAGGTAGCTTCTCGTGCCAAGCCATCTTTCGAGAAACTTCTAAGAAGGTTGCAATTCTTTGACACCTACAATGATCAATTGCTACAATGGATGGAATATTTTTAAAAGTTAACAATTATTGGGGACTAACAGAGAGGAAGTGGACAAAGAAAGAGAAGAGCATCATATTGTGCCTGAGCAGCAGCACTTAGAGACTAAGCTTGAGTAGAGAGAGCTGGCTCCATTCACTTCATTAGCTCAGATAGAAAACACTGCAACTCAAAAGATCAAACTTTATGATGATCAATAGAAAAAATAGTACAGCACATGCATGATAGACTTCTGGGCTCCATGGAGATTCTTATTAAATGAATACTGGATGAGCAAGACTAAGCTTGATCTACTTCAGGACCATTGGATTTTAGAGACCTTCCACCACCTTCTGACCCAACTCCTACCTCATACTAATATCATTATTCTATCCATGACCCTCATAGGACATATCATCTTTTGTATGATCATATTGATTACATATGAGATAGTTACTTATGTTTAACCTTGTTATGACTGTCCTTTTGTGGTCTCATTTTGTCATAAGTAATATACACATTATACTTTTCTACTTATCTTCTTAACTAATACAATGAATGAAACATCTCCTGATTTGTGAACAAATGATTGAATGAATGAATATCATTATTATAATACCCAAAATTTTCAAACAAAAACTACTTAAAAATAATAATAATAATAAAAAGTTTGAACCAGCACATGCAATGCATGTGCTAGAAATTAGCATGCAAAGAGGGGAACGCACGCAAGTTCTTTTCTTCTCTAGATTGGGAGTTCTAAAATCTATGGAAAATTGAGATGAATTAGAACTCTAAAACCTTCCTATTTGAGGTCTATTTAAAAGCCTAAATACTCACTTTTTCCTCACCGAAAAATCTCCAAAACAATCATTATTTTCTTCCCTCTTTTCTCTCCATTTTTCCAATAGGTTTGCTTTTAATTTGATGATCAAAAAAATCTGCTCAAAATCCCATCTAAATCAAGTAAATCTCTTCTCTCTTGTTCCCTTCATTCTTCCTTGTTTTAATCTTGGATTTTTTTGAGTTTTTCTGTTGAAAATCCCTTAAAAATAATGATTTTTTTTGAATCCCCTATTTTAAGTTCTGAGCTTGATTTTCTGATGCCTGAGCCATCGTCGGTCATCAGACTAGGCCAGTTGTTGCCATCTGAGATTGCTCTTTCGGCCTTAAGGGATGCCGACGGGGGTGGGAGTCCTCCAAGCTCGAGAATAAGGAGAGCGAGAGCTCTCCTGTTTCATGAAAGAAAAGAAGGAAGAGGACCACATGGATTCCCTCTTTTGCGAAGAAAAGAAAAGAGAAAAAAAATAGAGAGTTTCTCTCTTTCTATCTCTCCTTGCTCTGAGTCTGAATCTCACCTTTCTCTCTCTAGACAGTCTAATTTTTTCTCTCTACTTTTTTTTAAAAAAAATTCTCTTTAGATTGATTCTCTCTCTTGATGTATTTCTCTTTAGAAGTCATCTCTCTTAGATTAGCCCAGTGAAAGACTCTCTTTTGATGATTTTGATGGAGCTTAGTGAAGGATCTGATCTTAAGTAAAGTATTGATTTGAAATTTATTTAGATCTACTTTTGAATTAGAATTAATGTAAAAATATAATTTTGAATAATAGATTCTGAAGAGTCTCTTAAAGGTTAATCGATCTATTCGTTCAGTGGTTTGTAAAAGGTAAGTAATGAATCATCTTCTCGAGATATTTCATATTTATTTGAAAGTAAATAATTATTCTTTAAAATTATACATGATTTATAAAATTATATTTTAGATGAAAAGTAATTCTGAAATACTATAGTTTATTGATTGTGCATATGTTCAGTAAAAATTATGATATGTTATGATACAAAAGTACTTTGATATGAATCAAATTTATACTCTCAGTCTAACTATATTTCAATGAGCTCCACCAATGAAGATTATACATTGATACTCAGTGGACTCTATCAGTGGGGGTTATGCGCTAGTATTTAGTGGATCCTGCCAGTGGGGGTTAGGTGCTGGTATTCAGTGGATCCCGTTAATGGAGGTTAAGCATTAGTCATAGTCAAAACTGTTGAGTTGTAAATATTTTGATTCGAATCAAATTTATAATTATATTTTATATGAATATTTGAAAAGATTGGATTTACATTGAATTAGTATGAAATATATTTTTATGTTTATTCATGACATTATTTTTGAATATGATATAATATCTGAAATACCTAGTTGAGATATTCATTATTTATTAGGTTATCAAGCTCATCATCTTTTTTTTTTATTTTTTAGATTCAAATAATTAAATTATGAACATGCACGTTATTTTTGAAAGAAAATTTAGAGGCGAGACTTGGCATCACCTGCTTCATTGAACTTAGATTTATTTTTATTATTTTTAGTAAAATTTTATTTGATGTAAGATATTTAATTTAGTTATTTTGAAATAAAGTTGAATAATAATTATTTAAATTTTTTTCACTATGATGCTCCGATATTGTGATAAGATGCTTATATGCTTGTGGAAAGAGTTTACTATGAGTGTACAGCGGTTGCCGCGACCTCCGGCTTGCTATCTTGGGTCAGGGGTATGACAATTATCATAAATATGCTTATTTTTGTAGTAGTTGTCTGATCCTCTTACATATTTTTTTGAAAGGAAAGGCTCCTTTTGCCTATGTAAACTTATTGCTTATGAATGATATTATCCTTTTTAAAAAATGAATGAGCGCTTTCTTAATCTCATGAATGTTTGACTGTATGGAAAATTGATTGATATTCCTTGGCTTAGTTGTTCTTTGTATTAAATGTTTGAATAAGCAATAATTCAATAAATTATTCCTCTAGTTAACCTTTTTGATTATGACAAAAAGTGGAAGAAAAAGAAGAAATGTGATTAAATACAATAACTAAAGAGAAAAAGAAGAAATAAAATGGACTGAAAGAAGAAATGTAATGGTTTTCAAAATTGACTAAAGTGAAGGAATAAAATTATGAAATTTTACTCATCTGTATAACAAAGGGGGATTTTTTTTAAAAAAAATTATTTTGAAATATTTAAAATTTGATGTGATCTTAAAAGTAGACTTAATCAAAATTATATTAAGAACTTGCATCCTCTAGATAAGATAGGAAAAGCTTCATTGAAAATCTGAAAAATTTTTAGTAAAATTTTTCAAAATCTTTAAATACTTGAAAGGTAGTACTCAAAGAGTTTTGCCATTGTTGCGCAGAGATACATTCCAAAAGAGAGGTGAATTAGATTTTCAAAATTTTTTACAAACTTAAAACAGTTATATGCACTGCTTCATTTAATTAAGTATGAATGTGGTAGAAGCTATGAATGAATAAGTAGAAATATAAAATAATTGAGCAAGTAATGGAAGACAAGTCTACACACACACAAACAATTAAATTTATAGTGGTTTGGTGTCAAGCTCAATATCTATATCTGCTCCCCAAGCAACCTCCTTAGAAAATTCATTATAATCATCAAGATTACAGCAAGATTATTTTCTAAATTTACAATCTCAATTTAGTTGATTTTACAAACTCACTAACAAAAATCTATCTCCAAGCCACTCTTAAGCTTGTACAAATCCAATTTCAGACTTGGATTAGTCTATCCCTAAATTTCAATTCTAATTGAAAGTAGTTATATATAAAAATTTGAATTCTGAAATAATAAATACAAACTCAAGCTCGTTAATAAGTGAATGATGTCTCATTGAAGCATAATCATATGAGTTGGAAAGTTTTTGTAATGAATGCTCTCTTCTTCCTCTTGAGAGTTGCTTGGATGCACAAGAAGCAAGTGGTTGGAATTGTTGCTCGCTTCTTGATTGCTCAATGAATGCATAATAAAATTTTTGAGGTGTATTGGTATTCTCTTTTCTTTCCTTTAGGTTCTCTTGAGCTCCCTTGCTTCACTGATGGCTTAGATATCTATAAATCTTTGTTAATATCACTAAAAATAAGTTTTTAGCCATTGAAGCTCAGAAAATAGCTATTTGAGAACTTCTAGACAATTCTGTAGTTTTTGAAAAAAAAAATAGCCATTAGAACTATCAGCTGTAGTAGAGTTGACTCGAGCAGCTCTAAAGTCGACTTAAGCCTTCATAGAATCGACTCAAGGTCTTCAAAAGATGACTTGAAGATGATATATAGAAAACTCTATTTATTTTTTCTGAGAGAGCCGACTCAAGGTGTGTGGGAGTCGACTCGAGGTCTATACTGGTGCCACTCTGTACGTTAGAGTTGACTCTAGATCTATTTGAGTCGATTCCAGGCTTGTGCCAGAGCCGACTTTACTCTTTCAAGAGTCGACTTTAGACCTTCTTCCCTTGAAATTTATATGGCTTGACCTCTTTAAGCTTGCTTCTTTGAGTCCTTAAGGTGAAAAACTTGAGCATCTTTGAGATAAGATTTTAGTTTCCTGAAAACTCTCCTTAAATATTTAAATATCTTATTAGTATCACTTATATACTCAAAATATTTTATTATTTATTAAAATCAAATCTAGGATCAACAACCATCATCAAAAAGGGAGAGATTGTTAGCCTGAGAATTGATTTTAATGACATCAAAGGTGTTTGAGTATAAATCATATTTACTGATGATATTTTTAAGAGTGATTGCAGGATTTCTCAATATACTCAGTTAGTTTATTCAAAAAGAAGTTCTCTCAAAAAAATTTATATTTTCAAGTTAAAGACCTTTGGTTAGAAGTAAAGAAACTAAGTTTATAAAAGAAAGTTTAGTTTAGAAGAACCTCTCAACAAACTTATATAGACACAAATAATATTTGAGAAGGTAAGTCTTGCCTAGAATAAGATTGATTAAAGAAAGCTATCTAAAATCCATTTTGGCATGCTTGGCATGTTACTGAATCGATCAAGCAAGGAGCTTAGCCGATCCAATCTTAACCCGACGAAAAGATAAACATAAAAAATTTCAAAGAAACTCCCTTAGTCGACCAAGCTTTCATCTTAGTTGATCAAGATAAGATCTTAGGTGACTCAAGCTTTTGGATAGCCGATCAAGTTTCAAACTCAAGATGAAGATAGAAAGATGAAGACTCGAGATATTTTTTAAAACCGACCCTGTGATCAACTTAACCGACTAAGATTGGAGCATTGCTGACTCATGAAGAAAGATAACCAACTCAGTCTTAGAGATAGAAGAATATAGAAAGTAGTATAAATCAGCAAATCTTCTGAGTCGATCAAAAAAATTAGTTAGCTGACCATATCAATAAGTTAGTCAACTAAGAAGACATTTGAGCCGATTCAGTCTCAACAAATAGAATAGATAGAAAGTTTAAAATCTAGCATTTATCACTAAGCCATTTTAGAGATTTCACTTAACTGACTCAACATTAGAGGTCAGCCGACTAAGTGTGTGCATGAGCCAACTCACAGTTTTTTGATAGAATAACGACGAGCTTTTAAAAATTTTGAAAACATGCTCAAATTAGTTCCAATGGCTATTTTTAAACTTTTGATGACTAGAGCGTTAATTATAGATATTTTTTATGTCATAAATGTGAAAGATTCAATGAAAAATATTTTTGAGTTTATTGAGTTATTTTTTTAAGCTAGTGAGTAGAATTCAAAAGAGAAAGCGAAAGAAATTCAAGAGTGCACTTAAATCAGTCTTTTCTATATTTATTCAACTTGAAAGAGCGGAAGAGTGCATTAAGCTGAGCAAAATACTCTTATGCAAAAATATTGAAGAATTTCTCAATCCTCTCAAGCATTTAAGGAAGAAGCTCAAGTAATCAATAGCTCATCTACCTCAACTTCTTTAGAATTTAAAAGAGTTTTATTATTTTTAAACTCTATTTTTTATATATCTTAATTTATTTTTTTGTGACAAATTTTTGGGTATAGGAACTTAGAATTGGTCCAAGACTAAAGTCGGATAGCATAATATTTTGATTGGTGTCGCTAAACAAACTGATTAGAATTGATTGTGAGTTTGAGATAAAATAATCGGTTATAAGATTGTGGTTGGTGATCTAGTTAAAACTAACAGAGTTAGATTATAAATTTAAAAAAATAATCAAACTATAATCTTAAGAGGTTATATTTGAAATTTTCAAATAGATTGATTTAAAGAGTGGACATAATAAGTGTTGAGTTTAGCACCTAATTACTGTAAACTTCTATGTGTTTGTAATTGTATTGCTTCATGTATATCTTAATTTCTGCTGCATTATTATTTTTTATTAAGCACTCTACAAATACTACTAAAAATTATTTTTGGATATAAGTAATTAAATTTATTTTTAAAAAATCTAATTCAACCCTTCCTTAAGTTAAAATGGACCTCTACTAATACTATTATTGACCATTATAATGGTTATAATGGCCATCATTTACTATTACCAAAAACACAAGGCCATCATTTACCCCATGATATTTTATTTTAATTTTTTTAATATTAAAATAATGATTTTATGAGGTGTTCACATGTGCAATTGGTAAAATATTTCAAAGTGAATGCCAAAGGACCCAGACTCAGGTGCCACCCAGCTGAGATTTCTCCCGTCCTCATTTCTAGAAGGATAAAAACAATGCCGATCGTAATACCTATAAAATAATCATATAAATGCCATCCAGTAGATTTTTTTTTTTTTCCTATAGAATTTGTACCAACGGCTCCAAAATTATTATTAAATATTTATAGATGTAGACCTGGTTCGGCATGTAATCCCATGATCTAATGGGTTGTACTGATCCAATCCATGATTTTAATGTAATTTTCAATCCATTCATCCAAACAAATTTTGAATAAAAAAAATTATATTTTAAATATCCTAAAGCAACTGATGAACATCACTTTACGCTAATTAATTCCACTAAAAAAACAACCGCGTTATTTGTTTCTAAACCAGATAATTCAAATAATATGTTCATGAGTGCATTTTATAAGAGAAATCAAACAACTCCTAGAAAAATGATGAGGAATATTATAGAAATCTATCCAGAAAATATTAAATTAATATTAATCTACCAAGGAAGCAACTTAATATGCCGTAGCATTTCTCTGACAATGAACATGAGCGGACTAATATTTAGTCCAACTAAATATTCATACTCAAGAAATATCCTAAAGCAGTGTTTACCAAAAAAAAAAAAAAGGCAGTGGATGAATATCAATTTGCATGAAGTTCTTCTTAGAAATCCGGATGATGACAGTTTTTTTTTTTCTTAACTAATATTATTATTTTATATAGCACAAACTCTTTTGAAAGAAAAATTGAAAAAAAATTTTAAATTTTGAAAAAAAACTAAATTATTTAGAAAATAGTAATATACAAATAAAGATTGTTACTTGTATTACAATACCATTTTTCCAATAGGTTTGCTTTAAAAATCTGCTCAAAATCCCATCTAAATCAGGTAAATCTCTTCTCTTTTCTTCCCTTAATCCTTCCTTATTTTAATCTTGGATTTTTTTGAGTTTTTCTATTGAAAATCCCTTAAAAATCATGATTTTTTCCAAATCCCCTATTTTGAGTTCGGAGCTTGATTTTCTGGTGCCTGAGCCACCGTTGGTCACTGGACTAGGCCGGTTGTCGCCGTCCGAGATTGCTCTTTCGGCCTTAAGGGATGCCAGCAGGGGTGGGGGTCTTCTAAGCTCGAGAACAAGGAGAACAAGAGCTCCCCTGTTCCATGAAAGAAAAGAAGGAAGAGGATCATGCGGGTTCCTCTTTTGTGAAGAAAAAAAAGAGAAAAAAAAAAAAAAAGAAAAAGAACAAAAAAAAAAAAAGAGAGAGTTTCTCTATCTTCTCTCTCCCTGCTTTGAGTCTGAATCCCACCTTTCTCTCTCTAGACAGTCAAATTTTTTTTCTACTTTCTCTCTCTAAAATTTTTTCTTTTAGATTGATTCTCTCTCTTGATGTATTTCTCTTTCTAGAAGTCATCTCTCTTAGATTAGCCCAATGAAGGACTCTCTTTTGATGATTTTGATCGACTTAGTGAAGGATCCGATCTTAAGTGAGGTATTGATTTGGGATTTGTTTAGATCTACTTTTGAATTAGAATTAATATAAAAATATAATTTTAAATAATAGGTTCTGAAGAGTCTCTTAAAGGTTAATCGATCTATTCGTTCAGTGATCTGTGAAAGATAAATAATGAATCATCTTTTCGAGATATTTTATATTTATTTAAAAGTAAATAATTATTCTTTGAAATTATGTATGATTTATGAAATTATATTTTGGATGAAAAGTAATTCTGAAATACTATAGTTTATTGATTATACATATGTTCAGTAAAAATTATGATATGTTATGATACAAAAGTGCTTTGATATGGATCAAATTTATGCTCTCAGTCTAACTATATTTCAGTGAGCTCCACCAATAGAAATTATACATTGGTACTCAGTGGACTCTACCAGTGGGGGTTATGTGCTAGTATTTAGGTGCTGGTATTCAGTGAATCTCACTAATGGGGGTTAAACGTTAGTCATAGTTGATGCTGTTGAGTTATGAGTATTTTGATTCGAATCGAATTTATGATTATATTGTATATGAATATTTGAAATGATTGAATTTGTATTGAATTAGTATGAAATATATTCTTATGTTTATTCATGGCATTATTTTTGAATATTATATAATATCTAAAATATCTTATTGAGATATTCATTATTTATTGGGTTCATCACCTCTCTCTTTTATTTTTCAGATTCAGATAATTAAATTATGAACATGAGTGTTATTTTTGGAAGAGAAATTTAAAGGTGAGACTTGGCATCATCTGCTTCATTGAACTTAGATTTATTTTTATTATTTTTAGTGAAACTTTATTTGATGTAAGATATTTAATTTAGTTATTTTGAAATAAAATTGAACAATAATTATTTGAATTTTTTCTACTATGATGCATTGATATGGTGATAAGATATCTTACATGCTTGTGGACAGAGTTTTTTGTGAGTGTGCGATAGTTGCTGCAACCTCCAGCTCACTATCTTGGATCGAGGGCGTGATAATTATCATAAATATACTTATTTTTGTAGTGGTTGTCTGATCTTTTTACATATTTTTTTTAAAGGATAGGCTCCTTTTGCTTATGTAAACTTATTGCTTATGAATGATATTATCCTTTTTATGAAATGAATGAGCACTTTCTTAATCTCATGAATGTTTGATTGTATGGAAAATTGATTGATATTCCTTCGCTTAGTTGTACTTTGTATTGAATGTTTGAATGTGCAATAATTTAACAAATTATTCCTCCTAGTTAACCTTTTTGATTATGACAAAAAGTGGAAGAAAAAGAAGAAATATGATTAAATACAATAACTAAAGAGAAAAAGAAGAAATAAAATGGACTGAAAGAAGAAATGCAATGGTTTTCAAAATTGACTAAAGTGAAGGAATAAAATTATTAAATTTTTGAAATTTTACTCATCTATATAACAAAGGGAGATTTTTTTTTTAAAAAAAATTATTTGAAAATATTTAAAATTTGATGTGATCTTAAAAGTAGACTTAATCAAAATTATATTAAGAACTTGCATCCTCTACATAAGATAGGAAAAGCTTCATTGAAAATTTGATAAATTTTTAGTAAATTTTTTTGAAATCTTTAAGTACTTGAAAGGTAATACTCAAAGGGTTTTGCCATTGTTGCCCACAGATACAATCCAAGAGAGAGGTGAATTAAATTTTCAAAACTTTTTACAAACTTAAAATAGTTATATGCACTGCTTTATTTAATTAAGTATGAATGCGGTGGAAGCTATGAATAAATAAGTAGAAATATAAAATAATTGAGCAAGTAATGGAAGACAAGTCTACACACACAAACAATTAAGTTTATAATGGTTTTGTGTCAAGCTCAATATCTATATCTGCTCCCGAAGCAACCTCCTTAGAAATTTTATTATAATCACCAAGATTACTGCAAGATTATTTTCTAAATTTACAATCTCAGTCTAGTTGATTTTACAAACTTATTAACCAAAATCTATCTCCAGCCACTCTTAAGCTTGCACAAATTCAATTTCAGACTTGGATGAGTCTATCCCCAAATTTTAATTTCAATTGAAACTAGTTATATATAGAAATTTGAATTCTGAAATAGTAAATACAAACTCAAGCTCGTTAATGAGCGAATGATGTATCATTGAAGCATAATCATATGAGTTGGGAAGCTTTTGCAATGAATGCTCTTTCTTCCTCTTGAGAGTTGCTTGGATGCACAAGAAGCAAGTGGTTGGAATTGTTGTTCACTTCTTGATTGCTCAATGAATGCACAATAAAATTTTTGAGGTGTATTGGCATTCTCTCTTCTTTCCTCTAGGTTCTCTTCAGCTCCCTTGGTTCAGTGATGGCTTAGACATCTATAAACCTTGTTAATATCACTAAAAATAAGTTTCTAGCCATTGAAGCTCAGAAAATAGCCATTTAAGAACTTCTAGGTAATTCTGTAGCTTTTGAAAAACTAACCATTAGAGCTGTCAGCTGCAGTAGAGTCAACTCGAGCAGGTCTAGAGTCGACTCAAGCCTTCATAGAATCGACTCAAGGTCTTCGAAAGATGACTCGAAGATGATGTATAGAAAACTCTCTTTATCTTTTTGAGAGAGCCAACTTAAGGTGTGTGGGAGTCGACTCGAGGTCTATACTGGTGTCACTCTATACACTAGAGTTGACTCTAGATCTATTTGAGTCGATTCAAAACCTATGCCAGAGCCGACTCTACTCCTTCAAGAGTCGACTTCAGACCTTCACTTGAAATTTATATGGCTTGGCCTCTTTAAGCTTGCTTCTTTGAGTCTTTAAGGCGAAAAACTTGAGCATCTTTGAGATAAGATTTTAGCTTCCCAAAAACTCTCCTCAAATACTTAAATATCTCATTAGTATCACTTATATACTCAAATATTTTGTTATTCATCAAAATTAAACCTAAAGTCAACAACCATCATCAAAAAGGGAGAGATTGTTAGCCCGAGAATTAATTTTAATGACGTCAAAGGTGTTTGAGTATAAATCATATTTATTGATGATATTTTTGAGAGTGATTGTAGGATTTCTCAATATACTCAGTTGCTTTATTCAAAAAGAAGTTGTCTCAAAAAATTCACATTTTTAAGTTAAAGATCTTTGGTTGGAAGTAAAGAAACGAAGTTTACAAAAGAAAGTTTAGTTTAGAAAGACCTCTCAACAAACTTATATAGGTACAAATAATATTTAAGAAGGCAAGTCTAGCCTAAAATAAGCTTGATTGAGGAAAGCTATCTAAAATTCATTTTGACATACTTGGCATGTCACTGAGTCAATCAAGCAAGGAGCTTAGTCGATCCAATCTTATTCTGAGAAAAAGATAAAAATAAGAAATTTGAAGGAACTCCCTTAGCCGACCAAGCTTTCATCTTAGTTGACCAAGATAAGATCTTAGATGACTCAAGCTTTTGGATAGCCGATCAAGTTTCAAACTCAGGATGAAGATAGAAAGATGAAGATTCAAGGTATTTTTTGAAGCCGACCCTATGATCAACATAACCGACTAAGATTGGAGCATTGCTGACTCTTGAAAAAAGATAACCAATTCAGTCTTAGAGATAGAAGAATATAGAAAGTAGTATAAATCAGTAAGTTTTCTGAGTCGACCAAGAAAATCAGTTAGCTGACCATATCATTAAGTTAGCCAACTAAGAAGAGATTTGAGTCGATTCAGTCTCAGACAGATAGAATAGAGAAAAGTTAAAAATCTAGCATTTATGACCAAGCCGTTTTAGAGATTTCACTTAGCTGACTCAACATTAGAGGTCAGCCGACTAAGTGTTTGCATGAGCCAACTCACAGTTTTTTGATAGAATAACGACAAGCTTTTAAAAATTTTCAAAACATGCTCAAATTAGTTTCCATGGCTATTTTCAAATTTTGATGACAGAGCGTTAATTACAGATATTTTTTATGTCATAAATGTGAAAGATTCAATGAAAAACATAAACTTTTGAGTTTATTGAGTTATTTTTTCAAACTAGTGAATAGAATTCAAAAGAGAAAGAGGAAGAAATTCAAGAGTGCACTTGAATCAGTCCTTTTTAATTCATTCAATTGAAAATTCATTCAATCCTTGAAAGAAGGAGTAATCAATAGCTCATCTACCTCAACTTCTTTAGAGTTTAAAAGAATTTTATTATTTCTAAACTCTATTTTTTTATATATCTTAATTTATTTTATTATGACAAGTTTCTTTGGTATAGAAATTTGGAATTGGTCCAAGACTAAAGTTGGATAGGATAATATTTCGTTTGGTGTCGCCAGACAAACCAATCAGAATTGATTGAGTCCAAGATAAAATAATCGATTGTAAGATTGTGATTGGTGATTCAGTTAAAACCAACTGGATTAGATTATAAATTCAAAAAAATAATTGAACTATAATATTAAGAGATTATATTTGAAATTTTTAAGTAAATTGATTTAAGGAGTGGACATAAGTGTTGAGTTTAACATCTAATCACTATAAACTTCTATGTGTTTGTAATTATATTTCTTCATGTATATTTTAGTTTCTGCTGTATTATTATTTTTTTATTAAGCACTCTACAAATATTACTATAAATTATTTTTGAATATAAATAATTAAATTTATTTTTAAAAAAATCTAATTCAACCCTTCTTTCTTTTGGATTACTGTCTCTGGAAACAAGTTAAAATGGACCTCTACTAATACTATTATTGGCCATTATAATGGTTATTGTTGGTGCAAAAATCTATCTGTGCCGGAGAAGCTGGAGTCGAGAGAGTCGCGGTCGCCGTCGGAACCTGAAAAAGAAGTCTAAACCGGAGGTGGGGTTGCTCCGGCAAGACCCTCCGACGCTCAAGTCAGTTCTCTGCCTCAACAAGAATGGAGTGCTCGAACGAAAATTTTAGCAGAGTTTTGGGATAGAGTTTTGAGCTTAGAGAATAACGTATCTGGGGCCCCCTTTTATAGGCGGAGGGGGCAACAGACTGATAGCGATATCTGTAACCGTCTGGCAGTGGGCTGCCCAGGGTCAGATGGAGTTTGTTGCGAAGAGTAGTGGAGTGAGATCGTGGCCACCACCGAGACATGCCACGTGGAGTCTGTTGCGGGTAGTGGAACGGCGTCCATTGTCGCGACTTGCCAGGGGATGGGAGGAATTGTGCGGTATCCATCGCAGGGAGTGAAGCAGGATCGTGGTCATTATGGCGATCTGCCAGGGAGTGATGGAGCCGCGCAAAATCTATCGCAGGAAGTAGAGCAGTGTCGTGGCCGTTACTGCGGCCTGCCAAGGAGTGATGGAGCCGCACGAAATCTGTTGCAGGAGGTGGAGCAGAGTCGTGGCTGTTGCTGTGGCCTGCCAGTGGGTCCAGGCCTGTCGGCCGAAGCTCGACTGGAGTGTCTGGCGGAGAGAGGTGGCTAGCCACCCATCTGAGAGGAGCTCAGAGTCCGGCTCCCGTAGGAGTCCGGACGAAGTCTTCCTTCAGTCGAAGTCGGAGACGAGGTCCGGCTCCCGTGGGAGTTCGGACGGAGTCTTCCCGCAGACGGAGTCGGAGGCGAGATCTGGCTCCCGTAGGAGTCCGGACGGAGTCTTCTTACGGTTGAAGTCGGGGACGAAGTCTGGCTCCCGTAGGAGTCTGGGCGAAGTCCGCCTGCAATTAAAGTCAGGGGCGAAGTCCGGCTCCCGTAGGAGTCCGGATGAAGTTTACCAGTAGTCGAAGTCGGGGATGAAGTCCGACTCCCGTAGGAGTCTGGGCGAAGCCCACCTACAATTAAAGTCAGGGGCGAAGTCTGGCTCCCGTAGGAGTCCAGACGAAGTTTACCAGCGGTCGAAGTCGGGGACGAAGTCCGGCTCCCGTAGGAGTCCGGGCGAAGTCTTCCCATAGCCGGAGTCGAAGGCAAGATCTGGCTCCTATAGGAGTCCGGACGGAGTCTTCTTGCGGTTGAAGTCGGGGACGAAGTCCGGCTCCCGTAGGAGTCTGGGCGAAGTCCACCTGCAATTAAAGTCAGGGGCAAAGTCCGGCTCCCGTAGGAGTCTGGATGAAGTTTACTAGCAGTCGAAGTCGGGGATGAAGCCCAGCTCCCGTAGGAGTCTGGGCGAAGTCCACCTGCAATTAAAGTCAGGGGCGAAGTCCGACTCCCATAGGAGTCCGGACGAAGTTTACCAGCGGTCAAAGTCGGGGACGAAGCCCTGCTCCCATAGAAGTCCGGGCGGAGTCTTCTCGTAGCCAGAGTCAGAGGCAAGATCTGGCTCTTGTAGAAGTCCGGACGGAGTCTTCTTGCGGTTGAAGTCGGGGACGAAGTCCGACTCCCGTAGGAGTCTGGGCGAAGTCCACCTGCAATTAAAGTCAGGGGCGAAGTCCGGCTCCCGTAGGAGTCCGGACGAAGTTTACCAGCGGTCGAAGTCGGGGATGAAGCTGGGCTCCCGTAGGAGTCCGGGCGGAGTCTTCCCGTAGCCGGAGTCGGAGGCGAGATCTGGCTCCTATAGGAGTCCGGACGGAGTATTCTTGCGGTTGAAGTCAGGGACGAAGTCCGGCTCCCGTAGGAGTCTGGGCGAAGTCCACCTGCAATTAAAGTCAGGGGCGAAGTCCGGCTCCCGTAGGAGTCCGGACGAAGTTTACCAGCGATCGAAGTCGGGGATGAAGCCTGGCTCCCGTAGGAGTCCGGGCGGAGTCTTCCCGTAGCTGGAGTCGGAGGCAAGATCTGGCTCCCGTAGGAGTCCGGACGGAGTCTTCTTGCGGTTGAAGTCGGGGATGAAGTCCGGCTCCCGTAGGAGTTTGGGCGAAGTCCACCTGCAATTAAAGTCAGGGACGAAGTCCGGCTCCCGTAGGAGTCCGGATGAAGTTTACCAGCGGTCGAAGTCGAGGACGAAGTCGGGCTCCTGTAGGAGTCCGAGCGAAGTCTTCCCGTAGCCGGAGTCGGAGGCGAGATCTGGCTCCCGTAGGAGTCCAAACGGAGTATTCTTGCGGTTGAAGTTGGGGATGAAGTCCGGCTCCCATAGAAGTCTGGGCGAAGTCCACCTGCAATTAAAGTCAGGGGCGAAGTCTGGCTCCCATAGGAGTCTGGGCGAAGTCCACCTGTAATTAAAGTTAGGGGCGAAGTCCGGCTTTCGTAGGAGTCCGGACGAAGTTTACCAGCGATCGAAGTCGGGGACGAAGCCGGGCTCCCGTAGGAGTCCGGGCAGAGTCTTCCTGCAATTGGAGTTGGGGGCAAAGTCCGGCTCCCGTAGAAGTCCGGGCTGAGTCTTCCTGCAATTAGAGTTGGGGGTGAAGTCCGGCTCCCGTAGGAGTCTGGATGAAGTCTGCCTGCAATTGGAGTCGTGGGCGGAGTCCGGCTCCCGTAGGAGTCCGGACGAAGTCTGCCTGCAGCTGGAGTCGGGGATGAGGTCCGGCTCCCGTAGGAGTCTGGACATCGCGAAGAATCCGATCGACGCTGGCGGGGTCCTGTCCGTCGGCAAAACTTGGGAATGTTGCGGAGGCTCGGCCGCCTGGGAGGTTTGAAGAGACATTGTCGGAGGTCGAAAGTCGGTTGGATCCCCAGAGGGTCACTCCCGTCACGAACTTCGACTGGGGGGTATTTTATACCCAACACCAGTCCCCCTACTTTCGAGTTCGAACTTCGAATGAAGGAAGTACAGAGAAATTTTCGCAGTCGAAGTTGTCCCCTTGAATCCTGTGCACGATCGCCCCCAGATATTTTGGCATTAAATGCGCGCGTGCTGGAGTCTTTTTGAATCGGGGTGATTAGAAGGGACCTTTCAGAATTCCCGCTAGTACGTTGGCTCAGGTACGGCGCAGTAATGGCTCCGTCAGCTGTCAGCCGCTTTTAGCCGCCTGTCGTGGCGAGTGGGACACGTGTCGAGCGCGGGTCGGCCTGGGGGGATTCACGATCATTATGGCACCGATCTCAGGGTCTATTTAAACCCGCCCTTCCGCCTTTAGGGGCCCTATTCCACCTAAAAGTTTATCGGTGTCCGTCTTTTCTTCGAGAGCCCTGACCCTCCTTGGCGTCTTCCTTGGCCCTAGGCGTCCTTCAAGTCATCCCTGTCCTCGCCCCTCTGTATCTTTCAGAGCGATCTAGGTTAGTCCCGGAACCTTCATTTTTTTTCTTGCCATTTAGAGGCCTTTTCTCCTCCATTTTCTTCTGTCGCATTCCTCTGATTTGGTCTCCTGTAACCCCTCATCCCTTGTCCCGCTTGATTTCTCTGGGATCTTTAGGGTTTTCATTTGAAATCATTCAAAATATCTTCCGGCACCTCCGCCTCTAGCGGTTCTGGGAGTTCTTCCGCCTCAGCCCCCCAGGACCCCCACTCTGTAGACGAACCCACATCTGGAGCTGGGCTTCGTCCGATTTTTGCGCCGGGTGCCATTCCCTGCTCCCTGACTCCGGATGAACTCCTACTGATAAGGGTTCAGTATGGAGTTCCTTCGGAGTACGATCTGGAGCTTCCTGACCCCTCCGACCGGGCTAGCACTCCCCCACCCGGTCATTTCTGCCTGTATCAGGAGGCCTTCTGTGTCGGACTCCGGCTTCCGCTTTCGCCCTTTGTCGTCGCCCTTTTCCGCTTCTTAGATATCTCTTTAGCTTCAGTTGCTCTGAATTCCTTTAGGTTTTTGATAGGGTTCCTCTTCCTTTGCCATGTAGTCGAAGTTCAGCCATCCCTTTCTTCGTTTAGGCATTTTTACACCTTCAAGCGTCATCCTTCGGTGAAGAACTGGTGGTATTTCTCCTCCCAGTTTGGCAAGAAGGGGTTACTGAAAGGTGCTCCCTCTTCAATCCACAACTGGAAGGGGAAGTACCTCTTCGTTCACTGCCCGACTTTGAGGCTGGGCCTGCCTCCTTGGGACTCTCTGAGGGACTCTGTCCGTCGGGCTCTCAGGCCGCCCGGAAGCTTCTTGACTATTCCGCTCCTTCCCTTTCCAACCTTCTGAAGGAGCAATTTTTGTTCAACATCGGCTTGAGCCCCCAGGATCCTATGAGTATTCCATCTTTTCTTTTCTCTTCTTTTCTTCCATCCTTCTTCTTTTTTTTTTCTTTTTTTTTTTTTCTTTGCGTGTCACTTCTTCCTTTTTCATCCCATCACTGATTTTTGATTTGATTTTTTTTCAGGAATGGACGCCGAAAAAGCACGAATGCTCGCTAGGGGCCTCAAGGCCCACAAAAGAAAAGGCACCGTGGCCTCTGGATCAGCAAAGAGGGCCAGAGTGGAGGAGACGAGCTCAGTCACGCCCGTCCAGGTGGCCCCCGCGGTCGACGTTCCTTCGGATGCCGAACCATCGGCTCCCCGGGCCTCTTCAAGGAGTCCCCCCACTGGGGCTCCCATTTTGGGGGTCCGTTCCATGGAGGTGCCCGTAGTCGAGAGGGGGAGGAGAAGGAAGTCGGTGGCCTGCAAGGTGAGTAGCCGTCGAGCTGCCATTGAAGAGTCCCTTGGTTTTGAAGAAGAGTCGGAGAATCCCTTCAATGACAGGGACTTGATCAAACGGTTGATCGACGGCTGCATTCTGCCTGAAGTCGTCGAGAGGATTGATCACACCGATCCTGAGCAGCGAGTTTGGGACTCCCTAGGGTCTTTTCTTGAGGTAAACAAATCTTCATTTAATTGACTTTTCGACCCTTGTTCTGATCCCCTAGCCGCCCTTGCAGATTGGGCACCAGCTCCTTGTCAATATCGAGGCGACGAACCGGACGAGGAGGGACGCTACTAGGCGGAGGAGTGCCGTCGGGCCGAGGTCGCTCGTCTCAAAGAAAAGGCAGCCGAAGTAGTTACCCTCCAAGAGGCCCTAGAGAAAGAAAAGTAGACCCGGGAGGAAGAGAAGCAGACCTCGGAGGAGACGGTGAGGAAGGCAGAGGCCGAGGTCGCAAATTTGGCGGAGCAAATCCCGGTCCTGATCTCAGAGGCCAGGGTTCTTGCGGTGGAGGAGTTCAAGGCCTCCGCAGAGATGAGGGACCTGAACGTCTGATTCAGCCAAGAAGCATTCATCAAGGGGTTCGAGCTCTGTCAGGAGAAGGTGGCCAGAAACTTTTTCGAGCTCGATCTCAGCTTCTTGGACGAGGAGTCTGAAGATGAGGCCGGTCCCTCTCCTACTGCTACTGCTACCACAGCCCCCCTTCCAGGGACACCGAGCTCTCCAACTCCTACTGCAGAGGTCTGAGACCTCCGACCTTGTATTTTTCTTTTACTGTAATTTTTTCTTTATTTTTTGTCTTTAAGAAACATCCAATCAATAAAGTTGAATTTCTCATCGTGGGTGGCTTCTCCTCTCTTCCCTCCTCCTCTTTTTTTATTTTTTCTTTCTGCAATGGGACGCGCCTTGACGCTTTTGTCTCCTGATGACAGTGTCCTGCCGTAGCGTTTCTCCTACCATGGGGGATCCCGCTGAAGTCCACGATCCAGCGTCTGAAGAAGGAAGTTCATCATTTGATGAAGAGGTCGAAGAAGATGGATGGCGAACTCTGCAGGTTGAGGAAGAGCCACTCTGAAGCCACCGCGGAGGCCACCTGCTTTCGGAATCTTCATGTGAAGGGGATCATGGAGTACAGCCGGAGGAAGGCAAACTTCGCAAAGGAGCTTGAGGAACACAAGAAGCGCACCAGCGATCGAATTTGGACCCAAGCCGCCAAGATCAGTTCTCTCAGAGTGGAGCTGTCGGCTACACAGGGGAGGATTAGCCAGTTGGAAGGAAGCTCATCCCAACTTTTAACTCAGGCCGACAGTGACCGGGAATGGTCGAAGAAAGTCTCCGACCTTCAGCAACAGCTCTAGGATGCCGAGGCGAGCTATGATGCATATCGGGCCGGCTGGCGCAAGCAGGTGGACGAATACAAGGGGAGGCTCCGGATGGCGACCGATGAGGTTGCCCGCCTACAAGGGTAGCTAGCTGGAGGGGCTCAAATTGCTTCCGCTCAGGATTCTAGCGAACTCCAATCCCTGAGAAGAACCGCAGAAGAGCTATCTGTCGCCCTTGGGGAAGGAAAGGCCGAGCTGCAGCAACTGAAGATCCAGCTGGTATGTGAGCAGCAGGGCATCAAGGACGCGGAGGCGGAATCTGAGGTCCTGAGAAAAAGGCATCGAGAGGCGGAGAACGAAAGCCAGTGATTTCATCGAAGATACATGGAGATATTAATGAGAGAGAGGGAATTGGAAGCAGAAGTCGAATGTTTAAGGCGTTCCCTGGCGAGGGTCGAAGCCGAAAGTCCGAGGTCGGAGGAAGTCGGGCCCCCTTAGGGCTCTTTTTGTCCTTTGTTCCTCTAAGTGTCTTCTTTTGTCGCTTGTCTGTTTATCGTCGCCGTTGTTGCTGTCGTTGTTGCTGTCGTTGTTGTTTTTGTTGTTTTGTTTTTGTTGTTTTGCTTTTCTTCCTTTAGCCTTCTGGGCTTTGTAGTCTATATTTCGTGAATGAAATGAAAAGGAGATTTTGTGTTACCTCATCCATGCATTGTATTAAATTATCATCCACCGAACTTCTTTTGTCTTTTAGCTTGTTCGACGTCGACGTCGTTTGGAGGTGCCCAATCATCGTCACGCTGATTTGCTTTTCTTATCATCCATGGACGTAGGCTCGAGCTCGGTGGTCCGAACTTCGCATTACCTCGAAGGGATCATTATTTTTTGACCTGTGTCGAGAGCCTTCTTAGAGATCGGGGATGTTTGGTAGGAACTTTCCGTCTTTGTTGAAGCGAGGTTCCCTAGGTCTTTGGTGTGGTTTGTTTTCCATCTGTTGCCAATGTAATTCGTCACTTTCCTTTTTAATTTTTCTCCTCTTTTTCGAGTGAGGGTTCTCCCCTTGCTTTTTGTGGGGTCGCGTAGAAGTGTAGAGGTGCCATTGAGGAAACTTTTCTCTTTATCCAATTTTATTGGGCGGCCAAGTTTTTGTCATCGTCAGGATGAGGTTCTCCTTCTGTTCTTGACGTAGTCGATCTCAGCTCAGGTTAGGACGAGGTTCTCCTCTTGTTCCCAACGGTGTTGTGGGGCACATAAGGGTCATCGCAAGGGCCTCTCCCCCCATCCGGTCTAAAAGAATCGGGCCTTCGACTTTGCACATGTTAGGGCGAGGTTCTCCTCCTGTCCCTAATATGGCTGTGGGGGCACATGTGGGTGCTGTTTGGCCTCTCCTCCCATCCAATCTAAGAGAAACCAGGCCTTCGACTTTGCTCATGTTAGGGAGAGGTTCTCCTCCTGTCTCTAACATGGCTGTGGGGGCGCATAAGGGCGTTGTAAGGCCTCTCCCCCTATCCGATCTAAAAGAACCAGGCCTTTGACTTTGCTCATGTTAGGGCGAGGTTCTCCTCCTGTCTCTAACATGGCTATGGGGGCGCATAAGGGCGTTGTAAGGCCTCTCTCCCCATCCGGTCTAAAAGAATCAAGCCTTTGACTTTGCTCATGTTAGGGCGAGGTTCTCCTCCTGTCCCTAATATGGCCATGGGGGCCCTTAAGGGCCGTTATATGGGCCTCTCCTCCGATCCGATCTTAAAATAATCAGACTTTCATTTTGCTCATGTTAAGACGAGGTTCTCCTCCTGTTTTTAACATGACCATGGGGGCACTTAAGGGTCGTTATATGGGCCTCTCCCCCGATCCGATCTTAAAATAATCAAACTTTCATTTTATTTATGTTAGGACGAGGTTCTCCTCCTGTTCCTAACATGACCTTGTTTTGATTGTTTGAAGGGGTTATCCCCAGTCGTAACAAGTCCATGCCAAAAGGGAAAGACATGCAAAGTCGAAAGAAATTTTGATTTAAAGCGAAGTCGTTAGTAATACATTTACAGGCTTTTCGAGTCCTATGGTCGTGGAAGGTCTGCTCCTCCTTGAGGTCCTCCGATGACGGAGTTGATGATCCTGATTGGAGGTCGATCTCCGGGCTGCTCTTCCCTCCTCAACGGCTCAGGCTGCGGCAGGGCCCGTGGTCGATCTTCTCTACCCTCAGGCCGACGCCGAATGAACCTATCGAGTCGACCTCGCTGGATGAGCTCCTCGATCTCGTCTCGGAGCTAGATGCATTCCTCCGTGTCGTGATCGTGGTCACGATGGTAGAGGCAGAACTTATTGGGGTTGTGCTTTTCGAGGTGCGTGCACATCCTCTCTGGCCTTGGGAGCTGCTCTCTGACTTTCATCAGCACCTAGGTTTTCGATGCATTGAGGGGGGCATAGTTGCGGAACCTTCCTGGGGGAGAGCCCCACCGAGCTCGACGCTTCGGGCTTCCCTGCCTGCGTGCTCGAGGAGGAGTCTGGACATGCTTGTGCCCGGGAGGAGTTCGAGAACGTGACCGAGCTTCTCTCGGCCCTTTTTTGACTGCGGGCTTACTCGAGTCTTCCGCCTGCCGCTCTCTCGCGGTCTCCTCATCCTTCATTTTGAAGGCTTCTTCCGCTCAGGCATACCCTTCGGCCCAAGCCAACAGGTCAGCAAAATTTTTGGGGTACTTCTTCTCCAGGGAGAACAAAAGGTCATTCTTCTGAAGGCCGCCCTTCAGAGCAGCCATTGCTACCGACTGGTCCAAGTTTCGGACCTCCAGAGCGGCGACATTGAAACGGTTGATGTAGGCCCAAATGGACTCCCCCTCCCTCTGCTTGATGTTGATGAGGGACTCCGAGCCCTTTCGGGGATGTCGGCTGCTAACGAAATGAGCCACAAATTGGTGGCTCATCTGATCAAAGAAAAAGATGGTACCCGACTTCAGTGTCAAGTACCAGTTTCTCGCCGCTCCCTTCAAGGTGGATGGGAAAGCTCGGTATAGAATGGCGTCGGGCGCGCCATGAAGCAGCATCATTGTCCGGAAGGCCTCCAGGTGGTCAATCGGGTCCGAAGTCCCGTCGTAGCTTTCAAACTGGGGGAGCTTGAAGTTCGACGGGATTGGCTCCTGCATGATCGTTTGAGAAAAGGGAGGGTCAGTACAAATGTCTTCATCGTAAGCGGGGGGAGCGTGGCGGAGTTCTTTGATCCGCCGGTTCATCTCCTGAAGTCTCCGGTCCAGAAAATCCTCTCGACTACGGGTCTCGAGGGTCTTCTGGCAAGATGGAGGTAGAGATCTTTTGAGGGTGGAATCATGGTCTGACTGGGGGCTTTCCACCCTTGGATTCATCTTTCTGGGAAAGACTGGGCGGCTGGCCCAAGTGGCCCGTCCCACCATCGGATTTTGCAGTTCTGGCGACGCTCTTTCCGATCGCACTGATGCCTGCGGCTGCTGCTGCTGTTGCATGGCCTGCACAGCTTCAGTGAGGCCTCTGACCTGCTGCACCAGTAGGTCAAATTGCTCCGTGCCAACCGCCGTTGCCGGAGGAGGGGGTAGAGGCTGGGAGACTGGAGGCGAGGCCGGAGCCTGAGATCTGGCTGCGGAGGCCGTGGATCGCCGTGTGGATGCTTTGCGGGGAGGCATCGGGCGAAGATCAAGTGGGGGAAGGAGTGGATGTTGGAGAAGATGACCAGAGGCGGTCCCGTTGAGCGCTCCTTTAAGAACAAGGGTACTGCGAAGACACAGGGTCCTTCCTCTAGCGCCAATCCTGTTGGTGCAAAAATTCGCCTGCGTCGGAGAAGCTGGAGTCGAGGGAGTCGCGGTCACCGTCGGGACCTGCAAAAGAAGTCTAAACCGGAGGTGGGGTTGCTCCGGTAAGACCCTCCGATGCTCAAGTCAGTTCTCTGCCTCAACAAGAATGGAGTGCTCGAACGAAAATTTTAGTAGAGTTTTGGAATAGAGTTTTGAGCTTAGAGAATAACGTATCTGGGGCCCCCTTTAATAGGCGGAGGGGGCAACAGACTAATAGCGATATCTGTAACCGTCTGGCAGTGGGCTGCCCAGGGTCAGGCAGAGTTTGTTGCGAAGAGTAGTGGAGTGGGATCGTGGCCACCGTCAGGACATGCCACGTGGAGTCTGTTGCGGGTAGTGGAACGGCGTCCATTGTCGTGACTTGCCAGGGGGTGGGAGGAATCTCACGGTATCCGTCGCAGGGAGTGGAGCAGGATCGTGGTCATTATGGCGATATGTCAGGGAGTGATGGAGCCGTACGGAATCTATCGCAGGAAGTGGAGCAGTGTCGTGGCTGTTACTGCGGCCTGCCAGGGAGTGATGGAGCCGTGCGAAATCTGTTGCAGGAGGTGGAGCAGAGTCGTGGCTGTTGCTATGGCCTGCCAGTGGGTCCAGGCCTATCGGTCGAAGCTCGACTGGAGTGTCTGGCGGAGAGAGGTGGCTAGCCACCCGTCTGAGAGGAGCTCGAAGTCCGGCTCCCGTAGGAGTCCGGACGAAGTCTTCCTTCAGTCGAAGTCGGAGACGAGATCCGACTCCCGTGGGAGTCCAGACGTAGTCTTCCCACAGACGGAGTCGGAGGCGAGATCTGGCTCCCATAGGAGTCCGGACGGAGTCTTCTTGCGGTTGAAGTCGGGGATGAAGTCCGGCTCCCGTAGGAGTCTAGGCGAAGTCCGTCTGCAATTAAAGTCAGGGGCGAAGTCCGGCTCTCGTAGGAGTCTGGATGAAGTTTACCAGCAGTCGAAGTCGGGGATGAAGCCCGGCTCCCGTAGGAGTCTGGGTGAATTCACCTGCAATTAAAGTCAGGGGCGAAGTCCGGCTCCCGTAGGAGTCCGGACGAAGTTTACCAGCGGTCGAAGTCGGGGATGAAGCCCGGCTCCCGTAGGAGTCCGGGCGGAGTCTTCCCGTAGCCGGAGTCGGAGGCAAGATCTGGCTCCTGTAGGAGTCCGGACGGAGTCTTCTTGCGGTTGAAGTCGGGGACGAAGTCCGGCTCCCGTAGGAGTCTGGGCGAAGTCCACCTGCAATTAAAGTCAGGGGCGAGTCCGGCTCCCGTAGGAGTCCGGATGAAGTTTACCAGCAGTCGAAGTCGGGGATGAAGCCCGGCTCCCATAAAAGTCTGGGCGAAGTCCACCTGCAATTAAAGTCAGGGGTGAAGTCCGGCTCCCGTAGGAGTCCGGATGAAGTTTACCAGCGGTCGAAGTCGGGGACGAAGCCCGGCTCCCGTAGGAGTCCGGGCGGAGTCTTCCCGTAGTCGAAGTCGGAGGCAAGATCTGGCTCCCGTAGAAGTTCGGACGGGGTCTTCTTGCGGTAGAAGTCGGGGACAAAGTCCAGCTCCCGTAGGAGTCTGGGCGAAGTCCACCTGCAATTAAAGTCAGGGGCGAAGTCTGGCTCCCGTAGGAGTCCAGACGAAGTTTACCAGCGGTCGAAGTCGGGGATGAAGCCGGGCTACCGTAGGAGTCCGGACGGAGTCTTTCCGTAGCCAGAGTCGGAGGCGAGATCTGGCTCCCGTAGGAGTCCGGACGGAGTATTCTTGCGGTTGAAGTCAGGGACGAAGTCCAACTCCCGTAGGAGTCTAGGCGAAGTCCACCCGCAATTAAAGTCAGGGGCGAAGTCCGGCTCCCGTAAGAGTCCGGACGAAGTTTACCAGCGGTCGAAGTCGGGGACGAAGCCCGGCTCCCGTAGGAGTCCGGGTGGAGTCTTCCCGTAGCCGGAGTCGGAGGCAAGATCTGGCTCCCGTAGGAGTCTGGACGGAGTCTTCTTGCGGTTGAAATCGGGGACGAAGTCCGGCTCCCGTAGGAGTCTGGGCGAAGTCACCTGCAATTAAAGTCAGGGACGAAGTCCGGCTCCCGTAGGAGTTCGGACGAAGTTTACCAGCGGTCGAAGTCGGGGACGGAGCTGGGCTCCCGTAGGAGTCCGGGCGGAGTCTTCCCGTAGCCGGAGTCGGAGGCGAGATCTGACTCCCGTAGGCGTCCAGACGGAGTATTCTTGCGGTTGAAGTCGGGGATGAAGTCCGGCTCCCATAGGAGTCTGGGCGAAGTCCACCTGCAATTAAAGTCAGGGGCGAAGTCTGGCTCCCGTAGGAGTCTGGGCGAAGTCCACCTGCAATTAAAGTCAGGGGCGAAGTCCGGCTCCTGTAGGAGTCCGGATGAAGTTTACTAGCGGTCGAAGTCGGGGATGAAGCCGGGCTCCCGTAGGAGTCCGGGCGGAGTCTTCCTGCAATTGGAGTTGGGGGCGAAGTCCGGCTCCCATAGGAGTCCGGGCTGAGTCTTCCTGCAATTGGAGTTGGGGGCGAAGTCCGGCTCCCGTAGGAGTCCGGACGAAGTCTGCCTGCAATTGAAGTCGTGGGCGGAGTCCGGCTCCCGTAGGAGTCCGGACAAGGTCTGCCTGCAATTGGAGTCGTGGGCAGAATCCGGCTCCCGTAGGAGTCCGGACGAAGTCTGCCTGCAGCCGGAGTCGGGGACGAGGTCCGGCTTCCGTAGGAGTCCGGACGTCGCGAAGAATCCGGTCGACGCTGGGAGGTTTGAAGAGACGTTGTCGGAGGTTGAAGGTCGGTTGGATCCCCGGAGGGTCACTCCCGTCACGAACTTCGACTGGGGGGTATTTTATACCCAACAGTTATAATGACCATCATTTACTATTATCAAAAAAACAAAGTCATCATTTACCCCATGATATTTTATTTTAATTTTTTAATATTAAAATAATGATTTTATGCGGTGTTCACATGTGCAATTGGTAAAATATTTCAAAGTGAATGCTAAGGACCCAGACTCAAGTGCCACCCAGCTGAGATTTCTCCCGTCCCCATTTCTAGAAGGATAAAAACAATGCCTATCGTGACACCTATAAAATAATCATATAAATGCCATCCAGTAGATTTTTTTTTTTTTTGCCCCTCTAGGATTTATACCAACGGCTCTAAAATTGTTACTGAATATTTATCGATGTAGGCCTGGTTCAGCATGTAATCCTACGATCTAATGGGTTGTACTGACCCAATCCATGATTTTAATAAAATTTTCAATCTATTTATCCAAATAAATTTTGAATAAAAAATTATTTGTTTCTAAACCAGATAATTCAAATAATATGTTCATGAGTGCATTTTATAAGAGAAATCAAACAACTCCCAGAGAAATGATGAGAAATATTATAGAAATCTGTCCAGAAAACATTATGTTAATATTAATCAACCAAGGAAGCAACTTAATATGCCGTAGCATTTCTCTAACAATGAACATGAGCGGATTAATATTTAGTCCAACTAAAAAATCATACTCAAGATATATCCTAAAGCATTGTTTACCAAAAAAAAAAAAGGTAGTGGATGAATATTAATTTGCATGAAGTTCTTCTTAGAAATCCGGATGATGACAGTTTTTTTTTTCTTAATTAATATTATTATTTTATATAGCACAAACTCTTTTGAAAAAAAAAATTGAAAAAAAAATTTAAATTTTGAAAAAAAACTAAATTATTTAGAAAATAGTAATATACAAATAAACCATGTCGCCGACCTTCTCGTAAAAAGTAAATCCTCAATGAATCATGTTGCCGACCTTGAGGAGACCTTCAGCGCCCTCCGAAAATACAAGATGAAGCTGAATCCGGCCAAGTGCGCTTTTGGAGTAACCTCAGAAAAATTTTTGGACTTCATGGTATCAGAATGCGGGATCGAAGTAAATCCAAAAAAATTTCATACCATCCAGAAAATGACCGCCCCGAAGTCAATAAAGGAAGTTCAGCGCCTTACTGGGAGAGTAGCAGCTCTGAATCGCTTCGTCTCAAGGTCGGCCGAACGATGCCTGCCTTTCTTTCAAACTCTCAAGCAGCCGAAGAACTTCTATTGGACCACTGAATGTCAGCAAGCATTTGAAGAATTGAAGAACTACCTCAGCTCATCTCCGCTATTGGCAAAGCCCGAACCCAGAGAGGAGTTGTTCCTGTACCTGGCGGTCTCCCCTGTGGCTCTCGCAGCAGTTTTGGTTAAGGAAGAAACAAAAATTCAACGGCCGATCTACTATATAAGTCGAGTATTGTGAGATGCCGAAATCAGGTATACTAAGTTAGAGAAACTAACTTATATCTTATTGATTGCAGCTCGAAGGCTCCGACCTTACTTTCAAGGGCATACCATAACACTGCTCACCGACCAGCCGATTAAGGCGGTACTGCATCGAGCGGATGCTTCCGGAAGGATAGCGAAATGGGCAGTTGAGCTCACAGAATTCGACATCAACTATCGACCTCGGTCGGCGATAAAAGTCCAGATATTAGCAGACTTCATAGTGGAGTACACTATTCCGGAAGAGGCCGAGCTTGAACGAGGTGAAGCTGACAACCCCGGGCTCCAGCCGAACTCCCTTGAGGAAAGAACGGATCTCCCTGATGGTTTCTGGGCCCTCTATGTGGACAGTTCCTCCAACATGTCAGGCGCAGGTGCGGGCCTGATCTTGGTCAATCCAAAAGGAATTATCGCGGAGTACGTGCTGCGCTTCGAATTTTCTGCGACAAATAACGGAGCAGAATATGAAGCTCTGATTGTAGGACTGAGGATCGCCAAAGAGTTAGAAGTAGATCAGCTCCAAGTCTACAGTGACTCCCAATTGGTGGTGGGACAAGTCAGCAAAAACTATGAAGTCCGAGAGGACAGTATGGCCAAGTATCTCGAAAAGGTAAAAGAGATCATCCCTGCCTTCGACAGCTTTGACATCAAGCAGATTCCAAGAGCAGAAAATACCAGGGCCGACCTTCTCTCCAAGTTGGCTATACTGGCTCCGGCTAAACACCCCAAGGAAGTCTTTTTTGAAGTTCTGAAGTGCCCAAGTATGGAAGAACCACAGCTTGTAATGGAGATCAGCCATAAACCCAGCTGGATTGGCCCACTAGTTGCATATCTCAAGGACAGGGTTCTTTCTTATGATGCAAAAGAAGCTCGGAAGCTTAGGAACCAGGCCTCCCGATATATCCTTTATGAAGACAAGCTGTACAAGAGGTCGTACTCTATGCCCCTCCTGAAATATCTCTGGCCTTCTGAAGCCGACTTCGCCTTGTGGGAGGTACATGAGGGAGTCTGCGGAAGTCACCTAGGGGCCAGATCTTTATCCCACAAATTGCTCCGACAAGGTTATTACTGACCTACAATGTACCACGACTCCATCGAATATGTCAGAAGGTGTGATTGGTGTCAGAGATATGCAAATATCCAAAGGCAACCCGCCTCCGAACTTACACCCTTGAGTGCCCCATGGCCGTTTGCACAATAGGGGATGGATATCCTCGGATCTTTTCTCATGGCATCCGGGCAGCAGAAGTTCCTTCTGGTGGCCATTGACTACTTCACCAAGTGGGTCAAAGTTGAACATTTGGCAAAAATCACAGAAGCTAAAGTACAGGACTTCGTCTGGAAGTCAGTTGTCTGTAGGTTCGGCTTACCCAGAACTCTCATTACTGATAATGGGCGATAATTTGCTGGAGCAAGATTTGCTGAATTTTGTGAGGACTTAAACATCTCCCATAACTTCACGTCAGTAGCCCATCCGCAAGCAAACGGTGAAGCCGAGGTTACTAATAGGACTCTGCTGCAAGGAATCAAGGCAAGACTTGAAAAAGCAAAGGAAACTTGGACGGATGAGCTTTATCATGTGTTGTGGGCATACCGAACTACCCAAAGACTACCCACAGGGGAGACCCCCTTTGCCTTAGCCTTCGGAACAGAAGCCATGATCTCGATCGAACTCCAGCTTCCATCGGTGCGAGTCGTGGCATTCGACAAGCAGCGCAACTCACAGAATCTCAAGGCCAACCTCGACTTGTTAGAAGAAAAGCGGGAGACAGCTCAAGTTCGGATGGCAGCCTACAAGCAGAAAGTAGCCCACTACTACAACTCCCGGGTCAAGAGCAAAGCCTTCAAAGTGGGGGACTTAGTACTTCGGCGAGTCGCTATTTCACAACCACAGAACCAAGAAAAACTTACCTCGAACTGGGAAGGCCCGTATGAAGTCAAGGAGGTAGTCCAACCCGGAACATACTATCTAAAAGAGCTCAGAGGAGCAGACCTTTCACGACCATGAAACTCAAAAAATCTACGAATGTATTACCGATAACTTTGCCTTAAATAAAAGTTTCATATTCGCATATCTTTTTTTTGGCATGAGCTTATAACGATAGGAAGTAGCTCCCTCAGACAATCGAAATCAAGCATGTTAGGAACAGGAGGAGAACCTCATCCTAACATGAGCAAAGTCGAAGGCCCGATTATTTAGAGATCAGATGGAGGGAGAGGCCCTCGCAACGGCCCTTATGCACCCCCACAGCCATGTTAGGAACAGGAGGAGAACCTCGTCCTAACATAAGCAAGGTCGAAGATCCGATTATTTAGAGATCAGATGGAGGGAGAGGCCCTCGCAACGGCCCATATGCGCCCCCACAGCTATGTTAAGAATAGGAGGAGAACCTCGTCCTAAGATGAGCAAGGTCGAAGGCCCGATTATTTAGAGACCGGATGGGGGGAGAGGCCCTTGCAACGTTCTTACGTGCCCCCACAGTCCTGTTAGGAACAGAAAAAAATCTCATCCTAGCATGAGCCGAAATTGACTGTGTTAGGAACAGGAGGAGAACCTCGTCTTGACACAAATGAAGACCTGATCGTCTAAGACTAGATGAGGAGAAAAGCCTCCTCAACGGCTCCTCTACATCCCTACAACCCCGTTAAGAGCAGAGGGAAAACCCTCGCCCAACATAAAAAAAAGGAGGAGATAAAAAGAAAAAGCGACGAACTACGCCAGTGATAAGGAAAAAAAAACTACATCAAAGACACAAGGGACCTCATCTCAATGAGGAAGAAAATAGACTTCCTCAAAATAACGAGAAGTTCGACTCCAAGCTCAAACACTGGGAGAAAGCGTTAAACTTGAATGACCTCAAAAAGATCCTCGATCATGAACAAAAAGGGCAGTCAATACAGCAATGACTAGGAACTTCAAACAACATCGACATCAAACAAGACAAAGGACGAGAGAAGTTCAGTAAGTGATAACTCAGAGCAATAGTATACAAGGTGATGAGAAATTTTTTTTCATTTCATTAGTAAAGGGTGCATTACAAAGCCTTTGAAGGCCAAAAAAGAAAAACGATAAGAAAAGAAAAGAATATATGGAAGAACAAAAGGTAAAAAAAAAAGCTCTAAGGAAGCTTGGCTTCTTCAGACTTCGGACTCTCGGTTTCAGCCATTGTCAAGGATTGCTTTAAGTTCTCAACTTCTTCTTCTAGTTCCTTCTTCCTTAAAAGCATCTCCCAATACATTTGGTGGAACCGCCGGCTTTCGCCTTCCGACTCCCGAAGCCTCTTCCTCAGAATCTCAAACTCTGCCTCGGCATCCTTGACCGCCTGCTACTCATAGGCCAGTTGAATGTTCAGCCGCTGTAGTTCGGCCTTCTCCTGCCCAAGGACCATGGACAGTTTTTTCATGGTCCCCCTCAAGGAGCGGAGCTCGTCAGAGCCTTGTACCAAAACAGATTGGACTCTCTCGGACAACTGCCTCTGAAGGCGGGCAACCTCGTCAGTTGTCATCTTGAGCCTCCTTCGGTAGTCGTCCACTTGTCCGTACCAGCCGACTCGGTAGGCATTGTAGTTCACCTCGACGTCCTGCAACTACTTCTGGAGGTCGGAGAATTTCTTCGACCAGTCTCGGTCGTGGTCGGCCTGAGTCGTGAGCCAGGACGAGCTCCTTCCAACTGGCCGATCTTCTCCCATGCAGCCGCCAACTCGACCTCAAGAGAGCTGATCTTGGAAGTTTGAGTCCAAGATCGGTCGCTGGCATATTTTTGGAGTTCCTCAAGCTCCTTCACGAAGTCAGCCTTTCTCCGGGTGTAGTCCATGAAGCCCTTCTTGTGGAGGTCCCGAAGGCAGGTAACCTTCGCGATGGCTTTCGAATGATTCTTCCTCAGCTGGTGAAGTTCATCGTCCAAATTTTTTGATTTCTTCGTTAGGTGACGAACTTTCCTTTGGAGATCTCGGATTATCGACTTCAGGGAATCCCCTGTGGTAGGGAAGAGCTTTGGCAGGCACTGTTGTTGGGAAACAAGAGCGTCACAACATAAATCAGTACAAGAAAATAAAAGAAGAAGAAAAAGGAGCTCTCTATAAAGAAGAATCTGATTTCATTGATTAAACAGCTCTTAAGTACAAGAGAATGAGAAAAAGTAGCAACAAAGAAAAAAAAATAATATATACAAAATTAGAGGTTTCGGACCTCTGGGGCAAATGTGGAGGGGCTCGGTGCTCCCGGAAGGTTGGCCGCGGCAGCCGCGGCAGTCGAAGAAGTTCCGACTGGAGGAAGACCGACAGCGGCTTCAGAAGGTCTGGCTTCATCGTCAGATGCCTCATCTAGGAAGTCGAGGTCCAGTTCAGAAAACTTTCCGACCACCTTCTCTTGGCAGAGCTCGAAGCCCTTGATGAAGGCAGCCTGGCTGAACTAGACCTTCAAATCCCTCATCTCGGAGGAGGTTTTGAACTCCTCCACTGCTTGGACCATTGCCTCCGAGATCAGGGTTGGGATCTGCGCCTTCAGCTCGAAGACCTCGACCTCCGTCTTCTTTCTTTCCTCCTCCAAGGTGGCCCTCAGATCTGCTGAGGTTTGTCCCTCCTTCTGCAGTGCCTCTTGGAGACTCGCGACTTCAATGATCTTCTCCTTGAGGCGGGCGGCCTCGACCAAGCGACCTTCCTCCACCTGAACCGCTTCCTTCTTAGCGTTGTTCATCGCCTCGATGTTGGCAATGAGCTGGTGTCCAATCTGCAAGAGCAGCCAGGGAGTCAATATAAAAGCTGAGGAATAAGCTAAGTAAAGAGGCGAGAAGAAGAAAGAAGTAAATTGACCTACCTCGAGAAAGGACCCCAGAGAGTCTCAGACCCGCTGCTCAGGATCGGCGTGGACGATCCTGTGGATGACCTCGGGCAGGATGCACCCGTCGACCAATCTCTTTATTAAATCCCTATTGTTGAAGGGATTTTTCCTCGGATCTTCTTCAGAGCTGTCGGCCCCCTCGATGGCAGCCCTGCTGCTGCGGCTCTTGCGGGCTAGTGTCTTCTTTCTCCTCCTCCGTTCGGCCCCCGGTGCCTCCTTGGACTGAGCCTCTGGAGCGGAAACCTCGACCGGGGGGCTTCTTGAAGAGGCCCGGGGGACTGCGAGCTCGACGTCGGAGGGAGCATCGACGGCAATAGCCGCCTGGGCAGGCACGGTCGAGCTCGTCTCTTCTACCCTTGCCCTCTTCGCCACCCCCGAGGATGCGGCGCCTTTCTTTTTTGTAGGTCTTGAGACCCTGGGCTAGCATTTGAGCTGCGTCAGCATCCATATCTGCAATGAAAGAAGATCGGCACAGCTTAGAAAAAGAACAAGAAAAAAGAAAAAGTGGCGAATGATAAAAAAATAAAAATAAAAATAATAAAATATCGACAGGGTTGAGAGGGCTTAGGCCGATGTTAAATAAGAGTTGTTCCTTCAGGAGGTTGGAGAGAAGAGGAGCAGGATAAGCCTCGAGTTTATTGGAGGCTTCAAGGTCGTCCCGTCCCAGGCTAGGAGCCCGACGGATGGAATCCCTCAGGGAGCCCCAGGGGGGCAAACCCAGCTCCAAGGTCGGGCATCGGACGTAGAAGTACCTCTCCTTCCAGTTGTGGATAGAAGAGGGGGCACCTTTCAGCAACCTCTTTCTATTGAACTGGGGGAAGAAGTACCACCAGTCTTTTGCCGAGAGATGATGCTTAAAGGTATAGAAATTTCTAAACAAAGAAAGGGTTGGCCAAACTTCAGTTAAACTACAGAGGGAAAAAAATTCTATCAGAAATCTAAAGGAGTTCGGCGCTACAGAAACTAAAGAAATATTTAAGAAGCGAAAAAGAGCAATGATGAAGGGTGGAAGCGAAAGTCAAAGTCCGGCGCGAAAAGCTTCTTGGTATAAACAGAAGCAGCCGGGGGGAGGGGTGCTAGCCAGGCCAGTCGGCCCAGGAAGCTCTAGCTCGTACTCCGGAGGAACTCCGTACTGAATCCTAATCAGTGAGAGTTCCTCCAGAGTCAGAGAGCTGGGGATGGTATCTGGTACAAAGATCGGATGAGGTTCATCTACAGAACTAAGATTTTGGGGGGTTGGAACGGACGAACTCCTAGAACTGCTAGAGGAGGAAGTGTTGGAGGACATTTTGAATCAAGTGAAAATCCTAAAAATTTTAAAAAAATTAGAAAAAATAAAAAATGGGGCGCTCACGGAAAACCGAACAGACGGAATGTAAAGGAGGAAAAATGGAAGAAGAACAGCAAGAAAAAAAAGGAGAGAAGTTTTGGAATAAACCTAGGCTGGTCCGAGAGATGCAGAGATGCAGAGATGGGGGTCGACTCGAAGAATGCCTAAGGCCGAGAGGGATGCTGGAGAAGAACGAAACTCTTGGAAAGAAGGAGGGACCAAAGAAACTCTTAGGCAAAGTGAAACCCCTGAAGGAGGGGGGGCGTGTTTAAATAGGCAACAGGGTTCGGCGCAATAATGATTGCAGATCTCCTCTGGCTGATCTACAACCACCGCGTGTCCCACTCACCGTGACAGGCGGCTGAAGGTGGCTGACAGCTGATAGAATCATTATTGCACCGTACCTAAAGCAATGCTCCAGTAGAAATTCTAAAAAAATCTTTTCAGGTCGCCTTGATTTGAAAAGACTCCAGCACCAGCGCACCAAACATCAAAATATCTGGAAACAACTGAGTACAAAAATTGAGGGAGGCAACTTTGGCTGTGAAAATTTCTCTGTACTTCCTTCATTCGGAACCCAAACTCGAAAGTAGGGGGACTGGTGTTGGGTATAAAATAACCCCAGCCAAAGTTCGTAAAAGGCCGACCCTCCCAGGGCTCTTCTGGCTTTCAACCTTGTGCGGCGTCTTTCTGAACTTCCCCGACTGTCCGAGCCTCCATAATACCATCCGGACTCCCCCAGCGGTCGACCTTCCACAGTGTCCTCTAGATTCCTCCAACGGACGAACTCCTATCATGCCATTCGGATTTCTCCAATAATGAGCTCCTCCATTCATCTACCAGACTGCTCCAAATGCTCTCTGGGCTTCACTACCGGCCGATTTTCTACAATGATTGACTACCCTCCGAATCTCTTTCAGACTTCTTCCAGCCACGATCGACTTTACTCCGAACTTCTTTTGGACTTCGTCAATGATCGAGCTTCTCCAGCAGTAGGACTTCTATAGTAACCAGACTCCATCCAAGTTTCTACGATGGTCGACCGCCTTCCGAATTTTATCCGAGCTCCTACAAGAGCCAGACTCCGTCCGAACTCCTATAACGGACGGACTCCACCAGTCGGATTTCTACTCCAAACTTCTACTACAAGCAGGCTTCATCCGAGCTTCTACAGTAAGCGGCATCCTTTCGGACTCCTACAAGGACCGGACTCCGTCCGAACTTCTACAACAGAATTTAACCGACTGTCTCCAGTATCTTTCGTACCTCTTCGAGCCGTCCACCTTCAACAGCGTCAACTAGACTTCTACAGTATCCTCCGGACTCCTCCAGTGGACGAACTTCCACAACGCCTCCCGAACTTCACTATCGGTCAACCTTCAGCTGGACTCCTCATGAAATCGGACCTCTCCAGCAGACAGTCTTCAGGCAAGCTTCCACATCGGGTAAATTTCAGATGGACTTCTCTAGCAATCGGACTCCTACCGGACTTCTCCAACAGAAAGTTCTCCGTCCGAGCTTCTACAGTAGATGACTTCCGCCTGCAGCATCAGCGCCTAAGGCACCCCATAACTGTGGACTCGTCAGCAACCTCGAAAATATCCGAGCTTCTCTTAGATTGCTAAGACAGAGAGCCATTCCACTCCACCAGATGTCCCAACCGAGCTTCAGCTATCCAGCCCGAACTCTCCGACAAGTCGCGACAACGGACACCACTCCACTTCCTGTAACAGATTTCACGTGGCCCCACCACTCTCTGGCAAGTCGCGACAACGAACACTACTCCACTCTCCATAACAAACTCCACGTAGCCCTGAACGGCCCATTGACGCCACTACTCTCCGTAACAAACTCTGCATGGCCCCGAACGGCCCACTACCAGGCAGTTACGGATGTCGCTGTCAATCAGTTACGCTCTCCCGTGTATAAAAAAAATCTCCAGATACGTTCTTCTCTAAGCTCAAAAACTCTATCTCGAAACTCTGCTAAAATTCCATTCGAGTACTCCATTTCTTTTGAAGCAGAGTACTGACTTGAGCATCGGAGGGTCTTGCCGAAGCACCCCTAACTCTGATTTAGACTTTCCTTGCAGGTCTTGGCGGCGGTCACGTTCCTCTCGACTCCAGCTTCTCCGACGTAGGTGAAATTCTGCACCAACACTAAGTTTACAAAAGAAAGTTTAGTTTAGAAGGACCTCTCAACAAACTTATATAGGCACAAATAATATTTAAGAAGGCAAGTCTAGCTTAAAATAAGATTAATTAAAGAAAGCTATCTAAAATTCATTTTGACATACTTGGCATGTCACTTAGTCGATCAAGCAAGGAGCTTAGTCAATCCAATCTTATTTTGAGAAAAAGATAAAAATAAGAAATTTCGAAGGAACTCTCTTAGCCGACAAAGCTTTCATCTTAGTTGACCAAGATAAGATCTTAGATGACTCAAGCTTTTGGATAGCCGATCAAGTTTCAAACTTAGGATGAAGATAAAAAGATGAAAATTCGAGGTATTTTTTGAAGCCGACCCTGTGATCAACATAACCGACTAAGATTGGAGCATTGCTGACTCTTGAAAAAAGATAACCAATTCAGTCTTAGAGATAGAAGAATATAGAAAGTAGTATAAATCAGCAAGTCTTCTGAGTCGATCAAGAAAATCAGTTAGCTGACCATATCATTAAGTTAGCCAACTAAAAAGAGATTTGAGTCGATTCAGTCTCAGACAGTTAGAATAGGCAGAAAGTTGAAAATCTAGCATTTATGACCAAGCCGTTTTAGAGATTTCACTTGGCTGACTCAATATTAGAGGTCAGCCGACTAAGTGTTTGCATGAGCCAACTCACAGTTTTTTGATAGAATAACGATGAGCTTTTAAAAATTTTCAAAACATGCTTAAATTAGTTTCAATGGTTATTTTCAAACTTTTGATGATTAGAGCGTTAATTATAGATATTTTTTATATCATAAATGTGAAAGATTCAATGGAAAATATAAATTTTTGAGTTTATTGAGTTATTTTTTCAAACTAGTGAGTAGAATTCAAAAGAGAAAGTGGAAGAAATTCAAGAGTGCACTTGAATCAGTCCTTTTTACATTCATTCAACTTGAAAGAGTGGAAGAGTGCATTAAGCTGAGCGAAATACTCTGGTGCAAAAATATTAAAGGATTCTTCAATCCTCTCAAGTATTCAAGGAAGAAGCTCAAGTAATCAATAGCACATCTACCTCAACTTCTTTAGAGTTTAAAAGAGTTTTATTATTTCTAAACTCTATTTTTTATATATCTTAATTTATTTTATTATGACAAGTTTCTTGGGTATAGAAACTTGGAACTGGTCCAATATTAAAGTTGGATAGGATAATATTTTGATTGGTGTCGCCAGACAAATCAATCAGAATTGATTGAGTCCGAGATAAAATAATCGATTGTAAGATTGTGGTTGGTGATTCAGTTAAAACCAACTGAGTTAGATTATAAATTTAAAAAAATAATCGAACTATAATCTTAAGAGGTTATATTTGAAATTTTCAAGTAAATTGATTTAAGGAGTGGACATAAGTGTTGAGTTTAACATCTAATCACTATAAACTTCTACGTGTTTGTAATTGTATTGCTTCATGTATATTTTAGTTTCTGTTATATTATTATTTTTTATTAAATATTTTATAAATATTATTAAAAATTATTTTTAAATATAAATAATTAAATTTATTTTTAAAAAATCTAATTCAACCGCTATTCCTTTTGGATTACTGTCTCCGGAAACAAGCTAAAATGGGCCTCTACTAATACTATTATTGGCCATTATAATGGTTATAATGGCCCTCATTTACTATTACCAAAAAAACAAGGCCATCATTTACCCCATGATATTTTATTTTAATTTTTTTAATATTAAAATAATGATTTTATGCGGTGTTCACATGTGCAATTGGTAAAATATTTCAAAGTGAATGCTAAGGACCCAGACTCAAGTGCCACCCAGCTGAGATTTCTCCCGTCCCCATTTCTAGAAGGATAAAAACAATGCCTATCGTGACACCTATAAAATAATCATATAAATGCCATCCGGTAGATTCTTTTTTTTTTTTTTTGCCCTCTAAGATTTATACCAACGGCTCCAAAATTGTTACTGAATATTTCTAGATGTAGGCCTGGTTCAGCATGTAATCCTACGGTCTAATGGGCTGTACTGACTCAATCTATGATTTTAATAAAATTTTTAGTTTATTTATCTAAATAAATTTTGAATAAAAAAATTATATTTTAAATATGCTAGAGCAACTGATGAACATCACTTTACGCTAATTAATTCCACTAGAAAAACAACCGCGTTATTTGTTTCTAAACCAGATAATTCAAATAATATGTTCATGAGTGCATTTTATAAGAGAAATCAAACAACTCCCAGAGAAATGATGAGAAATATTATAGAAATCTGTCCAGAAAACATTATGTTAATATTAATCAACCAAGGAAGCAACTTAATATGCCGTAGCATTTCTCTAACAATGAACATGAGCGGATTAATATTTAGTCCAACTAAAAAATCATACTCAAGATATATCTTAAAGCATTGTTTACCAAAAAAAAAAAAAAGGCAGTGGATGAATATTAATTTGCATGAAGTTCTTCTTAGAAATCCGGATGATGACATTTTTTTTTTCTTAACTAATATTATTATTTTATATAGCACAAACTCTTTTGAAAGAAAAATTGAAAATTTTTTTTAAATTTTGAAAAAAAAACTAAATTATTTAGAAAATAGTAATATACAAATAAAGATTGTTACTTGTATTACAAAACCATTGTAATAATAAATAATTTATTATAATGACCATTATTATTTTTTATTATTTTATAAACGACGTAAACAGGGAGGACTCGAAACCACAACGATGGTAATTATTTTGAATCAAGGTCACAAGCATTGGGGATTAGAAAAATTACTAGTTGCATCAGATTTATCAGCTCATCAATCTACCGGTCCAATCGCAAATTAATATAAATAAAAAAAATAATGCATATGTATGATAATTTGAACTGTGTTTTGTACGTCTTGGTTTGCGGTTGGACTGGTCATCATCCAACTAAAAATTTGACATACGCAAGGGGTGTACGGAGGGTGGCACCATCCGGCTCGGTCACCGGGATATATTGTCGGGACATTGGTGATAAAGAGAGGCCGTAGGTGTGCAACGATGACACGCGAGGAATGATCCTGCTAAAAAGAACATGAACATGGGGTTTGGGACTTGGGGGACGCAGACGTGACGGTGGCCGCATGGGAAACTATGATGACCTTGTGTTTTATTTTACCATATATAGGATGTTTTGTCGTTACCAAGGACGGGAATAGCAGTTTCATTGGCCATGAGTTAAATGATGGGGCCGAAGGACCACCACAATTCCGTGCATGCTAATTGCACAGGGATTGGCCCTACCGGGTGGTCCTCATTTGAGGAAACTTTGGATTAGAGGCCTGCATGGGTCGCACTATGGTTGTAATAAATTTACTTGGTTCATTGATAAATAGCTGAATGAGATCTAATTTAAGGACTATTTACATGCTTCGGAGCTCGGTGGAGCCCAAGGAAGCCCACTTTGAGTATTTGGTTGGGCTAAAGTTGAGTTGAACTAAATTCCTGCAATAGCCTAGAATAGCTTTGGACCAAGAGAAATTGAAGCCACTTCAGCAAATTAGGCTCCCACTTAGACAACTAACACCAAATAAGATGGCCTTGAGGCCTGCAAAAACCCAAACCATGGTAATCTTAGCCGAAGTTTTCATGCGTACAATATTGGTTGGGCTAGATTGCAAGCTTGTTATTTTGGTAGATATTGCCACCAAAATCTGATCTAATATGTGGAAGGCCAATGGTAGATCCACATGTGAAGAAGATCTGATCTATAATTGAATGACCTGCATATAGGAAATAAAGAAGAGCTCAAAGGTCGCTGGAGCTAATTCAACTTGGTGCCTTCCAATGCTTAATTCAAATAAAGCTTTGGAGAATAGCAAGAGAAGAAGGGTGAGATCCGAAAGAAAGTAGAGAGAGAGAGTAAGTAGGTATGTATATTCCTTGTACATCTTATGTATCTCGTCTCTCAAGTCTCTCTTTATAAATGAAGAGATCTTGTCCAATTGGAGTTGGAATCTTGAGAGTTCTAAGTCAAGTAGAGAGCTATTTTTTGATTTTTCTTTTTAGATCAGCCCAAGAATACAAGTCAAACTGAAATTGGTCCCTAGCTATGCCACATATTAGCCAATGGCTAGTGTTGCGAGAGAGACTCACCGATCGGGATCAATCCTCCATTAATGTGCACCCACAATGATGTAGTGAGGTCACATCAGCTGTGGATTCAGAACCATCCATTCGGCCAACCATATTGGTTGAGCCTGTATCTGATATCTACGATTAATAATTTTGATTTAGAGAAGATGGAAGAGATTTCTCTCATAATAAAGGATCAGAATATGGTCTAACGGTCTGCAGAGCTAGGCCTAACAAACTCACAGATTTTGACTAGTGGTCTATAGGCACAACTTCTATACAAAAGAGATACGAAGGGGATCCTTAGATAAGCAACAATAAGCAAACACAAACTACTCGAGAGAAGGATAAGCCCTGGTGGGAGGAGGAAGCAGAACTCTCTTCGCTCTCCCAGCTCTCGCTTGCTTTTTTCTTTACTATTCCTAATGCTCTGACTAACTTAAGAATTAAAAGATTTTCCACCGAAACATCTCCGACAAGTATGTACTTCCTTTGCAACTACTCTCTGACATCACGAATCTCAAGTGGCATCCAGCTCCAACCATATCAACACATCTCCAGAGTTTTACGATAATAGATTGATACTAGAAGCATGACCCAGTCTCCTTTTGAGAGAATAGAAAATATGATGTGGACAAGAGTGCAAAACTATACTACCTTCCACCAACAATCCATCCGTCTAGCCATAGCAGTGTTGCCCATGGGCCCATCATAGTGCAACCTCCGGCCACAATATATTCACCTCCGCTCGATGCCCTAGCTCACCAAACACGAACACCAACTAGCATTGTGCAGCAACTACAACAAATAATGGAGTGACAATAACAGTACATAGAGCCGAACCCTCAAGTGGCTCCCTCCCTCTCATCTTAGTTGGCAATCTTACTTTCAGAGTCTGAGATCCGCTGATACTCCCATCACTCTCTCTCTATGGCAGCCCATTCCTCCTCCCATCAGAGCTTGAAGGAGACACCTTTGAAAAGCTCTTCCTTCACTAATGATTCGGTCCTGACCTGCTTCCTTAGGTTCAAAAGATCTCGACAGGAGGAGAAACTTAAGAGAAGATTTCAAAACATCGAGCATCATCTCGGTGAAGTCCAGAATGAGCCTCGTTGGAGCAACAACAACCTCGACTTCAATTCTCAACCACCATTCTTTCAGGCCATCCGAGAAAAATCGATCCAAAATCGATTTAAGATACCCCGCTGAAGCTATTTGATGGTTTCACAGATCTTCTTGATCACCTGCAGGGTTATAAAATCCTCATAATACTGCAGCGCACCTTAGACGCCCTCCTTTGCCTTATCTTTCTGGCCATCCTCAAAAAGTAGGCATGAGTGTGGTATTTCAAACTCCAACTAGGATCCATTCATTCATTCAAGTAGCTCGACAGGCTGTTTGTTATCCACTTTAGTAGCTATCAATCCCAACAAAAAAACTATGACAGTCTCTTCTCTCTCTAGCAAGAAGAGGGAGAGTCATTGTGCGCTTCAATGCTACCACACTTGAGATGTGGAGCTTCAACCAATCAGTGGCAATGTCAATTCTCAAGCGAGGACTGCAAAATGAGCACCTCACTCTCTCTTGATAAAAAGTTCTCAAGAGACTATGCTGACCTATTCATCCGAGCTTAGAAGTATGCTTAGACAAAGAAAGTCCGGGAGCTCCACAAGTAGGAGGAGAGAAAGAAGGTCACTGGCAAAAGAGAGACCAGAAAGATCTTTGAGTGGCCCTGGTCGAAAGGGAATCCTCCTGATGGCAAAAGAGCTACCAACCAAGGAGTCCTCCTATATAATTCGACAAGTACACTCCTCTATCCACCCCCCGATCTCAGATTCTAATGGAGATCGGGAGTCAAGGTATCTACGGCGACCTGAGTCGATGAAGTCCCCTCTGGATAAGAGAAGCAAGAGAAATTACTACCATTTTCACTGTGACCATGACCATGACACTGAGGAATACCACCAACTTAAGGATGAGATCGAGATCTTAATCTGAAAAGGCTATCTCAACAAGTACAATTGGGAGTATCGAAATCAAACACCCAATGAGGAGAACAATGACAACTAACCGATTGCCGGTGTCATCAATACCATCTCCACCCTAGCTAGTGGCATAGAGGGCAAGAGCCCAAATTAAGGAGAAAAGGGGATGGCGTTTGGGGGGCATCATTTTCCTTCCTGATCTTAGAGAGAAGTCAATGGTGCCATCATCATACTACCGATGATAGCCAGCCATGATGCAAATACAATTTTTGTTTATAATAAACATTTAACTAATATTTTATTTCATAATGCTTTCTAGAGGATAAAATTGCAAGCTGATCCAAAAGAGGTGAGGATAGAGCAGAAGCTATATTGAATGAGGCTCAGCCCCAATGATGATACCTTCGAGGCAACCTTAGAAAGCTCATATGTCTCGTGACAATCCAATCAGTGTCATTGGGTCCTTTGCAGGACCCCATATATAGATGAAGCCTTAAGCCTCTCGAGGCTTGAGGACTGAAGGTGGCTCAACATCCAAGAAATGGTGAAAAGCTCTCCAAGACTTTTCAGAATATGGAAGTCCTATCAACGTAGAAACTCGAGGATATTCAAGCCGACACCTTATCTCACTAGGCAATATGATGCTCCTAGCTCGTGACTGAGTCAAAGCAGAGGCCACATTGATGGAAACACAGGGGCTAACCCTTTGGAGATCCCACTGTAGGAACCAGATCTAGGGTTTCAGGGTTAGATCTTGAAACTTTTTCAAGATCATACAGCGGAAGACTAAAATAAATCAAAATTTATTTTTTAAAACCAGAGAATCCCTAGATCTAAGATCTATTACATGATTATTACATAGCATTAAATCAGAAATTAAAATATATAAATATAGCATGAACTACATGTTGATCATATCAACATGTTTCTATACTACATCTAATGTATGTATTAAATAATAGATCAGATCTATTACCTTGCAAGTTAGATGCTCTAACCTCGCTGATCCGGGCTTAAGGATGATGTTGCAAGCCGCACACGCGTCCGGCCTCTAAGAGTCATCCACACGAGCCCACGAATCTCGATCAGAAGTCCTGCTTCAGGAAATCAGCACAGTATGCTAGTACTGCACTGATCCTTCTTTGATGGTTGATCAGGTGCCTCCTTCTTGATTTGGACTCTTCCAAAGATGGAAAGTAAAAGGAGGAGTTTCAGATCTGAGATGCTCTCAGAAACTCAAGATGGAGGGAGGAAAGATATGAAAATAAAAAACCCTAGAAGAAGACCCTCTTCTTCTTCACGTTTTTCTCTCTAGACACCCTAACTTGCATCTTTTATATCTCCACGACCCAAAGTCTTTCTCTCTAATTTTTGGATGGCACAAAGGTCTCTCAAATATCTATCTTTTCTAAAATTTCATGAAGAAACTCATTTTATACAGAGAGATATGATAGAGTCCTTGTCTAGGTCAAATACCTAGTCAAGGCTTATCCAAACATGGCAAGTTAAGGGGCGCCCAACTCTTGAGCACCTCCTCCATATTTTCGTGCATGGATCACTAGCAAAGGGTGCACAATGTATACCCTAAAAGCTACAAAAATTTCAAAAAAAATTTGGATAAATTTGGTGCAAAATTGAAAGAGTTTTGGATTTCTAAAACTCTATCTCATTGAATTCGAAATCCAAACTTATTCCTTTTTGATCTGATCCAAACCACCTTCCATGTAAGAAAGAAGAGAGGAAACCTTTTGTGAATGTGGGAGAGACCTGGGAGAGGGCTTTTGTCACACAAAATAAGTGGAGATTGGCGTTGAATAAGAGAGAGGGCGTGGGGAAGGCTTATGTGGCGCAAGGTGGAATCCTAGTCTTACTAGGATTCTATCTTATGTCTTATTTTAATTTGGTTTCCCAAACCAAATCAAACCAAAATTAGATCAACCTAATTAAAATAGTCTTAACCCAATTAAGAACCTAATTTAATCAGATTAAATTAGATTTAAATCTGATTTAATTTTCTAATCAAATTAGAAATTAGATTGACCCAAGTCCTAGTTGAACTAGGACTAGTTTTTCCTTGCACTTGGCTTATCCAATAAACCAATTGGACTTGATCCAATCAAGCCTAAAATAAATCTAATTAAATTATATTTAACTAGACTTAATATCAGCCCATTGGCTTAATCAAATTAAGTCAATTAGCAATCAATGTGCTAATCGATCCTCCTGTAATACTTGCACTTGGTTAAATGTCAATCGTATTGATCATTTAACCCTACAACGATTCTTAATCATTGATCAACCATCCGATCGGATCATGAACTCTAATGTGTGTGACCTCATAGGTCCGAACCTAAATCGATAGCACAGAAATAAATTCTGTACCAATCGAAGTGACCATCTAGCAATGATACCGACGACCGGATAGGTCGAATGTGTAGACAACATCCTTAGAACCCATGCGGATATAGTTTTCATATAATTCATCTCCTTGACCAAAATGATCATAGGACACCCCAGAGTTCAACTGTCAACTCTGATCAGGTTGTCCATATTGTATTTCAAAATATCAAATCCATCTGATGGATTACCCTGGCCAAGGTTTTGCTAAATTGAAATACAGCGACTCATTCTTCTCCAACTCTTGGAGTGGCAATCCCATCTCATCACACTCTAACTTCGCAAGTACTTGACTGTGCCCAGAAGCCTTCCGTCCCTGAATTAAAAATTCAGTTAGTCCAGTACCAAAGCACAGTGAGTTGCTTGCAAGTCACTGAGGCGATCTCAAGTCTAAGGGACACTTATACCTATATCCCATCAGAGACATTCTCGACAGCAGAAAACTCTGGAGTTGGTCATGTTCAATGACGATGTACCCTTACATCTCACCTGTATGCCATACCAGTGTCTCCACACTCCTTGGTTAAGAGGACAACTAACCCATATGGCCTACAGCGACCTATGCTCGATAGAAGCTGTCGTCTTTATTAACAGCTTATCATTTGATCGTGAACAGTTTTAAGGACTAATCGATAAATCCTCTCTTTATCGAACTTAAATAGTCTAAGGACTTCATCATAACGACGGAGTTCATTAGAAGATGAAAGCTTATGATGAAGATACCAAATATATTTTATTTATTAACAAATCAATTACAATACTTGGTTGCTCAACCATCAACAGCTTGACGATTGACTTTTTGGGACACATTTTTCAACAACTCCCACTTGTCCTAAAGCCACTCGGCACAATATCTAATACCCATCTTCGACTTGTGGTTTCGAACTCCTTTATCGTCAGGGCTTTAGTGAAGGGTCGGCTAGGTTCTCCTTTCCGTCGATCTTCTGAAGGTCGACGTCACCTCGATCCACGATCTCTCGGACCAGGTGGAAGCGGCGCAAGATGTGCTTCGTCCGCTGATGTGCTTTGGGTTCCTTCGCCTGAGCTATGGCACCAGTGCTGTCGCAGTAGAGCAGACCGGACCATCGAGGAGGGTGCTACTCCGAGCTCGTTGATGAATTTCTTCAGCCACACAGCTTCCTTCGCGGCATCCGATGCTGCGATGTACTCCGCTTCACAAACAGAGTCTGCCACAGTATGCTGCTTGGAACTCTTCCAGCAGATGGCTCCACCATTCAGAGTAAAGATATAACCCGACATGCTCCTACTGTCATCATGGTCAGATTGGAAGCTGGAGTCTGTGAACCCACAAGTTTCAGATCTGACTCGCCATAAACCAACCATTGGTCCTTAGTATTTCTCAAATACTTAAGGATGGCTTTAACCACTTTCCAGTGATTTTCTCCAGGATCAGATTGGTATCTACTCACTACTCCTAGTGAGTATGCCACATCTGATTTTGTACATATCATGGCGTACATGATAGATCCCACGGCTGAAGCATATGGGACTCTACTCATATGCTCTCTCTCTTCAGGAGTTGTCGGACAATCCTTCTTAGAGAGAAAATTTCTTGGCCTATCGATAGATAGCCCTTCTTAGAATTCTCCATGCTGAACCTCTTCAGCACAGTATCTATGTACATGGATGGGATAACCCAAGCATCCTTTTAGATCTATCCCTATAGATCTTCATCCTAGGATGTAGGATGCTTCACCCAAGTCCTTCATGGAGAACTGTGATGACAACCAAACTTTTATTCCCTATAGTGCGGGGATGTCATTCCCGATTAAGAGAATGTCATCCACGTACAAGACAAGGAATACCACAACTGACCATTTGCCCATTTATAGATGCAGGGCTCTTCTCCATTCTTAATGAAGCCATACATTTTGATCACCTTATCAAAAGCATGTTCCAACTCTGAGAAGCTTGCTTCAGTGCATAAATGGATCTCTGAAGCTTGCACACCTGGACTCATCTGTGGATGTAAACCCCTCAGGTTGTATCATATACACCTCTTCAGTCAGCTCTCCATTCAGAAAAGCTGTCTTTACATCCATTGCCAGATCTCATAATCCAGATGGGCAGCTATTGCAAGCATTATCCGAATGGATTTGAGCATTGTCACAGAAAAAATGTCTCGTCATAGTCAATACCATAACGTTGACGATACCCCTTGGCGATCAGACGGGCTTTACAGGTCTCCACCTTTCCGTCTGGCTCCTCTTCCTTTTGAAGACCATTTACACCCAATGGGTTTAACCCCTTCAGGTGGATCAACCAATGTCCATACATCGTTGACCTTCATGGACTCCATTTCGAATTTCATGGCTTCAAGCCATTTCTCGAATCAGGTCTCTGCATTGCATCCATATAGGTGATCGGATCCTCATTATTCTCATCAAGTTGATAGGATCACCGTCCCGGACCAAGAAACCATAGTATCTGTCCGGCTGACACGGTACTCTACCGGATCGCCTTAATGGTGCAGGTATATTGGGCTCCAGATCTGATGTAATCATATCCGACTCAGGTTCAGCTATTGGTGTCGGTCCTTCTACCTGTTGAACTTCATCAAGTTCAACCTTAGAGGCAACGGTTCTTCACCAAGAACTCCTTTTCTAAAAAGATTGCCTTAAGGCTGACGAACACCTTTTGTTCATCAGCATGGTAGAAAAAATATCCTTTTGTCTCTTTGGGGTACCCTATGAATAAGTATTTGTCAGACCTAAGTCCAAGTTTGTCTGTGACTAATCGTTTGACATAGGCCGGGCACCCCCAACCCTAAGATGTGAAAGTACTGGCTTACGTCCTGTCTATATCTCATATGGAGTCTTAATTACAGACTTACTTGGAACCCTATTTAACAGATAACAGGCCAATTCGAGTGCATATCCCCAGAAGGATATCGCAAGCTAGCAAAACCCATCATGGATCGGACCATGTCTAACAGAGTCTGATTCCTCCTTTCAGACACACCATTATGCTGTGGTATTTCTGGAGGAGTCCATTAGAGAGAATTCATTCTCTCCTAGATATGTAAGAAATTCACTAGAAAGGTATTCTCCTCCTCGATCAGATCGAAGAGTTTTAATACTCTTCCCATTTATTTTTCTACTTCACTTCGGAATCGTTTGAACATTTCAAATGAATCCGACTTTGTTTCATCAGATAGACATATCCATATCGGGATAGGTCATCCGTGAAAGTTATGAAGTAGAAATATCCACCTCTAGCACTAGTGCTCATGGGCCCGCATACATCAGTATGTATTAGGTCCAAGAGCTCAGTAGCTCTCTCACCTTTTCCAGTAAAAGGTGACTTGATCATTTTACCAAGAAGACAGAACTCATAGGTTGGAAGTGATTCACAATCACTGACTTCGAGGATTCCCTCTTGAGTCAACCTGTTTATTCTGTTCTTGTTTATATGACCTAGCCTACAGTGCCATAAGTAGATATCTGACATACTATCTAATCTAGGGTGCTTGCCAGTTGAATAGACTCTTATCAGGCTTGATCTTTTTGGTCTGGCTCTGCACTGATGTCCCAGCCTGAACTTGCACCTTCTTCACTTTCTTCTTCTTATTCTTCTTTTCTTTCTTAAAAGGTCGAGAACCAAAAGACGAACCTCCCACTAAGTTCACCGACTCCTTGTAAAGTTGGTGATCCTTCTCAAAGTTCTGAAGCAACCCCAGTAACCCGTGGTAGTTCTCTTCAGGCTTTGTCATTTATAATGAGTGAGAAATGAGAGATAAAACTTGGGCAGCGAGTTCAGTATTGCATCTTTCCCAAGCTGCTCATGCAAGGGAAAGCCGAGCTTGCTCAATCGTTCCATCAGCTCGATCATGTACAATACATGATCAGTGATAGAGGCACCATCCCGTATTTTGGCGTTGAAGATGGCACAACTAGTCTTGTGCCTCTCCACATCATCGGGTGTGCCAAAGGCATCCTCCAACACTTGAAGCATGTCCTTTGACTGAGTCGTCTCGAATATGCGACTGAACTCATCGCTCATGGCAGCCAGCATGATACAGTGCACCGTGGTCCGATCACTGAGCCACTTCTGGTAAGTGTCTCTAACTGTTCCAGTGTATTGGCAGTTGGCTCCTCAGGTGTAGGATCTATTATCACATATAGGATCCGTTCATGCTCGAGGACCATCTTCAACTTTCGGTACCAGCTACCGAAGTTGGGTCCCACCAACTTATCATTGTCCAACAATGATTGGAGCGATAGGGAAGTGACCATATTTGCACAAAGGAGAACCATAACCTAATTAGTAATTGATTCATTAAACCTAAATATTTGGACTTTAATCAAAAGGTTTCTCTCACTATTTTATTCGAATTGATAGCCTCTACCTCCAATTCGAGGAATCACCCTAATTCCTTAGTGGGTACTAGAATCCACTTAGACTGCACACAAGCCCAACTTTGGTTGGCCAACCCATGTACATCTAAGGATAGGTTCATAACCAATTGTTTCTCTAAATAATTTCTAGTAATTTTAATTTTGCCCCAGAAACCTAATCAGTAGGCTTTGGTCTCCACTGTAAGGATCCGGTTAGGTCCAACCATTAACATGATCATACTTGGTGTATCTAACCAACAAATGATTAAGCTCAACTTTGGTTGGCTCACCTAACCACCATTAGAGAGACACTTCCAAGTCGTCATATGATGAGTGATAATTCCATTAGTCAACAAGCACCAGGCCTTTGGGTCTGCAATGATTATTGAGTTAATGGACTTATTATCAAACACCTTAATGAGAGGCTATGACTCAGTTATCTCCATAACTTTATCATTTTAAAGACCTAATAATTTTAGAGGATTTAAATAATTTAGAGGATGAGGTCAGATGAACCAGCTTATCATGATCCTCCTACTGGCTTCACCAAGTCAGCTTAAGGGAGACCATTAAAAGGGCTGGTCTAGGAGCACCTAAATCAGTCACACTGATTTACCTAGCTGACATGGGTCAGCTCGAATAGTCAAGTGATCCGATCAAAACATAATTTCACCAAGAGGCCAGGTAAGTTCGATCAGTAGGAGGGTTTGCCAAAGCTTGCCTTAGACACCATCAGAAATGGTCAGGTAAGCGGGCTCCCAATTAAAAACCACCGGTCTAATTTACCTTAGACACCAACTGGTTTAATTAGTTTCGATTAGATCAATCTAACAGTTCGTGCTAGACCACTTAGCCAAGAATCAAGTCCATTTGGTTCTCGTTAAAGATATGGACTTGACCAACTACAACTATTGTAATTGATCTAGAGAATCCTTGACCTAATCTAAGACAACAATTGATTAGATTTAGTCAATTCTCTAATTAAGTCCATCTTTAATCTGACCATAGGTCTAACCCAATTAATGGACCTAATTTTCACTAACCCATTAACCCAATGTGTTATGATTTGTGTCTTAGGTTCTTCAATTCACAATCCTAGAACCTAATCAAACAACTTCTTAATTCTTAATTAAGTTTTGGGCTGAGGGTTGGGTTCGGCTTTTTCAAAAAATAATTTTCATATCTGTAAAATAATTTTATAATATGATTCTACCAACCATATTGCATGTTTGATTCATAATCAAGATACAACTGAAATAAACATGAAACTACTTTAGATCTAATCTAAACAGGTTCATGTAATTGAAACAGTTTCAACTTTAAATAATTTCTTTGCACAAAAATTATTTAACAAAGAGATTTTATTTTAGATTTAAATATCTTTTAAATTTAATAAATCATAAATTTAATCTAGATCATATCTAACAAATTTATGATTAAAGATAGATCTACACAAACTAGGACAACCTTTGCACTGTAAGGGATAAACCTTACAGCAGGACAACCTTGCAGTTCGTGATTGATCTAAAATTTTAATTTTAGATTTAATAATCAGATTATAAATTAGATCTAATCTAAAAAATAATCTAAGTATGTATAAATAATCATGTAATAAAGAACCTAGGCTCTGATACCAATTGTAGGAACCAGATCTAGGGTTTCAGGGTTAGATCTTAAAACTTTTTCAAGATCATACAGCGGAAGACTAAAATAAATTAAAATTTATTTTTTAAAATCAGAGAATCTTAGATCTAAGATCCTATTACATGATTATTATATAGCATTAAATCAAAAATTAAAATATATAAATATAGCATGAACTACATGTTGATCATATCAACATGTTTCTATACTACATCTAATGTATGTATTAAATAATAGATCAGATCTATTACCTTGCAAGTTAGATGCTCTAACCTCGCTGATCCGGGCTTAAGGATGATGTTGCAAGCCACACACACGTCCGGCCTCTAGGAGTCATCCACACGAGCCCACGAATCTCGATCAGAAGTCCTGCTTCAGAAAATCAGCACAGTATGCTGTACTGCGCTGATCCTTCTTTGATGGTTGATCAGGTGCCTCCTTCTTCTTGATTTGGACTCTTCTAAAGATAGAAAGTAAAAGGAGGAGTTTCAGATCTGAGACGCTCTCAGAAAACTCAAGATGGAGGGAGGAAAGATATGAAAACAAAAAACCCTAGAAGAAGACCCTCTTCTTCTTCACGTTTTTCTCTCTAGACACCCTAACTTGTGTCTTTTATATGTCCATGACCCAAAGGTCTTTCTCTTTGATTTTTGGATGACACAAAGGTGTCTCAAATATCTATCTTCTCCTAAAATTTTATGAAGAAACTCATTTTATACAAAAGATATGATAGAGTCCTTGTCTAGGTCAAATACCTAGTCAAGGCTTATCCAAACATGGCAAGTTAAGGGGCGCCCAACTCTTGAGCACCTCCTCTATATTTTCGTGCATGGATTACTAGCAAAGGGTGCATAATATATACCTTAAAATCCATGAAAATTTCAAAAAAAATTTGGATAAATTCAGTGCAAAATTGAAAGAGTTTTGGATTTCTAAAACTCTATCTCATAGAATTCAAAATCCAAACTTATTCCTTTTTGATTTGATCCAAACCACCTTCCATGTAAGAAAGAAGAGAGGAAACCTTTTGTGAACGTGGGAGAGACTGGAGAGGGCTTTTGTCACACAAAATAAGTGGAGATTGGCGTTGAATAAGAGAGAGGGCATGGGGAAGGCTTATGTGGCGCAAGGTGGAATCCTAGTCTTACTAGGATTCTATCTTATGTCTTGTTTTAATTTGGTTTTCCAAATCAAATCAAATCAAAATTAGATCAACCTAATTAAAATAGGTCTTAACTCAATTAAGAATCTAATTTAATCAGATTAAATTAGATTTAAATCTGATTTAATTTTCTAATCAAATTAGAAATTAGATTGACCCAAGTCCTAGTTGAACTAGGACTAGTTTTTCCTTGCACTTGGCTTATCCAATAAACCAATTGGACTTGATCCAATCAAGCCTAAAATAAATCTAATTAAATCATATTTAATTAGACTTAATATCAGCCCATTGGCTTAATCAAATTAAGCCAATTATCAATCGAATTGCTAATCGATCCTCCTGCAATACTTGCACTTGGTTAAATGTCAATCGTATTGATCATTTAACCCTAGAACGATTCTTAATCGTTGATCAACCATCCGATCGGATCATGAACTCTAATGTGTGTGATCTCATAGGTCCGAACCTAAGCCGATAGCACAGAAATAAATTTCTGTACCAATCGAAGTGACCAACTAGCAATGATACCCGACGATCGGATAGGTCGAATGTGTAGAACAACATCCTTAGAACCCATGCGGATATAGTTTTCATATAATTCATCCCCTTGACCAAAATGATCATAGGACACCCCAGAGTTCAACTGTCAACTCTGATCAGGTTGCCCACATTGTATTTCAAAATATCAAATCCATCTGATGGATTATCCTGACTAAGGTTTTGCTAAATTGAAATACAGTGACTCATTCTTCTCCAACTCTTGGAGTGGTCAATCCCATCTCGATCACACTCTGACTTCACAAGTACTTGACTGTGCCCAGAAGCCTTCCATCCCTGAATTAGAAATTCAGTTAGTCCAGTACCAAAGCACAGTGAGTTGCTTGCAAGTCACTGAGGCGATCTCAAGTCTAAGGGACACTTATACCTATATCCCATCAGAGACATTCTCGACAGCAGAAAACTCTGGAGTTGGTCACGTTCAATGATGATGTACCCTTATATCTCACCTGTATGCCATACCAGTGTCTCCACACTCCTTGGTTAAGAGGACAACTAACCCATATGGCCTACAGCGACCTATGCTCGATAGAAGCTGTCGTCCTTATTAACAGCTTATCATTTGATCGTGAACAGTTTTAAGGACTAATCGATAAATCTTCTCTTTATCGAACTTAAATAGTCCTAAGGACTTCATCATAACAACGGAGTTTATTAGAAGATGAAAGCTTATGATGAAGATGTCAAATATATTTTATTTATTAACAAATCAATTACAATACTTGGTTGCTCAACCGTCAACAGCTTGATGATTGGCTTTTTGGGACACATTTCCCAACACCCACATGGCCCACTGAAGCCAGTCATGATCCATAGTAGCTGATGTGGCCTATTGAAGCCAGCCACAATCTATTACAGTCGATATGGCCCATTGAAGCCAATGTGGCCCATGAAGCTAACCACTGCCACTACAGTCAATGCAGCCCACTAAAGCCAGCCACGGCTCACTACAGCCGACACGGCCCATTGAAGCTAGCCACACCCCACGGCAACTGCCGACACGGCTCACTGTAGCCAACTAGAGCATGCCCCCTCAAAATTTTATGTGACCCACTATAACCACACGTGGTTTACTGTAGCTACATGGCCCACTATAGCCAATCAGGGCATGCCCCTCAAAAATTTTATGTGGCCTATTGTATCGACATGATCTACTATAGCCAAACGGGGCATGTCCTTCGAAGATTTCACGTGGCCCACTATAGCCATACATGGCCCACTATGGCCAACCGAGGCATACCTCCCAAAAATTTCATATGGCCCACTACAGCCAACTAGGGCATATCCTTGAGAATTTTATGTGGCCCATTACAGCCACACGGCTCACTGTAGCTAACTAGAGCATACCCCTTCAACAATTTCATGTGGCCCATTGTAGCCACATAGCCCACTGTAGCCAACTAGGGCATACCATCAAAAATTTCATGTGGTCCACTATAACCACGTAGCCCATTGTAGCCAACTAAAATATACCCTCAAAAATTTTATGTGACCTACTGTAGCCACACATGGCTCACTGTAGCCAATCAAGACATACCCTAAGAAATTTCATGAGGTCCACTATAACCACACGGCCCACTGTAGCCAATCGAGGTATATCCCTTAAAAATTTCATGTGGCCCACTATAGCCAACCAGGGCACACCCTCCAAAAATTTCATGTGGCCCACTATAGCCACACATGGCCCACTATAGCCACAATGCCCACTGTAGCCAAATAGGGGCTAGCCTCAGGAGATCTCGCACTGCCAGTAGAAGCCGACGACGATAATAGGAGAAGGGTTAGCTCATTCAAAGATTTATCTAAAGAAAGAAGAAGAAGCATTGGATGACACATCGAAGAAAACTTCAACGAGAGGAGAACTTCATTCAAAAGGTCTGTGTACATTCAAAGAAACTTATTACAAATTAATTTCAATCAAGCGAGGCTTGTTACAACAAAGAAAGAAAAAATACAAAGCTCAGGCCCGATCGACACCTTCAGAGTGCAAGCCGAGCCTCAATCGACATGATCCCTGATGGAGAGCATATAATTCTCTATTTTGTGATGCTCATTGGACCCCTCTAAAGGATATCAAAGATGGCATGGGCGTTTCTCTCCCGAAAACCCATCCACCTCTAGTATATGCTATTGAGGAGGGCCGAAAGGCTACATTGGGGGGACAAGAAATAAGCCCTCTAGAAAGGTCCATATGGAGGACAAGATATTAATAGCCTCCAAATGATCGCCGTTGTTGCCCTACAACCGAAGTAGTAAAATTTTCCAACACCTTCCATACGAAAGTGGGACATTTGCTGTAGCATTCTCTGGAGGCACTTTGTGATTGATCAAAGGAAAAAGAAGATCTCTTAAGATAGAGAAGAGTATCAATGACCCTTCAACACTGGACAAGGTGGCACAACCATGACATTGTAGAAGATGACCAAAGCAACACCAGTCTAAGGCAGTAGAACACCTACTTATAGAGGGGGCAGGCCCATGCAAATTTGAATGTCCCACTGATTACGTGACAAATGTCGCCATCTGAAAAACCCCAAAAATTGCTCTTTCTGGAAAGTAGGTATCAGCATAAAATGTGAGCCCCATCAGATCTTTGAATTGTATGCTTCTCTACCGCACAACCCTGAGATGAATCATCTTCTCTGATTCATGGAGGGCGAGATGGCACCAGTCAACATCTAGCACTTGACATACAGATGAGCCTACAATTCTAAAGAATCCATTCACCACATATCGATGAAGCAAGCGCTTCAGACAAGCTCAAGGGAGACCTTGGATTGAATATGAAAATCAGCCCTGCCGATCCATTCGAATCATTCAAGCCCTTGACCGAGGCAAAGAGCCAACTATACCAGCATAACAAAGAAGCAAAAGACTTCATGTGAGATATAAACATAATGAAAATATACTTTATTAACTAAAAATTTATTTATAGAAGTTTTCCAAGGAGAAGGCACCAAAAATAAATATAAAAAGGATGAAAAACTAGTCTCCATCTGAAGAAAATGCCCCAACCATCTCGTCACTATTTTGGGGCTAGAGGCACCTTAGATCTAGTTCGGAACCATCTTCTTCAAATGCACCTTGCAGTCCTTAAAGTCCTAGATTAATCCGATCAAAGACTCCTTGATAAGCTCATCCTTAATATCCATCGAGATTTTATACTCCATGATGCACTTGTATCTAACCTTGGTGGGAACCTCCACTGCAGCTTTGACGAACCTTCCATTGCCCTCGGGCATAGAAGGATCCACCCTGAGCCTTACCAACCCTCTGGAGAGAGGCAAGGTCCAGTCCTATGGAAAAAGAGACCAAAACAATTCCGATGCAGCAACCTATAGCGTCTTGGCCACAACCGACTCAATCCTCACCAGGGACAGCAATGAGTCGGGGGACACAAAGCTCTGATTGGATACTGCTCGTCTTCTTAGATGACGACTCTCCACTTGAGGAGCTCATCTTATTGTTTACTACTGATAAATGATATATTTTTATATTTATTGTAGGTATTTTTGATAATTTATGGTGCTAACATCTTCTTAAAAATCTAATTTTATGAATAAATTAAATTTTTTTATAAAAATAAATAAATTTAAAAAAAATAAAATTAGAACATATTTATGAAAAATAGATATTAATTTAATTGAGTAAGTTAAGCACCAAAATGATGAAAAATTTTGAGAAATTTAATATATATTTTTTCTATTTTTCATATAAAAAATCAGAGCAAAAATCGAGTCAAAATATCCTAAAAATAAAAAATATTACCTCCGGTGCACGGTGGATCGGTCGCTCGGTCCACAGAGTCAGGGTGCGGTCCACAAGAAACTTCACGCGGTCCATAGGCGCAGCTCACAGCGAGAGAAGAATTCTAGGTGCGATCCAACGACTGAAATTCATCTCGACTCAGATCCAACAGTCAGCATCCATTGTCGGTTTATAAGAGGGATTTTTGCGTGATCTAATGGCCCAGAAGTGATCTATCAAGCGATCAGATGGCTGAGGATATTTTCGACTTTGAATAGGAGATCTTTTGCGCGATCCAACTGTCAGAACTTCATCAGAACCCAGATCCAACAGCTAACATTCGATCCGACGTTGATTTGGATTAAAATGAGGATTTTTCGAGCAAATTTGGATGGTCTGAAGCTTATCCAATGACCAAAAATATTCCTAAGAGATTAAAATGATTTCTAAAGATTTTAGGACTCCTTTTCCTATCAAAAAATTATGAAAAATTTATTTATAAATAGGAGGTTCGGGAATAAGCTTTGAGAATAGAAAAATTGAGTAGAAAATATAGAAAAAAATAAAAAAAAATAGATAGATTTAGGGATCCAAAGAAAAGAAGGAGAGAAGTCAGTTCGCTCTACGGAATACAACGAAAGACAGAGAGGTCATCAACCATCTTTCCGACAAGACTGGACTGATCAACTTCAGTCCTTGTTATAGTTTTATTTTTATTTTATTTTATTATTTTTTTAAATTTTTTGTACTTGAATTTTAATTTTAATTAATGTAAAATTTATTTTCATGCACTTTAAATTTCTATCTTTTATTTTTCATAAGTAGATGCTAAGATCTAATTAGTAGATCATAGTATCAATTTATTTTATGCTTTTTAAATTCTTATTATTTATTTTTATTGTAAGTAGATGCTAGGATCTAGTTAGTAGATCTTAGTATCTGATTTATTTTTTATACTTTTAATTTTTATTTTTTGACTTAAATTACTTTCTCTAAAATTTTATTTTTATAAAATTAAAGATTTCAAATTAAAATTCTGCCTTCTCTATGGATTCAATCCGACTCACAACTTTCTATGTATTTTTAATTTTTTTGAAGTCAAAATTTGATTAATAATCATGATGTTCTAATGACAACATCGCGATCGTATCAATTTTTTGATGCTGTTGTCAGGAAGGATAATAATTTTAATATTTAATTTTTTAAATTTTTTTTATAAATTTAACTTACTAACTTTTCTATTTTTTTATCCTTGTGCAAAAAAAATTTAAAAATTAAAAAAAAAAAGAGATAGAAAGCTTCCAATTTTGCTTGATGAGATCAATCCTAACCCTAACCCTAATTATTTTTTTTGTATTAATTATTATTTTTTTAAATTAACCTAAAATTCATCCACATAAATTTAATAAAAATTACATGACAAGAGTAGAAACTTAATTGTTAGAAGTATTCATCATCTTAGAATTTTTTTTGATGATTGCTGGAGATAAGGTAAGCTTTCAAGTTTGATTAATTTCATGCATCTAATTTAGTTGCATAGAACCCCTTGTTTGAAATTGGTTGTGCATATTCATCTCAAATCAATTTAAGGGCAACACCCATAATAAGATAAGGTGCAGATTTCATGACCCTTCTTTAGCTCAAAAATAACCAACCAGCATCTCGCATTAACCCAAACCTAACTAAAATCAAGTAGACGTTGACCCCTAGGATCAATTGAGTTCAATTTGAGTATTGTGGTCAAGTCAAGTATAAAGTAAGTTTGGACTCACCCCTGAAACTAGTGTCTCAGGCTAGAGGTTACAAAGACTCTGTCTAAGTGGACTCATGGTTATTTAATTGATTCTGTTAGCTTACCTGACCAATTCAATTGGTGTCTAAGGCAAGCAACGGGGGGACCCCCACGACCCCACCTCTTACCTGGCTAGTTAAAGGAAGTGAGAACAAACCCAATTTGTATTTAGGCTAAGCCACTCTATATCAAATTGTTAGGTCTAAGAAACCCATAGATGTCTAAGTTTAATTATTTGCTAACTTGATTGTAATTAACACTTAATCACAACTAATTCTTCTCATCTTACGTCTTTAGGTCTAAAACTTTTCTTAAGGATCTCACCTTTAGAACTTTTCTTTTTCTTTCTTTTCTCTTCTTTTTCTCCTCCTTCTTCTTAAAAGAAAAATCTTAACAACACAAATATTAGGGTTTGCATTAATACATGTACGGTATAATTTTTTCTGACCTAGTTGAACTTAATCCTGAAATTGAATGACTGATCCATGTTACACTTAATAATTAAATGGCTAGAAATTTTGAGAACCACCTAGGAAGATGAAGAAATATTTTATTCCTTCCACTTATAATCCATCGATGTTCCCATCATTCTATGGGATCAAATATTCTGACTCTAGTCCTGAGGTCGATTTGAACCTGTTAGTCTAAAAATTAGATAAATTCGACCTTCCTATAGATAAATGTCTAGCCTTAGATCTACAATCTCCTGTGTAATATACACAACCTTCTAATTATCAGAAAATTTATTCTATCTGTGCTAGTCCAGCCCATCATGTTAGTGAATGTCCCACGACTGCACAGTTTTCACCTTTCATCCAAGAATAAGTTCAAGCTACTCAAGGTTACTCTAGTCCTATTAATGATTCATTCCTAAATACATATAATCAAGATTGGAGGAACCACCTTAATTTTTCTTGGAGACCCCAACAGACTCAGGCTAAGACCCAAATTTTTTCTATGCAGAATTTTTAGAATGGGCTCCAATACCAAAATTATGCCTATAATAGTGGTCAGTCTAGTCAGCCTATCCAACTATTCTATTACAATCAGCCGTCATACCCATCTTCTCAACAGATCAATCTAGCGACGATAGATTTAACCAACTTCAACAAATGATTATGACCCAACAGCAATCCCTCACCAGGCTAGAAGTACAAATAAGCCAATTAGCCGAATCTTCTATGAGGAGAGAACTAGATCAATTGTTAAACGAACCAATATCGAATTTTAAAAATGACCCACCCATCCACCAATCACCTGGACCTAGTCATCAATCCAATGTCCCACCTAAGAATCTCTAATTTGAAAGTGACAATACAATTTCTGAGCTTAAAAGTGATAGGATTCTTAAGGATCCATATCGAATTCAGGTGAGTGAGGCTAGTACTGATGCTAGCCAAAAAAAAATTTAGAAGAGGAGATTAGTACTGAGACTAGCCCAATAGAAGAACCAGAGCCCAGTACTGATATTAATCTAAGTGATAACAAGAAGAGAGTGGATAAGTTATCCAAGATATATTCACCAAAAGTTTCATTCCCTTTAGTCCCAAAAGTTGGTTCTTCCACTTTAAAATCACCTCCTTCAGAACTGAAATTGTCCTTGGTCACATCTGAGTATATATGTTTAAAATCAACTGACACCCTTTCAGCACTCATTACTTCAAACTCAACTCCTAATCTAAAAACTCAATTTATAAGCATTATAGAAGAACAAATAGGAGAAATTCTCAACAAACAAAGGTCTGTGAATGGATTTGTGAACTATCTTTCTAAAATTAAGAATGAGATGTGAACTACTTTTTAAAGATTCATAATAAAATATTAAAATTTATTATAGACTATCTTTCTGAGATTGACAATCCAAAATCATTAAAATTTATCAATCTAATATTTGACATGGGATAGGTGAGAGAATCAACAAGGTCTGACTGAAGACGGTAAACTTAGCGCTTCCTGGAGGCAACCCAATTTTTCAGTTTCTATTTTTAGCTTTTGCTTTCTTTTGTATTTTTTTAGGTTAATCGAGTCTTACTTAGTATCTTTTGTAGATATCTGAAAATAATCTTGACTAAGTTGGAGGAAGAATCAATTTTAAAAAGACTTATGGATCAGGTGACATCTCTCTTTTTCTTTCTCTTTGCATGTACCCTTCATTTTTCTTACTCCATTGAGGATAATGTCGATTAAGTTGGGAGGTGGAGAATAATAAAAATTTTTAAATTTTTAAAGTTCTCAAGTAAGTTAGTATTTAGTATTTAAGCATCTGATTATACTTAAGAATCAAGTTAAACCAAGTATTTTTTAAAAAAAATTGATGCACAGATCAGAGAGTTTGTGAGATATTGAGGGATCAAATATTAAGAAAATTAATAAAAAATTAAGTTTAGAACTTAAATAATTTTCTTTGAGCATTTCTAAATTTTTCTACCAGCATAAAAAAAGAGTTAACTTCTTATGGACTTATGTAAAGTAACTATACGAAGGGTAAAAAAGCTTTGTTGTAAAGCTAGTTTTAACTCGTAGCCTGTTTGATTCGAGTAAGTAGGTCCGATGGATATTTTATACCTAGTGCCCTAAAGCCATCTGGTTTGAGAGTCACTGGCTGAAAACTCGCTACATGGGTCAAATAGAAAGCTTAAGGGGTTAAGACATTCAATAGCAGTACAACGTTAAAAAAAAAAAATCAATCAATAAATGAAGGATGAAATAACAATATACTTGTCCATATGAAGGTTAATAATTTGGAGATAAAAGTAGGAATAATTTAGAAAAGTTCAAAAAAAATTTAGTGTTCTTAGTTTAACTCTTATATTGATTAGTATTAATACCTCAATACATACCTCACTCACGCTCTACTAAATATCAGTGGCCCTTTTAAAAATTATTTGGTAAAATTTAAGATTTTAAGTTAAACGATACTTAATTATAAATTCTTTCTTTACTTGAGGACGAGCAAAATTCAAGTTGGGGGGTGTGATAAATGATATATTTTTATATTTATTGTACGTATTTTTGATAATTTATGGTGCTAACATCTTCTTAAAACTTAATTTTATGAATAAATTAATTTTTTTATAAAAATAAATAATTAAAAAAAATAAAATTAGAGCATATTTATGAAAAATAGATATTAATTTAATTGAGTAATTTAAGCATCAAAATGATGAAAATTTTTTAGAAATTTAATACATATTTTTTTTATTTTTTAGACAAAAAATCGAAGCAAAAATCAAGCTAAAATATGCTAAAAAATAAAAAAATATTATCTCTGATGTACGACGGACCGATCGCTCGTCCACAGAGCAGGGCACGGTCCATAGGAAACTTCACGCGGTCCACAGGCATGGCTCACAGCGAGAGAAAGATTCTGGGCGTGATCCAATGGCTGAAATTTATCTTGACCCAGATCCGACGGTCAGCATCCATTATCGGTTTATAAGAGGGATTTTTGCATGATCTAATGGCCCAAAAGCTATCCATCAAGCGATTGGATGGCTGAAGATGTTTCCGACTTTGAATAGGAGATCTTTTGCACGATCCAACGATCAGAACTTCATCAGAACCTAGATCCAATGGCTGACATTCGATCTGACTTTGATTTGGATTGAAATGAGGATTTTTTGGGCAGATTTGGGTGGTTAGAAGCTGATCTGATAGCCAGAAATATTCATGGAGATTAAAATATTTTTAAGAGTTTTAGGACTCCTTTTCCTACCAAAAAATTATAAAAAATTTATCTATAAATAAAGAGTCTGGGAATAAGCTTTGAGAGCAAAAAAATTAAGTAGAAAGTATAGAAAAAAATAGAAAAAAAAATTAGATAGGTTTAGGGACCCAAGAAAAAGAAGGAGAGAAGTCAGTTTGCTCTACGGAGTACGATGGAAGATGGAGAGATCATCAACTATCTTTCCAATGAGGCTGGACTGATCAACTTTAGATCCTTATTATAGTTTTATTTTTATTTTATTTTATTATTTTTTTAAAATTTTTTATACTTGAATTTCAATTTCAATTAATGCAAAATTTATTTTCATACACTTTAAATTTCTATCTTTTATTTTTCATAAGTAAATACTAGGATTTAATTAGTAGATCTTAGTATCAATTTATTTTATACTTTTTAAATTTTTGTTATTTATTTTTATTGCAAGTTGATGCTAGGATCTAGTTAGTGGATCTTAGTATCCATTTATTTTTCATACTTTTAATTTTTATTTTCTGACTTAAATTGCTTTCTCCAAAATTTTTTTTTTTTGCAAAATCAAAGATTTCAAATCAAAATCCTACCTTCTCTATGGATTCGACCCGACTCACTACTTTCTACGTATTTTTAATTTTTATTAAAGTCAAAATTTGATTGATAATCACGATGTCCTAACGACAACATCGCGATCGTATCAACTACCAACTTAATAGATGATAGCAACGCTTCATGGCTATGAGACAAGAAAAGGAGAGTTTACTTTAGAAGACTATTGCAACAAAAGAGAGACTAATAGTCGGATACTAGAAAATCCCATCAAATGGATGGTCTATTTATACAAACCATCAGTGGTGTGGATCCAATCATTAGATCACTAGATCTTCCACTTGGCCAATCCTGAAGCGACAGACCATGCGGCTCTTCATTGCACCCTTATCCAATCGAGCTGCATGAAAAAATTGGTGAAGCGTGCCTCAAAACTTACCACGGCTTGCCATGTGATAGGCCCCGATGAGTCCAGGGCAATCTCTATATTTTTTCTCTCAGAAGTATCATCCTGTGACTCCTCGAGCTTCCTTCCTGATAAAGGCAGTGCGAGGTGCAAAACAATACATCATTAATCCCCAAGATTTTTTTTCAAAAGCAGTAATATAAGTGCATCCAGCAAGGAATCAGTTCGGTGGTTCAACTATTAAGATAGCTACTTTCTTCGCTTGAAGTCTAAAGGCTACTTCGGACTTGAAAGTAAGGGGCATATATTGCGGAGAGACCCACCAATCGAGACCAATCTTCTGTTAAGATGCACCCATGATGATGTGATGAGATCACACCAGGTGTAGACCTAGGACCACTAATTTGGCCAGCCACATGGATGGAGTCTATGCCTGACATCCATGACTAACGACCTCGATTTAAAGGAGGTGGAAGAGATTCCTCAATAAAGGATCAAAATGTGGTCTAATGGCCCACAAAGGTATACGTAACAAACTCATAGATTCTGACTAACCAACTAGAGGCTCAACCTCTATACAAAAGAGGTAGGAAGGAGACTTTTTGGTAAGCAACAACAAGCAAACACAAGCCACTTGAGATAAGAATAAGCCTTGGTGGAAGGAGGAAGGAGAACTCTCTCCACTCTCCTGGCTCTCATTTTTTTTTTCTACTATTTCTAAAGCTCGACTAACTTAAGCATCGATTGGTCCTCCATCGAAATACCCTCGACGAGTGTGGACTTCCTTTGCAGATACTCTCTGACGGATCTCGGACGGTATCTAACTCCAGCCACATCGGCACCTCTTTGAAGCCTTGTGGCGACAGTTGGATTATCATATTTAGGCCACATCAGTGAATAAGTATTTGGGCTAGTCCTATAAATCTTGTAACACTTTGAAAATTGTATGGGGCCTGTATTATAGTTAAATAAGATTCAATATCAATAATATTTCTCCTCCAATTCTTGCTACTCTAGTTTCTCCATCTAGCACTATACCTCAAGAAATTGGACAACAATGCTCATTCCACCTAAAATTTTGGGATTATATTGATAGTTGGAATAAATTCATAAATTGGATTGGTTGTACATTGTATATTTTCTTTCCTCGCCTTTCTATGTTGGAGGGTTGAAACCAAAATAAATCTATTATTTTCAGAAAAACTTTTTGGTATATTTTTTTTTCTTTTGAGATTAAGAGGGACTAATCCCTCTTTTTATGCTATAATGATACCATCTCTCTATTGTTCGTTCCAACTAGAATCAAACCCTCACCTCTTTACCCAAGTCCAAGGGATTATACCATCCTATTTCTTTAGATGCTCAATGTTTTCTTATATAAATATTTTAATAATATTTTTGGTGATATTATAGATGCTATTTAAACTATTGCTTTTTTGCTTTTAAAATTCTTTATTTTATGTCTAATAGTACTTAATTTTAATTATTTTGGTGTATACTTTCTTATTTATTTTAGATTATTATTGGTAGTTTTATCTAGCATAATGATATTTTTGGTGCTCCTCGAGATTAATTTTACTTGATTGAAGGTCATAAGAAGACTTGTTACATCAATATGCTCATTATAACATGCAAATAATAAAAATCATATAATATAAAAGCTAGTCTTTTGAATAAAGATTGCATATAAAATTGTTAAGTATGCACTGCAAGACCGCCATATGTTCAACAAAAAGGCTTTATGAAAAAACAACTGGTTAGTCTTTTCTTACAAAATATTATATACCATAATTTTAGAACTATCCACCCCGATCCAAGATTGTGAGTCAAAGGTCATGACAACCACCGCATACTTATGGAGAACTCTCCCTGTAAGTATGTAAGTCATCTCATCATGATATCATAAAACAATAGTGGAATAAAATTCAAATAACTAATGTTCAACTTTAATTCAAATAGCTAAACCAAATATCTTACAAAATAATATTTCATGATCTTGCATCAAGTTTTAATAAATCTTGATATAAATAAAGATATCAAATTTTATTTCTAATTTACTCTCCTATATTGAATCCTTGAGTCAAGCTAGTCCTCTAAATCTATAAAAATAGTAAAATATAAAGTAATGAGCTAGATTGTCTAATAAGCAATAAATACATTGACTAGATAATTTATATAATAGTATGGATTGAAAATATCAAATATAATATATTATTAATCAGTGCGCAAACATAATCAAATTTATTTTCAAAATATAAATTTAAAAATATTAGTATCTTTCAAATATTCATATACATAATTATATATCTGATTTCACAACCAATCATATTTAAAAATTTATTTCAAAATAAATTCTACTTGGTTTATCAATTTTTAATTATGATCACACTTATATCTCATAACTAGATCGAAATACCATACTTATATCTTATGGTGGGATTGAAATACCATACTTATATCATATGGTCGAATCAGGACACCACACTTTTATCCTATAGCGAGGCCAAAATACCATACTTATATTTTGATGGGGCCGAAAATAGAATCATGAGCTTGTCAATACATAACCCCTAATTGGCAGGATTCAAAATATAGTTAGGCTGAGAGTCTAAATCCAATTTCTATCAAAATTTTTTTTATAGAATAATATATATTTCATAATTAAATCAATATATGCATATATGATTTTAGATCAATAAATAATTATAATAATAGTACAAAAAAATATTACTTCAAAATTTCATATCAATTTTCACTCAAAACATATTTTCATAAGGTTCATAAATGCTTATAAATCTATTAACAATTTATTCGATATTCAAAATAATATTATATAACTATAAAATTTTAAGAAGGTGAATCATTACTTACCTCACATCTATTCCAACAAATCCACAATTTCAGAAATTTCTCTTTCAAAACTTAATATCTAAAATCATGATTTTATCAAAATTTGACCATAATTATTTTTAAAATAAAAATCTTATATCCTCATGGAGTTAGCTATGCGATAGAAGAGAAGACTCTCATTGTGAGTGTTCTCTCTATTTTTTTGGCTGCTTTAAGATTCGCACAGTTAGATTTTTTTTTTTTGGATTGGGTAATTACAAGAACAATCCTCTTAATCTTCTATAGTTTTTCTTTTCATCTTTTGTACTGTTTAGATTGAAGAGTTAATTATTTAGAGTAATGAATGGATCCTTAATATTGATGAAAGAAGAATGTTTAAGGAAGTGAAATATAAAAAACCTACCATCCATCTAAAATAGAAAATTTATAAATGGGTTGGAATTATAAAAGTAAATTTATACATAATTCTAAAATGAAAAATCATAGAGAACTTATTATGTGTGTGTATTTTATCAGTGTTAAAGTTAAAGATATCATAGAACCTTTTGAATTCTTTGCATGTACTGCAAGCCTGGAATAGATTTCATCCTAAGGCATCGAATTCTTTATGCAAACTTTACATGCTTTCCTTTATTCCATCTCAAAAAAATTTCATGCAATCTTTTATCTTTCGAATTACTTTGAACATTCTAGAGCCAATCTTCTCCTCATTCAAAGTTTCTACAATCACCCTTTTGTACTGTGCATCTTTATTCCACCGAGCATCAAACTTAAAAAAAATTTTCCCCTATTGGCATACTGCATTGGTATCAATCATGATGGATATGTTGGAAATTTATGGAAGAAATTTTTTTCATAGATCTCATGCAAAAGATTAGAATATAAGAAAATCTTTGGAGAAGTCAATAATAAAATTTAATTAATAAATCAGATCTTAAAATTTTTAGCAGCCATTAATGATCGCAGTACCAACATCCTGTGGAAGAAGAAATAACAATGGTGGTGCAAATCTTGCTCTCTATCTCCACCTTATGCCTGTCTCCTCAATGGGATAGGTCCACCCCAGGAACATAGAGATCTTGATGTCTTAGAATTTTCATATAGACGGATATATATAGGAGCAGAGTAGGGAGTTAGCCTAGATAGTAATATTAATGGGTCTACCCATCACAGAGCTTATTAATCGATCAGGCCTACACCAATATCTTCTACATCACATTACTAAGACAATTGGATTCAAAATAATATAATCACAGATAATTATAGATTTCTTAACCATTCATTCAGATGATAACTTAGTTTGTATTTTCGTAATAAATCAAAATGAGAAATCGATCTATAATCAATGGAAGCCTATCTTATGAGAATTTTCAACATTCTTCACTTGGACAATATTAATTAAGACCTCTTTTTTAATTCAAAAAAATATATTTATCATATATATATAGTTTGAAAATGACTTCCGAGCTAAATACACCTTATGTGGCCACATATGCAAATATCCTAAATAAATAACATTTTTAGTCAAAATCCAATCTTCTAAAACCACTAACATCAAATCACAGGAATCTTCATATCATTTATTGATATTAGACCCCTCTGTAATTACAAATATTAGTAATCTTATCGACATAAATTTCAGTGATATAGTACGTATAGTGTGAACTTTGTACCCATATGATCAAAATATATAAAGTTTATCATCAGTCTACTTTATGGTTTCAAATAAAATCTCTTTATGCTTTCTAATAAAAGCTATAACAATTTTAAGCTTATATCATAATTTCATCAAAATCTCAAGACAAGTCCTTTATGTCTCAAGAGACAATTATGATATCAATGATATTAATAACCACATAAGCAATACCTTTATGCTTAAACGATACCTTTATGCTTAAGACTTTTATTCAAACAATATATTTATGCTTAAGCAACACCTTTATGCTTAAGACTTTCATTTAAATAGAATTTATAATCAACCTTATGTGCATAGATTTAAGTGCAATATTTCATTATAAAATAATGAAAAATAAAAGCTTTATGATATCCATATGATGTTCAACAAAAACAATACTCCCACTAACCAAGCATATCAAAAGATTCTAATAAATCCATATTTTTTTATATGTTTAATAAATATAGTGAATCTAAATACTTTGGTCAATAGGTCTATCAGCATTACATCAGTCTCTATGTATTCAATTATAATGATTCTCTTTTAATTAAATCTCAACTAATAAATATTTTATCTCTCTATATATATAGGTGCTGAAAATTTTTATTATTCTTTAAAAATAACATAACAGTACTATTATCCCAATAAATTTAAAGTGATTTTAAGATAGAACAGTAATTATAAGTTCTGAGATGAAGTTTCTCAACTAAAAGCATGATTTGCAGCTTCTAACATGCCACAAATTCTACCAGCATAGCACAAGATGCCAAAAGAATTTATTTTGAATCTTTAAAAAATAGTTCCTCCAGCCATCATTAAAATATAATAAAATTAAATTTCATATCATCCATGCAACCAGTAAAATTCATGATCACATATCCAATCACCTCAAAATGATCAAACATTCAAAAGTCAGCATATATTTTGTTATGATTTTTTATAAATATCTCATAATATTTTAGCTATGATCCAAATGCTCCATATTTGGATTTGTTATATATCCATAAAGCACAGTCATATATATGCTATATCTGATCTAGTGCAAATATTTGCATACATCAAATTATACAGTAGTTGAATAAGGCACATTCCTCATGGATTCTTTTCTATATTATTTTTAGGACACTGATTTCTCCTAAACTTATCTCTCTTAACCACATGTACATCTTTATATTTGGAGTTATGCATACCAAATCCATTCAGTATATAATTAATGTGAGCTCTCTAGGATAGCTCTAATATATCATAGATAGCTCTAATGCATCATAGACTATTTCTATGAATCTTAAAGCTAAGCATAAATAAAATTTCTGTAAGATCTTTCATCTCAAAGATCTTAGATAGCGAAGTTTGGTCTCATGCGACAACAAAGTCACTATTAGCAAACAAAACAACATTCATATATAAGATAAAGAAGAGAAATTTATTCTCACTGACCTTAAGATTCATATATTGATCCACTTTATTATCTACAGATCTCAAAGAATCAACAATGCCATCAAACTTAAGATATCATTTCCTTGATGACTGCTGAAGACCACAGATATATCCCTTAGTCTGTCTACTATACATTCTTTTCAACTCTTAATAAAATCTTATGGTTAATTTGTATAAAGTTTTTTTGATGAAGCTCTAGGTCAACATAGTTTATTAGTGCCATGATTGCACTTAAAGAATTCTTTTAAGAGATCGAAAAAAAGTCTCATTGTAATTTATGCCCTTTTCTATGCATCCTTATGCAACCAATCTAGCATTAAAGTATTTAATATTATCTTTAGAGTCTTTTTTAATTTTAAATATCCACTTACATCTTATAGGCTTAGATCCTTTAGGTAATTCTATCAGATCACATATTTTATTTTTAACTATATACTGTATTGCATCATACATAGCTTCAAGCTACTTAGCTGACTACAAATATGCAATAGTCCGATCACATGAGACTGAATTAACCATTTGGCCAATGCTATAGTCATTCTCATCTAAATAAATCAAATAGTCATTAGGAATGATAAATTTTTTTTATTTTTTATGTGATTTTTTTACTGGTACTTCATCAACCAGCTATGGAGGTGCTATAATTGGTACATATATTTGATATTGCTCTCCAACTGTCTTCTAGGATGAAATATGATTTTTTTTGAACAATTGGAATTAAAATAATGACTTATTTTCTTTAACATCATATCTCTAATATGAGAGCATCTGTAGTCATCCATATTAGATTCTAAAAATCTGGCATGATTAGGTTTAATAATCTTTATACTTCTTATCAGGGTCGTAGAATCTATATCTTTTAGTATTATCTAGATAATCAATTAAATAACAACAAGTAGTTCTAGTTCAAACTATCATTATCGAATTATATAACTTAACCTTTATAAGATGGCCGCAGACATAAAAAAGATTAGTATTGGACTTCCTACCAACTGACAACTCAAAAGATATCTTGTAAACTACTTTATTAAGAACTCGAAGGCAGTCTTTAAGCTTCACTTTAAAGATATCATGATACATTACATACATTCATCATGCTTCTAATCATATGCTTATGAGTGCAATTATACTTTTCAGTCATACTATTTTGCTCAAAAGCTTAGGCATGATATATTAAGCAACGATCCTTTTTGGAACCATTATCCATTTCTTATTATGTATAGAACCCTTAGGGTATGACCGATATAGCATAGCACTCTTATCCTTTCCTCTAAAATATTAAAACTCTTAAACAAAAATAAAAATAAATTTGTTCACATTCCATTTATCCCTCAGCACATTATATATGGTTTTATGTTGACTATATTGCACAGGGAGAGAACTAAGAGCTTAATGACCAAGAAAAGCATTAGGGATAGGGATCTCAAAAATATTAAATTTAGATGCAATACTCTCTAGTCTCATAATGTAAGTCCTAACACCATCATTCCATCATACCTCAAATTGATTAATTTATCTATTAGCTATCCATCCTTTGTCTTATCAAATTCTACATACCTCCTACAAATGAGGTTAAAAATTATTTATAATCACCATTCTTAAGTATAACATCTAGAATGGTATAACAATGGACTTCTTCATGATTTTCAGGCTAAAACAATTCACTCTCTACCACCTTTCATAGGTAGTTTATATCCTAGAGTACTCTGACTAATGATTTGAGAGATGGAGGATCATTACTCAATGCAACATCCAAATTCCATCTAACATAGTGCTAGCTCAATTTCATGCTTTCATATTTTATAGTTTATTTCAGTAAGAGTCTTAATGGAGTATTAATGTTACTCAATGCAGAGTGCTAACTATTAAAATATCTTTAATTATGTAGTTAATCAACGATAAATATAAGCAATATATATGCTTGAGAAATTTTATAAATACTATTTCAATAAGAGTCCTTGGTGCAATGCCATAAACTTTCTTTGGGAAGAAAGTGACCTACATAAGGTATCTCTCTCTAATATGTCATGTTATTCAATACAAAAATGCTAACGGCTAAACAATCTTTATGCAGTTAATTAATGGACAAATATAGATAAAATATATGCTTGAAAATCTTTATAAGTATTATTTTAATGAGAGTTCTTGGTGCAAATCATAAAGTTTCTTTGGAAAGAAAGTAACTCACATAAGATGTCTCTCTCTAATATGTAATGTTATTCAACACAAAGATGCTAACTATTAAACAACCTTTATGCAGTTAATCAATGGGCAAATATGGATAAGATATGTGTTTGAAAATCTTTATAAGTATTATTTTAATGAGAGCCCTTGGTGCAATGCTACAAATTTTGGGAAGAAAATAATCCGCATAAGGTATCTCTCCACATCCAGTGGAATTGACTTAGCAAAGTATCATCAGCTTTTAAAGGTCCATATATTTTGGTAGATGAATCCCTGGACTATGCACACTTACTAATCACAAAATATTCCACTTTAGAATTATAATACACAATAAGCTTCCTTTGAGGAGATGATTATATGCAATAATTTTACAATACTTTTCAATCTCTCTAAAACATCATATAGAAGATATTGTAAATGTTAGTGAATGGGCCGCACCATCAATGAAATCACAAACCTTCAATTAGGGATCAACCAGTCATACCCACAAATTTATTTATTCCATTTAATGCCCCAATAGCAAGCAAATTAAAAAATTAGCATATTGAATCCTATGAAATATCAGATAGAGGGATTCTACAATTCTCAATAAATAAGCCACTTTGGTGGTCATCATCTATTGAAATCTACAATCCTCTAAATCATGGATCAACCAATCATGCCCATAAATGCATTCATTCATCATGATATATCAATATCATGCAATTTATTAAACTTTAATATATCTAATCCCCTTAAATATCAAACAGAGAAATCCTACAGATCTCAATATGAATGGACCACTTCGGTGGTCACCACTCATTGGAATTCACAATCCTCTAAATTCAAGGATTAACACAAAAATATATCATTATGCAAACCATATGTGAGAGTACAAAATTTGTAATAGAATATTTAAGGATCTTTATGCAATTAAACTATATTGCAAGGATCAAAACATAATTATCAGATCATAATTATGTAATAAACTTTAAAACAAGAACTAAACAATAATTAAATTTCATTTTAAGAACTAAAAGTTAATTTTCTAAGGACTGTTATTAGAAATAAACTTTTTAGGGACTAAAACATAGTTTTGAAGCACCATTATCAAATAATAAACTTCATTAGGGGATAAACAATAACACATAAATCTTTATATAATAAAATTACATCATAGGGACCAAAATGTAATTTTTGGAGGACTGAAATCGAATATTTTATTCAGCAAAGACTAAAATAAAAAGTGCCATATAACTAAAAGCAGCCTACTAGTTCGGATTTCGGGTCGAAACCCAAAATCCAAAATGGAACCCGTTAGTGGGTTTTTCCTTCCCGATTGGCTGGCAAAGAAGGGACCAAAACTGCACCCCTTCTACCTCAGAAATTGGAAGGCAACTATTGAAATCAGTCAATCAGTAGGCCACCATTGTCTCCTATCCGTCCGCCGCCCAATCAATCCTCTTTCTTTAGTCCTTTTTTTTTTAGCTCTTTGGATTCGGCAGGAACCACCGGCTCATCCCGATGGCCACCAGACCTTCATCCCACCTCATCGGTAAGTGGTCCGTTCATGTCGACAGGAAGATGGAGAGTAAAGGGGACGGCCATAGAGATTCGTCCCTCTTCCTTCCTCTTTTTTTTTTTTGATTGGATCTTTGGATCCTGACGGGGATCACTAGCCCCTTCACCGTCAGATGGTCCTAGTGGTGGTCGAAGCTTGATCCTATCAGAGATTGGTTCGACTGACGAGAAGAAGAAGAGAAGAAGGGACGACCTCAGGGAGACCCGTCCCTCTTCTTCTCCCTTTTTTTGTTTTTCTGTTTGAATCCAAAATTTTTTTTGATTCTTTATTTTGATTCTAATCCCTTATAAAACCATTGATTTTGATTTTAATCCCCTACAAAATCTAGGCTCTGATATCAATTATTAAAAATTTATGAAAAAAAAATTTCCATGGATCTCATGCAAAAAATTAGAATACAAGAAGATCTTTCAAGAAGTCAATAATAAAATCTAATCAATAAATCATACCTTGAAATCCCTGAGAGGCCATTAATGATCATGGTAACAACATCATGTAGAAGAAGAAAATAATAATGGCAGCGTAGACCTTTCTCTCTGTTTCCACCTTATGCCAGTCTCCTCAATGGGATAGGTCCGTCCTAAGAACGCAGAGATCTTAATGCCCTAAGATTTTTCTACAAGTGGATATATATAGGAGTGGAGTGGGGACCTAGTCCAGTTATAATGCTATTGGGTCTACTCTTCATAGAGCACATTAATCAATCAGGCTTACATCGGTATCTGCTACATCACACGATTAAGATAATAAGATCCAAAATAATATGATCACAAGTAATCATGGGCTTTTTAACGATTCATTCAGACAACAATTAACCCATATTTTTCGTAATAAAATAGAATGAAAAATTAATCTATAATCAATGGAAGCCCACCTTATGAGAATTTTCAATAGAATAGCGATATAAACCATTAGATAAAATATGCATAGCTCCACCATTATCAAAGGTAAGTTCTGTTCATCATTTACTATAGCACTATACAACCTCCTCTCTCTTTTTTTTTTTTTTTGGTTAAAAAGATGGCAACTTCATATTGCTAAATGTATAAGAGAGCTACAATAGTAGATAAAGATGCGGAGCTGTTACAAAAGTATGAGAAACAAAAGAACTCCTCCCTCAGAGCAATAGATTGACACAACAGTCCCCAATACAGCACCAAAATGAGAAATGTGGATGATAGACCCTTACATAGGTGGTAAAACACTGTAAAATGAAACAACTCAAACCAGTACAACTTTATTTGGACAAGTGACTTCACAGGCTGTTGCACTGGTTCAGGATCATAGCTGCAGAATAAGACGAACAAATCTGCAATGAAGGGGTAGGGGCGCACACTTGAAGAAACACCAAAAAATCATTTAAGACTGCTGACCTGTGACTTGAACTTGAAAAGGAATGCTATAAAAGCAGCCAGCAGTAGCCAAAATAGCACAGCTGCATGGAATATATTGGGAATAACGGCTCTTTTTCCAACCTTTCTTTAATGATAACATACTGTAAAGAATAATCTTTGAGATCCAAGTCCATCACTGAACAATCACTAAGAAAGTTCTTGATATCTAGAAAAGTCCATTTGGACTTAGTTCGCCTCATTGCTTATCATTGTTCAAAAAATCATTGAAGTCTCCTATTAGAAGTCACAGACCAGAAATATTCACCGCTTAACTTTTAAATTCTGACATAACTTTCCTTCTTTTAATCTCTATCATCTAAGTTAGCATTAATGCAAGAACCAGCCAGGCCTTGCCTTCCTCATCTTTTCACAGTTCCAAAGAACACAGCCCACCTCACATCACACTCAACTTATTTAGAAGTTCAACTCATTCTTCAAACTTTATATGTCTATAGCATTAGAAAGTTTACGAACTCTATATAGGCCTATATAGTTGTTGAACTCTACAAACTAGTGTGGATGTTCAATTCATTCTTCAAACTTTATATCATATTATTCAAACTTACCAACATTTACAAACTCTATATATGCATACCAAATCCTATGCAATGCTTGGAACTACAACTATAACTAGTATTTACCATTGTTGTACCTTCTTTCTCTTATATCTTTAAATTGAAATGGTTTGGTAGTAAGAACTCATGCAACATGACATGAAAATGATATAATTCGTATTCTTGAAATAACTTTGAGTGGAAGTACCAAGTTTTTACCCTCAATTTAAGGATTGCTTAAGCTAGAGCATAACATTAGCTGAAAACTTCATTTTATTGCCAAGTTTGTAGCAACTCAAACTAATATTTTAGATGAACTAAAGATAAAGAGAACTGAAAATCCTACTCTAATAGAGGAAAATTACTTCAAGAAGTTCATGTTATTTGATCTTTCTATATTGTCAAAGCTTTTCACTATTCTTAAGTATGTATCATTTTTTCCTGAGAATCTTCCCAAAGTATATAAGTGTTTGCTTGTATTTTTTCCTAGTATTTTTGTTTCTTTTTCTAGTGGGAGTTGTTGTGAGGGGATGGCATCTTTAGTCCGTATTGGTTATGAGTCAAGAAAAAGTATAGCTTACATAAATTGGAATCTTCACTCTCCTTGAGATGTCTTTTAAAGGACAAAACTATAAGGCTCCAAATGATAAAGGTCCATTAAAGCCTAAGGCCTATTGAAGCCCAAGGATGGTCATGAGTCAAAGCGGACAATACCTCACATATGTAGGAGCAGAGTTAACCCAACCACCAAGCATCCGACCCCTTAACCATAATATTGGCGTCGATCATGGAGCTAAAGATACCGTCCCTCCATAATATTAGCCTCCCTAGTCAAAAGAGAGATGTGTAGACAGGAGACTTCCCACAGATGGTGCCAATATTATGGTCAAGGGGTTGGATAGCTTGGATGGTTGGGTTAACTCCATTCCGGCATACGTGAGATATTGTCCGCTTTGGCTCATGATCATCTTTGAGCTTCAATGGGTCTTAGGCTTCAGTGGACTTTGGTCATTTGGAGCCTCCCATTTTGCTCTTTAAAAAGCACCTCATGGAGAAGAGAATGTTCCAATCTATATAAGCCATACTCCATCTTGACTTACAACTAATGTGAACTAAAGATGCCATCCTCCCACAATATTAGCCCCCACAAATCAAGAGGGAGTATATGTATGGGGAGGAGGCATCTTACCCAAAGGATCAATACCTCGGGATCAGCGGATCATGGGTCAGCACGTCAAAGATCGCTTCCATTAAACGGTGCCAATCTTGTAGTTAAGGGGTCAGATAGCTTTGATGGTTGGGCTAACTCCACTCCTACATGTTAGATGAGTACCTTAGAAGTCAATTATTGACTGACACATTTTATAATTTTAGAGCTTAACTTTGTACTTATAGTATTTTTATTATTAATAAAGGATATTTTTATTTTTATCATATTTATGTGTCTATGATTTATCCTAAAAGTTAATAAAGATGATTTTTATATATTTTCAAAGTGTTGAGAATTTGAGATATATATTAATTAGTGATTAGTTTCTAAATACTCTTGATCAAAGAATCGTCACGGAGGATAATGATCAATCTATTTAAAAATTGATGCACAAATTACCTCCCTTCTGGATAAATGAGTCTCAGATCTATAGTATAGGGACATCAGGATAAGAGTGCAGGTGGTTGTTAGACAACAACTTGCACTGAACGTGACCAACATGAGAAACCACTTGGATGTCTACTCACTCATCAGTGGTTGTCTCGATGCTGCAGTGGTATGAGTGGTTCTTTGATCTGTAGTATCATCAGCTATTCACAGTGAGGCTACTGAGTTTTCTCATGAAACCATTTCATAGAAATTTATTGGTATCTTCTTTTTATAAAGCAAATCGACTTCGATTCCTGAATGATCCACATCACTTCTGATTCTATTGTAAAAAAGATTCTCTAGATCCTTGATGTGTATGTTAGCTATAGTAAGTTCAGATTCGCTGTTAGAAATAGGATGCATCTAGATAGAATCTATCGATCTTAGTAGAAAAAAAGAAGTCCAATATGATTTACGAGACTGAGTTCAGAAAGTCTTTGATCAAAGCATGTGTGAATACTAGAAAAGATTTTCATGAGATTCATAAGTGAATTTGAGTCAAGCCAATCTAGCAAATGACTGACGATGAGGTCTGACGAGTTCTTATGACCTCCATCAAGTTAGAACTCATGATAGAAGAACTGAATCATATGATAACTGTACCTAAGATTCATACTTTCATTCTATTAGATTGTCACTACATACTGCTAGGTATCACTGATAGATTGTGGACTCATCGGTATCGTATTGATGATCGATTACCTTCGAAGGGTAGAGTTGAAATTGTTCCAACCTATTGAAAGAAGTTTCAATGATATTGTGATGGAGATCACAATATATCTCACTACCAGATAGAATAAAATCTATGGGGTCACACATTAAAGGATTTAATCATGAATTAACCAATTGACTTATAAAGTTCTAATTGGATTAGAATTTATTGAAATCCTATTGGATTTAAAAGAACCATGTTAGCACATAGTTAAACTCAATTCTTCTCTAGACTTGGATTCCTTATTAGATAAGAATTGATTAAGTCTATAGCCTTGAATCTTAACTAGATCCATTTTAATTTGAGTTTAGTAGGGCACCTATTTGAGGGCCCAAAAGGATTGGATCAAGCCAATTACTTGACAAACAAATCTCTTTATTTTCTTTTTTGTTATTTTCTTCTATGGCATGGAATAATTGGAAGTAGAGAGGAGGCGCATGCCTCCCCCTTTGGAAAGTCCAAGGGGCGCAAACCCCTTGGAGTGGGGGAGAGAAAGAGAGAGGGGCCTGCCTCCTCTTTTGCCTTGGCATGGAAGGAGAGAGAGAGAGAGCAGGGCTACACCCCCTCTCTTGTGTGCAAAAAATCCTAAAGGGGTGCCAAGAGTTGGCGCCCCAACTACTTGCCTATTTTGATGTGGGCGCCCCCTCTTCCTGTCTTATAGAATGTGGGGCACCCCATCTACTTGTCAAAAGAGGTGAGAATCTTTCTAGTTATGTTTGATTTTTTTGAAAAAAAATCAGATTAAAAAGGTAAGAAACCTTATAAGATAAAGATTAGCTTTCTTAGATTAATTGGAGATTGATTTGGAATCAAGAAAAGGTCTATATAAGAGATGGCCTCCTAGGATTTTAAAACGAATTGAATTGTGAATTCAGATCTCTACCCTCTCTCCATCTCCACATCATTATCTCTTCATCCTCTCTTTCCAACACCCAAGGGTTGGGCGTCCCATCTTCCCACATGTCTGAATTGAGAGTGATCTCTTTTATAGCAAGGAACAGGGAGAAAGACTACAGTTCAAGCATTGAGATCATGATCAAAAATCAAGAGTTGATCAAAGGTCCAAAAGGCTAAGATTTATCTTAAAGAAGATGGATTTATAACAAGAAAAAAAATTCAAATTAATCTTGATGGATATATGTAGAGGTCAGACACGTGTGCGGCTCAGGAACCTTCAAATCTAGGATCATCGGTTGCGTTGTATTTCACCTGTGCAAGATATTGAGATTCTATCTCAATTTTTTTATTTTATTTTTAGATTATATGTATGTCTTTAATTCAAAACTCAGATAGATATAGATTAGATCTATTACTTGTGAGATTAAAGGGTTTAACCTAGATCGTTTCTGCTGCTACTTCAAAAAGATTTTAAAATCTATGCATGCAATCCTATCCAATTTTCTAACAATGGTATTAGAGCCATCATTCTTTTATGACATGTATAATCTAATTTTTAATTTAGATTTGAAAGGTTTAAAATTGATTTTGTGCTAGCATAAGGTTGTCCTGATATAGGGTTAACTCCCTATATTGAAAAGATTATCCTAGCACAAGATTGATCGATTTTAAAAATTATTTTTATAATATTTAAATTAATTTTTTAGATCTAAAAATAGATATATTGATATATCTTTATTTATATTAAATTTAAAATTAAAATGATTAAAAATTACATCAACTGGTATAAGATTATCATGATATAGAGTTTACCTCCTATATTAAAAAGGTTGTCCTAGTTTGATGCGAATTAATTTTTTGAAAATATTTTTAAAATATTTTAATCATTATTTTAGATCTGATTTTATATGTATTTGATATGTGTAATTCTTATTTTAGATCTAAAATTTAATATATATGTGATATATGTTTGTAGTTTAGATCTAAAACTTAATATATATAATATATAACATTAGGTTTAGATCTGAAACTATTTCAAGATCATAAGTCACTAATGCATATAATAAAATATAATCTAAAATATTTTTAAAATTTAAAAATTATATTATTTCATGTGGGTATAGCTTGAACAAATTAGGTCTAGTGATCAAATTACAATTAGGATCAATTGATTAGATCAGGTTAGAATCCATTATCGATTTTGAGCAGTTGATTGAACCTAATCAATTGTTGGTAAGGATTAGGTCAAAAAAACTCAAAGTTGAGTTTAGTAATAGTTGATCGCATCGATTCATATTTTGATATGAATTGATTGACTCAAGACCTAATTTGGCTCAGTGGTTTGGGCCTGGGTCAATAGGTTAATCTGATCGATTCTAATCGATCAATTTGATGTCTAAGGTAAGTATCTAGATGATGGTTATTTAATTAATTTGTTATCTGATCTGATCAATTTATTGGTATCTAAGGAAAGCAACCAAGGATCCCCACTCATCTTAACTTATCTGGCCATTTTGGGAGATTAAGTTTTGAATTAGGTTACTTGTTGATTCGAGTTCACCCATACCGACTAGGTAGGTCAGACATATGAATGTGCTGACCTAAACTTAGTCAGTCAGATATCAAATTTGATGACTTAGAAGAGACCTAAACCTAAATCTCTTCACTAAATATTAAGTCTAACGGTCTTCCACCGTTGCAGAAATGCGAGTATCTTCCTGGTTGATCTTCTCGACTGGTTATAGTGGTTCGATTACATCAAAAAAGTACAATCACTCTATTAGCATTAGATGCCTCAAGATAAAGATAGAGTTGGATCCAATAACTATTAGATGAGAGTCTCAATGACGGCTTTGCATCCACTGGTGAATGGTGAGTCTGACTCAACTAAAAATGTGCCAATAACTATTAGGTGAGGCCACAAGATTAGAGATCGAACCTGCTACATCTTGCTTAGTAAAATAATGGATAAGGTATTGTCCACTCATTGATCTGTGCTCACCAATAACTATTAGATGAGGTGTGTATAGATCAATGGGACCATAGTATCCATTAAAAATCGATCACGTATAAGTTTTCATTTCTCCACCTGAAAAGTGTGGAAGATTCGAAGAAATAATGAGAGCCTTGTTTGATTTTAAAAATTTTTAGATCAAATATTTAATAAGTATAAATATCTAACTAGAAACTATTCTCTTTATAGATAATCATGTCGAGTGCCAACCCTTTAGCCCATATCCTTGACACAAATAGATTGATCGAGACAAACTACAAAAATTGGCTCCAGAATTTGAGAATCATTTTTAGTTTCAAAAAACTAACTCATATCCTAGATTAGGATGCATCTGTGTTACCAACTCATCTATCCTCTGATCAATGAGCTATACTTGAAAAGTAAATGGATGAGGACAATAAGGCAAAGTGTCACTTCTAGCATCTAAGTCTAATGATCTTCAGCAACAGCATGAAGATATAAGGACTGCTAAGGAGATACTGGCTCACCTACAAGAGTTATATGATGAGCAGAGTTGCACAGCTCATTTTGATATCTCTCAGAGACTATTCAGAGTGAAAATGCTGATGGACAGTTCATCAATGATCATTGTTTGGTAATAATCAAGGATATCGAAAAGCTTCAGAAGCTCGGGATGAACATGGATAAAGAATTGTAGGTGGATTTGACCCTCCAATCTCTTCCTAATTTGTATGGGTAGTTCATTTGAACTACCATATGAATAAAATTGATAGCACTTTGTTTGAATTACTGAACATGTTGGTGACAGCTGAGGACACTTTGAAAAGGTCAAGGGGTATGGTTCTGACTGTGGAGAGAACTTCGTCTAAGAGAAAGTCTTGTTTCAAAAAAAAAAAAAGCCTGCGAAGAAGTAAAAGAACGAGGCCAAGCCAAGAAGCATATTTCGAAGAAGATCGACGATAAGAGAAAGTGTTTCCATTGCAATGTCGAAGGCCATTAGAGAAAAAACTGTCCGGCCTACCTGGCGACTATGAAGAACAGAAAGAATGATAGACTTTCTGAAAGTACATCTGATTTGCTCATAATAGAATCTAATCTAATGATTTCTTCTTCTTCTAATTGGGTTCTAGATTCTAGTTCAAGTGCTCACTTGTGGACTTCTATGCAGGATCTTGAAGAAGTTAGAAGGCTGAGAGAAGGCGAGATCACTCTATGGGTCGGCAATGGAGCAAGAGTTGCTGCTGTAACCTTAGAATCTACCCTCTGTGACTACCGTTAAGATATAGATTATTATTAAAGACTACTATTGTGTACTTATAGCCAGTAAAAATTTAATTTTTATATCTGTACTAGTACAGAATAACTATAATTTTTATTTCAATAAAGATATATTGTAATTTATTTTGAAAATAAAGTTGTTGCACATGCTTTCTTGATTGATGGTCTTTATCATTTGTATATAAATGTGAGTGTTAATATTAACGAGCAAACTATGAATGCCATAGGGACTAAGAGACTTAAAGATAGGATTAGCCAAAAATATCTATGGCACCTTAGACTATACCATATAAAAGAGGACAAACTCAATAAACTGGAGAAATATGGCCTTCTCGAGCCTTTGAGTTTCGAGTCTTATCCGTTTGTGAGTCCTATCTTCAAGAAAAAATGGCAAAGCTACCATTTATGGATAAAGGGAAAGGGCCACTAAGATATTAGCCCTGAATGCATTGACATGTGTGGTCCATTCGATGTACAAGCCAGGGGTGGCTATGTCTACTTCATAATTTTTATCGATAATTATTCATGGTATGATTTTATATATTTGATGCATCGAAAGTCTAAAGTCTTTGAAAAGTTTATTGAGTTCAGACATAAAGTAGAAAAATAGATCAAAAAATCTATAAAGGTTCTTCGATTAAATCAAGGAGGAGAATATCTTAGCAAAAAATTTTACACCTATCTCAAGGATAATGGCATAGTCTCACAGTGGATACCTCCAGAGATGCCTCAGCTCAATGGGATATCCGAAAGGAGAATCAGACCCGATTAGATATGATCCAATTTATGATGAGCTTCATAGATCTTCCTATCTTTCTCTAAAGACATGTTTACTTTCTGTAATTCATCTTTTAAATCAGATCTTCTCTAAATCCATTTCTACTACACCATACGAGCTTTGGCATGGTAAAAACCAATTCTTGGATATCTTAAGATTTGAAGATATCCGATCCATGTCAAGCGACAGTAGGCGGACAAGTTAGAGGTTAGATCTTTTAGGACTCATTTTATAGGGTATCCTAAGGAATCCATGGGATACTACTTCTATCTTCCTGAGGATCACAATGTGATTGTGAGCCATCATGTCATTTTCTTAAAAAAAAGTTTATCTAAGATGGAGGTAGTAGGAGGAAGATTGAGCTCGAAGAGAAGATCTCTGAAGAGCATCGAGTCCACGAACCTGAATCCAATAGTGAGCCAGTAGATGTGGTACCTCTTCTACCTCGTAGATCAAGTAGGATCTCCCGTTATCCTAAAAGATACTTAGATATTCTTACAGAGGATTTAGAGGAAGCATTCCTTGTAAGAGATAGGAACATTAGGAATGATCTCAAGACCTATGATGTGGCAATCTTAGATGTTGACTCCGAGAGAAGGATGGAAGCAATGAAGTCAGAAATTGACTTCATACATTCCAACCAGATTTGGACCTTAGTAAATCCACCTAACGGTATTGTATTTATTGGGTGTAAATGGATCTATAAAAAGAAATTTGGATCGGATGGTCAGGTAGAGGCCTATAAGGCAAGACTGGTTGTGAAAGATTATAGTCAATGCGAAGGCATTGACTATCAGAAAATCTTTTCGCCCATGGCCATGCTAAAATCCAATCAGATTCTGCTTGCGATTGTAGCTTTTCATGATTATAAAATTTGGTAGATGATATGAAAACTACTTTTCTAAATAGATATCTTGAGAAAAATATCTATATGGAACAGTCTTTGGATTTCACATCCAGTGATAGTGATCACAAGATCTGTAAGCTGCAAAGGTCTATATATGGACTCAAGCAAGCATCTCAAAGTTGGAATACTCACTTTAATAATGTGATCAAAATGTTTGATTTTATCAAAAATGAGGAGCCGTGTATGTATAAAAAAGTCAGTAGGAGCACTGTCACATTCCTTATATTGTACGTGGATGACATCTTCCTGATTGAGAATGATATTTTCATGCTAACATCGGTCAAAGTATGGTTGTCAAAAGAATTCATCATGAAAGACCTAGGAGAAGCTTTTTATATTCTTGGTATAAAGATCTATAGGGATAGATCTAAGAGAATGAAAGGATCTCATAAGAATGTACATAGAGGAGATACTGAAGAGGTTCAGCATGAAAAACTCCAAAAAGAATTTCTTATCCTTAGACATGGCATTCATCTCTCTAAGAAGATGTGCTCTGACACACCTGAGGAGATCCAGTGCATGACCAAGATCCCTTATGCTTCGACAATAGGGAGTCTCACATATGTCATGTTATGTACACGACCTGATATAATCCTTACCATGAGTATCACGAGCAGATATCAAATAAATCCAAATGAAGAATATTGAATTACTGTGAAAATATTTTTAAGTACTTGAGAAGAACTAAAGATTTATTCTTGATCTTTGATAGAGGATCGGAGCTGAAAGTGGAAGGATATACTGATTTAGACTTTATGACTAATGTCGATGATAGAAAGTCTACATCGAAGTATATTTTCTTATATAATAGAGGATCAATTGCTGAAAAAGTTTCAAGTGGCCAGTCATTGTAGATTTGACCATAGAAGTCGAGTACATCATCACCTCTAAAGCTGCTAAGAAAGCTTTCTGGTTCAAAAAGTTCATTGCAGAGCTGGATGTGATGCCATCAGATGCCATTACACTATACTACGATAACAACGGCGCCATAGCCCTTGTTAAGAAGTTTAGATTTCATCAGAAGTCCAAACATATAGAATGGCGGTTCCACATCATATGCGAATACTTCGAAAAGAAGTTCGTCGAGGTACAGAAAGTCGACTCCGCACAGAACATGATAGATCCACTGATCAAACCTCTCAGCCAGAAAAAGACTGAAGCTCACCTTAAGAAGATGGATCTTAGGTATATGGCCAATTGACTCTAGATCAAGTGAGAGTTTGTTAGATGAGTGCCCTAAAAGTCAATTACTGACTGATATATTTTATAATTTCAGAGCTTAACTTTATACTTATAATATTTTTATTATTAATAAAGGATATTTTTATTTTCTATCATGTTTATGTGTCATAATTTATCCTAAATATTAATAAAGATAATTTTTATATATTCTCAAAGTGTTGAGAATTTAAGACATACATTAATTAGTGGTTAGTTTCTAAATACTCCCGATCAAAGGATCATCATGGAGGATAGTAATCAATCTATTTAAGGATCGATGCACGGATCACCTTTCTTTATGCAGATGAGTCTCGGGTCTATAGTGTAGGGACACTGGGATGAGAGTACAGATGGTTGTTAGAGAATAACCTATACTGAGCGTGATCAATACAAGAAATCACTTGAATGTTTACTCACTCATCGGTGGTTGTCTCGATGCTGCAGTGGTATGAATGATCTTTTGACCTACAGTGTCATCGACTATTCACAGCGAGACTACTGAGTTTGACTGCACATTCCCTTGATCCCTAGCTATTCGGATTCTTGCTATGTATATTGGCTACAGTAGGTTCAGATTCATTGTTAGAAGTAGGATGCACCTAGTATTGAGAATTGTATCCTAAAATCAATTGTTTGATGATTGTGCTAATTATAAAAATATATGAATTGATCAATAATGAAAGTTATTTGATTTTTTCATCACAAAGTTACATCTTTTAATGAACTCCTATATTGTGATGAAGTCTTTAAGACTATTTTGATCGATAAAGGAGGATTTATCACGTAGTCTTTAAACTGGTTCACGATCAAACGATAGCTATTACTAAGATGATAGTAATATCAAGTATAAGTCGTTGTGTACCATATACATTGATTGTCCTCATAACCAAATGGTGTGAAGACATTGGTATGGCATGTAAGTGAGATGTAGGAGTACATCTCATTGAACGTGATCAATTATGGAGCACTCTGCTATCAAAAGTAGCTCGCGAAGTGTATGGGTATAAGTGTCTCTCTGATCTGAGATCACCACAGTGATTTGCAAGCAACTCACTGTACTTTGGTGCTGGACTATCTGAATTTATAATTCAATGATGGAAGATTTTTGGATACAGTCAAGTACTTGTCAAGTCAGTGTGTGAGTCAAGATGGGATTGACCCCTCCAAATTGTAGAAGTTAATGTATCAATATATTTCAATTTAGCAAAATTTGAGCTCGGATAATCCGTGTGATGAATTTGAAAGATTGAAATACAATGTAGATGACTTATTTAGGATTGATAGTTAAATCCTAGGTTATTCTCGAGCATTAAGATCAAAGAGATGAATTATACAGTAACTATACATCAGTAGGTTCTTGAATGTTGCTTCACCATCATTCAATCTATTCGGATATCGGGTTTGAAGCGAAATTTGAGTGTAGGGGTAAAATGGTAATTTTAAAACTTTTTCAAAATTATTATTTCATAGTGAAAATTATTAATTAATCTAATTAATTAACATGTGTTTATCCTACACTAGGATCTAAATATGATATATAGCATGCATGCATTTAAATTTGAAATTCAAATTTGAACAGTAAATAATTTACTGTTATGTGTTCAGAACACAATACCTTTGTGCGGATAGTCGATCGTCGTAATCTGATCACCATCGAAAGAGTCTGATCATCGCAATATAGTCACACAGTATATCTGACCTCTACAGATCATCCACACGAAGCTTCCGGTCTGATCAGTTCCTCACGAATGCTAGTTCGTGACTGCACTTTTTGATGGTCGATGTGGATCGAACTCCTTCGATCGATGTCTGTCGACTCCTTGGATACTCTGGATCATCAGCAAAGGTGGTAGAGAGGTGGATGATGCTCTCTCTAAAGTTTGGTGGGCTCACGACACTCGTAGCTCACGTTCTCACTTCCCGAACCCTAAGCCAAAACCTTAGGGTACACAAGAAAACTCTGTGCCCACTTTTATTTCTTTTTGTTTCTTTTCTCTCGGAAGGTTTTGGACCTTCACCTTATATAGAAAGCTTCCTCACACTCTCTTCTTTCTCTCAAAAAAATTCTACACATGCCTCACATCTTTTTCCCTTTTAAAACAGTGCAAGACGTGTCTTATCCGCGTGAGAGGATAAAGATAAGTGGTTGCACACTTGAATTCAAATCAAATTTGAATTCAAATAAAAATTAACTCATCCCTATCCACTCTGGGCATGAGAAGAGAAGGGGCGTGGCTTCTTTGTGCATGGAAAGATTTCACGAGAAACTCTTTCTCGTGTATGATAAGTGGCGCACAAGATGGATAAGCAAGAAGGCACAAGGGATAAGTTATCCATTCAAATTCAAACACCCTTTGAATTTGAATGGCTAACAAATCAAGTTTATCCAAAAATTAGTGCACAAGAGTGGGCGTGAGATGCCTTCTACGTGGAAGAAAATTCATGAGAAGTTGCTTCTCGTGAATTCAAATGGGCGCTGAAGAAGTGAGGTGGCGCAGGGAGAAAAGTCAAGGTGGTTTGAACCTAATTGAGCCAACCTAATTAAAATAGGTTAAGCACAATTAAATTAAATTAAACCCAACTTAATTAGGCTTAATTAGGCTCAATAAAATTCTAATCAAATCAGGAATTGACTAAGCCCAACCTCTGATCAAATCAGAGACCAAACCACTTCGACGATTAGGTCAACACTTAACCTAATCGGGTCAAACCCAACTGAATCCAATTCAATCGGACTTGATCCAAAAATAATTACTCAATAAAATTGAGTTAATTAGTGATCAAATCATTAATTAAATCTCTCATAAATACTGAGTCCAAATTCGATGGGCAATCGGGTATTAAAGTCCATCGATATGAAACCTTGATCGAAGAGTCCCAAACCAGTGGGACTCTTGACCCCGGTACCCAAAATGTGTGGAACTCATGATCAAAAAATTCTGATTCTCGATTACAGAGTCCTAGATACATAGGACTCATAGTCCACAAATATTAAGACTCTTCATCAGCCATCAGATCAGATAGGAACCTCTAATGTGTGAGACCCCGCAAGTTCGAACCTAAGTCGGTAGCACAGGAATCAATTCCTGTACTAATCGTAGTGACCATCTAGCAATGGTATTCGACATCCAGATAGGTCAAATAGTCACAATCGCAATACTCAGAACCTACGTGAATATGGTTACTGTATAATTCATCCCTTTTGACCCCTGTGTTTAGGACGACTCAGGGTTAAACTGTCAACCTTAATAAGATCATCTGAATCGTGCTCAACTCAAACAGTCCTATGACTCCTCACTAGGACTACCCTGGTCAAGATTTTGCTAAATTAAAATATGACTGTACACAGCTCCTGAACGGGAGTGATCAATCCCATCTTGACACACGCACCGACAAGTCAAGTACTTGACTACACCCAGCATCCTTTCGTCACTGAATTAGAAATTCAGATAGTCCAGTGCCAAAGTACAGTGAGTTGCTTGCAAGTCACTGTGGCGGTCTCAGATCGGAGGGACATTATACCCATATCCCATCGGAGCAAATCTTGACAGCAAAAATAGCTCCAGAGTCGGTCACGTTCAGTGCAGATGTACCCTTACATCTCACCTGTATGCCATACCAGTGTCTCCACACTCCTTGGTTAAGACGACAACCAACCCATATGGCATACAACGACCTATGCTTGATAAATATTGTTGTCTTTGGTAACAACATATCATTTGGTCGCGAACAGATTTAAGGACTAAACAACAAATCCTCCTTTGTCGAGTCTAAATAGTCCTAAGGACTTCACCACAACACAGGAGTTCATTAGAAGATGAAACAATTTATGATGAAAAATATCAAAATAACTTTTATTTATTTATAATTTATATAATAATACAAAAGGAGCACAACCGTCAACAGGCTGACGATTGGCTTTGGAACACTATTTCCAACAATCTCCCACTTGGCCTAAAGCCAATCGATGCAGTATCTAATGTTGGGAATAGTGTCCCAAAGCCAATCGTCAGTCTGTTGACAGTTGTGCTCATTTTTATATTTGTACATGAATTATGAATTAATAAAAATTATTTTGGTATTTTTCATCACAAAATGTTTCATCTTCTAATGAACTCCTATGTTGTGGTGAAGTCCTTAGGACTATTTAGACTCGACAAAGGAGGATTTGTCGTTTAGTCCTTACATCTGTTCACGACCAAATGATACGTTGTTACCAAGGACGACAACGTTTATCAAGCATAGGTCATCGTGTGCCATATAGGTTGGTTGTCCTCTTAACTAATGAGTGTGGAGACACTGGTATGGCATACAGGTGAGATGTAAGGGTACATCTGCACTGAACATGACCGACTCCAGAGCTATTTCTGCTGTCAAGATTTGCTCCGATAGAATATGGGTATAAATATCCCTCCGATCTGAGACCGTCACGATGACTTACAAGCAACTCACTGCACTTAAGCACTGGACTACCTGAATTTTTAATTCAGTGACGGAAGGCTGCTGGGTGTAGTCAAGTACTTGACTTGTCGGTGCGTGTGTCAAGATGGGATTGACCACTCCAGTTTAGGAGTTGTGTACAATCGTGTTTCAATTTAGCAAAATCTTGGCTAGGATAGTCCTTGTGAGGAGTCACAAGACTGTTTGAGTTGAACACGATTCGGATGATCTGATCAGGGTTGACAGTTTAACCCTGAGTCGTCCTAAACACAGAGGTCAAAAGGATAAATTATACAGTAATCATATTCATGTAGGTTCTGAGTGTTGCGATTGTGACTATTCGACCTATCCGATCGTCGGGTACCATTGCTAGATGGTCACTTCGATTAGTACAGAAATTGGTTCCTGTGCAACCGGCTTAGGTTCGAACCTGCGGGGTCACACACATTAGAGGTTCCTATCTGATCTGATGGCTGATGAAGAGTCCTAATGCTCGTGGACTATGAGTCCTACGTGTCTGGGATTCTGTGATCGAGAATCAGGATTCTCTGATCATGAGTCCCACACATTATGGGTACCGGGGTCAAGAGTCCTACTGGTTGGGATTTTTTGATCAGATTTACATATCGATGAATTCTGATGCCTGATTGCCCATCGAATTTAGACTCAGTATTTATGAGAGATTTAATTAATGATTTGATTACTAATTAACTCAATTTTATTGAGTAATTATTTTTGGATCAAGTCCAATTGAATTGGATTCAGTTGGGTTTGACCCGATTAGGTTAAGAGTTGACCTAATCATCGAGATGGTTTGGTCCCTGATTTGATCAGGGGTTAGGCTTTGTCAATTCTTGATTTAATTAGAATTTTATTGAGCCTAATTAAACCTAATAAAGTTGGATTTAAAGTAGTCTAATTGGACCTAACTTATTTGGTTCAATTAGGTTGGTTTAAATAATGAAACCACCTTGACCCAATCTCCATGCGCCACCTCACTTCCATTGCACCCATTTGGATTCATGAGAAGAAACTTCTCATGAATTTTTTCCTCATGTCAAGCCCTCTCCACGCCCCACTTTAATGTGCCAAATGGATGGATAAGGATGATTGGTTGGCCATTCAAATTCAAAATAAAGTTTGAATTTGAATGGGCAATCAATCTTTGCACCTTATCCCTTTTTTTACGCCCTATTTATTACATGAGCAAAAGTTTCTCATGAAATCACTCCATGCACAATTTAAGCCATGCCTCATGCCTTTAGTGGATAAGGGATGAGTTGGTGTCCATTTGAATTCAAAATTTGATTTGAATTCAAATGTGCAATTACTCATCTTTATCCTTTCTTTTGGATAAGACGTTTGACGTTGTTATAAAAGGAGGAGAAGAGTGGGGCGTGTAAGAAAAAAGAAGTTTTCTGGAGAAAAATTCTAGGGTGTGAGAAGTTTTGTATGTGAGAAGGAAGTCCATATCCTTCCAAGAGAAAAAGAAAGAAAAGAAAGAAAAGTGAGTGCAAGGTTTCTGATGAGTTTTCTAGAGTTTTAGCCTGGGGTTCGGGAAGTGAGAAAGGGAGCTACGAGTATCGTGAGCCCATAAAATCTCAAAAAGATCTTCAACATCTTCTCAAGCATGTCTATTGATGATCTGAAGTATCTGAAGAATCGACAGACATCGATCGAAGGAGTTCGATCAGCATCCACCGTCAAAAGGGCTCTACAACGAGCTAGCACTCGTGAGGAGTCGATCAGATCGACAGCTTCGTGTGGACGATCCACAGAGGTCAGACACTCTGTGTGGCTGCATCGCGATGATCAAACTCTCCCGACGGTGATCAGATTGCGGCGATCTACTACCCGCACAAAGGTATTATGTTCTGAACACATTACAGTAAAGTGTTTACTGTTCGAATTAGAATTTCAAATTTAAATGAATGCATGCTATTATCATATTTAGATCCTAGTGTAGGATAAATTTATATTAATTAATTAGATTAATTAATAATTTTTACTATAAAATAGTGATTTTGAATAAATTTTAAAATTACCATTTTACCCCTGTACTGAATTTTTCCCACATCTAATACCCATCTTCGACTTGAAGTCATCGAACTCCTTCACCGCAATGGCTTTAGTGAATGAGTCGGTCAGGTTCTCCTTCCTGTCGATCTTCTGAAGGTCGACGTCACCTCAATCCATGATTTTTCAGATGAGATGGTAGCGGTGTAGAATATGCTTCGTCCGCTGGTGTGCCTTCGGTTCCTTCGCTTGAGCAATGGCTCCATAGCTGTCACAGTAGAGCAGAACTGGACCAACAAGGGAGGGTGCTACTCCAAGCTCAATGATGAATTTTTTCAGCTACACTGCTTCTTTGACAGCATCTGATGCAGCGACATACTCCACCTCGCAAACTGAATCAGCCACTATGTGCTGCTTGGAACTCTTCCAGCAAATAACCCCACCATTAAGGGTAAAAATAAATCCCGACACACTCTTGCTGTCATCGTGATCAGACTGAAAACTAGAGTCTGTAAACCCTATAAGTCTCAAGTTCGATTCACCATAAACAAGCTACTGGTCCTTAGTATTTCTTAAATACTTCAGGATGGTTTTAACAACCTTCCAGTGATTCTCCCCTGGATCAGATTGGTATCTACTCACTACCCCTAGTGAGTATGCCACATCTGGTCGTATACATATCATGGTGTACATGATAGATCCCACTGTCGAAGCATATGAAATTCTATCCATACGCTCTCTCTCTTGAGGTATTGTTGGACAATCCCTCTTCGAGAGAGAAATTCCATGGCCTATCGGTAGATAGCCTTTCTTGAAATTCTCCATGCTAAACCTCTTCAGCATAGTATCAATGTACGTGGACTGGGATAAGCCAAGCAACCTTTTAGATCTATCCCTATAGATCCTCATCCCTAGGATATAGGAAGCTTCTCCCAGATTCTTCATGGAGAACTGTGACGACAGCCAAATCTTTATTCCCTGTAATGCAGGGACATCATTCTCAATTAAGAGAATGTCATCCACATACAATATAAGAAATACTACTACTGGATCATTAGCCCACTTATAAATGCAGGGCTCTTCTTCGTTCTTAACGAAGCTATACGTCTTGATTTTTCTATCAAAACGTATGTTCCAACTCCGGGATGCCTGCTTAAGTCCATAAATGGATCTCTGTAGCTTGCACACCTTAGACTTATCTGTGGATGTGAATCCTTCAGGTTGTATCATATACACCTCTTCGTCCAGCTCTCCGTTTAGAAAAGCTATCTTCACATCCATCTGCCAGATTTCATAGTCCAGATGGGCAGCTATCGCAAGCATAATTCAAATGGATTTGAGCATTGCCACAGGAGAAAATATCTCGTCATAGTCTATACCATAATGTTGACAATATCCCTTGACAACCAGATGGGCTTTATAGGTCTCCACTTTTTCGTCTGCGCCTCTCTTCCTCTTGAAGACCCACTTACACCCTATGGGTTTTACTCCTTCGGGTGGGTCAACCAATGTCCACACATTGTTGACCTTCATGGACTCCATTTCGGATTTCATGGCCTCTAGCCATTTCTCAGAGTCAGGTCTCTGCATTGTATCCATGTAGGTGATTGGATCCTCATCATTTTCATCAAGTTCGACAGGATCACCATTTCGGATCAAGAAACCATAGTATCTGTCTGGTTGACGTGGTACTCTACCAGATCGCCTTAAGGGTGCATGAACAATGGGCTCCGGATCTGATCTAACCAAATCTGGTTCAGGTTCAGCTACTTATGTCGGTTTTTCCACCTGTTGAACTTCCTCAAGTTCGACCTTAGAGGCAATAGTCCCTTCACCAAGAACTTCTTTTCTAAAAAGATTGCCTTAAGGCTGACAAACACCTTTTGCTCATCAGCTAGGTAGAAATAATACCCTTTGGTCTCTTTTGGGTACCCTATAAAATTATACTTGTCAGACCTAGGTCCAAGCTTGTCCGTAATTAAACGTTTAACATAAGTCGGACACCCCCAAACCCTAAGGTGCGAGAGTACTGGCTTACGTCCTATCCATATCTCATATGGTATTTTGGTTATAGACTTACTCGGAACCCTATTTAGAAGGTAACAAGTCGATTCGAGTGCATATCCCCAGAGGAGATTGGCAGACCAGCAAACCCCATCATGGATCGAACCATATCCATCAAGGTCCGATTCTTCTTTCAGACACACCATTATGCTGTGGTGTTCCAGGAGAGTCCACTGAGAGAGAATCCCATTCTCCCCAAGATATGTCAAAAATTATTGAAAAGGTATTCACCTCCTCGATCAGATCGAAGAGTTTTAATACATTTTCTAGTTTGTTTTTCTACCTCATTTCAAAATAGTTTGAACATTTCAAACGACTCCAACTTATGCTTCATTAACTAGACATATCCATACCTTGATAGGTCGTCTATGAAGGTTATGAAGTAGAAATATCCACCTCTTGCACTTGAGCTCATGGGTCCACATACATCAGAATGTACCAGACCCAAGAGTTCACTGGCTCCTTATCTTTTTCAGTAAAAGGTGACTTAGTCATTTTCCCAAGAAGACAGGACTCACAGGTTGGAAGTGATTACAATCACCAACTTCAAGAATTCTTTCTGAGCCAACATGTTTATCCTGTTCTTATTGATATGACCTAGCTTACAGTGCCAAAGGTAGACTTCTGACATATTATCTATTCTAGGGATTTTTTGGAGGTTTGAACCATATTAATAGGCTGTGATAGTAAGTAAATTCTATTATTTAGTTGTCCAACAACATTGTAATACCATTCAAAATGATATTCTAAATTTTCCTTTTATTAAAAATTATAACCGTACATGGCCAAAAGGCTATAGAAATAATATTTAATAAAAATTTGGATAATAGTGACATTCACTCAGAATTAATTACGAGAATTGATTACAAGGTTCATGATTCTTAAAGCTAGAACTGGAACTTTGCTTTCATCTCAACATTTAGGAACCTCTCACCTTCATCAAATCTCCTACTGACCTACAGACCCTGCATCGAATTGCAAATATGATAAGGGCTTCCGGTATCCAATACCCAGGCAGTAGTATCACAAATGAAAAAGTTGCAAGGTGTTATCATATAATTACCTTGCTTCTTCTTCGGCCTGTTCAGGTCTAGGGAGGCAATGTATAGAAAATAGTTCCTCTTCCAGTGCTCCTGCTTCTTGCAAAAGTAGCACTCCACCTGGCTCTGGTCGGGCTTGTGCTTCTTGGTCTGACCCTGTGCAGACGTCCCAGCATGCGACTGCACCTTCTTATTCTTCTTCTTTTTGTTCTTCTTCCTTTTCTTAAAGGTCGACGACCAGAAGAAGACCCTCCCACAACATTCACCGACTCCTTATGAGCTGGTGGTCCTTTCAAAGTTCTACAGCAACCCAACAAGCCGTGGTAGTTTACTGCAGGCTTTGTCATTCGAAAATGAGTAAGGAAGGGGATGAAGGACTTGGGCAAAGAATTAAGGATCGCATCCTTACCGAGCTGCTTGTGCAAGGGAAAGTCCAATTTACTTAGGCGCTCAATCATTTTGATCATGTACAACACATGATCGGTGACTGAGACCCCATCCCTCATCCGAGCATTGAAAATGGCACAACTAGTTTTGTGCCTTTCAACGTCGTCAGGCATGCCAAAGGAGTCGTTCAACATTTGAAGCATCTCCTGCGGCTCGGCTTCTCAAATCTGCGGCTAAACTCATCATTCATTGCCGCCAGCATTATACACCGAATGGTGGTGCGATCGTTGAGCCACTTCTGGTAAGTATCTTGGACCGTCCCTCTAGTGTTTGGGGCTGGCTCCTCAGGTGCCAATCCGTTACTACATAAAGGATCCGCTCATGCTCAAGGACGATTTTTAATTTTTGATACCAGCTATCGAAATTAGGTCCCATGAGCTTGTCATTATCTAATAATAATCAGAGCGATAGGATAGTGGCCATAGCTGCATAAAAAAAATCAGACCTCTATTAGTATATAAATTATTAATACTAAAGACTTGGACTTTAGTCTAAAGTTTCTCCCAATATTTTTATGAACTGGTAGCCTCAACCTCCAATTCGATGAATTACTTTAATTCTTAGTGGGTACTAGAATCCACACAGACTACACACGAGCCCAACTTTGGTTGGTCAACCTATGTGCATCTATGGGTAGGTTCAAAACCAGTTGTTTCCCTAAACAACTTCTAGTAATTTATTTTGCCCCAGAACCAAATCAGTAGGCTTTGGCCTCCACTGAAAAGTTCTGCAGCAACCCCAAACTATCATTCATTGCGCAGCATTATGCACCGAACGGTGGTGCGGTCATTGAGCCACTTCTAGTAAGTGTCTCAGACCGTGCCTTTAGCGTTCGGGGCTGGCTCCTCGAGTGTCGGATCCGTTACTACATAAAGGATCCGCTCATGCTCAAGGATGATTTTTAATTTTCGATACCAGCTATCGAAATTAAGTCCCATGAGCTTTTATTATCTAATAATGATCGGAGCGACAGGGTAGTGGCCATAGCTGCATAAAGAAAAAATAGACCTCTATTAGTACATAAATTATTTATACCAAAGACTTGAACTTTAGTCTAAAGTTTCTCCCAATATTTTTACGAACTGGTAGCCTCAACTTCCAATTCGAGGAATTACTTTAATTCTTAGTGGGTACTAGAATCCACACAGACTACACACGAGCCCAACTTTGGTTGGTCAACTCATGTGCATCTATGGGTAGGTTCATAACCAGTTGTTTCTCTAAACAACTTCTAGTAATTAATTTTATCGCAGAACCTAATCAGTAGGCTTTGGCCTCCACTGAAAAGATCTGGTTAGGTCCAACCATTAACATGACTTGATTTGGTGAATCGGACCAATAAATGATCAGGCCCGATTTTGGCTGGCCAACCTGACCACCATCAGAAAGACTCAACCAAATTATCATACTATAAATGATAATTCCATTAGTCAATAAGCACCAGGCCTTTGGGCCTCCAGTGATTATTAAACTAATGGACTCATTATCACTCACTTAATGGGAGGCTATGACTTAGTTATCACTATAACTTAATCATTTTAGGGACCTAATAATTTTTGAAAATTTTTATTAAAGGATAGAAGAGAAGAAATTAATCAGCTAATTTCAATCCTCCCACTGACTTCACCAAGTCAGATTAAAAAAGATTTAATTAAAACCGGCATTAGGAGCACCTAAATCAGTCACACTGATTTATCTAATGACATGGGTGAGTCCTAATCACCAAGTGATCTAATCAAATCCTAACTCACCAGGTTGGCCAGGTAAGTGAGATCAGTGGTGGGGATATGCCATTAACTCGTCAGAGATCGAATCAATGCGAGTAGCTCCCACTTAAGAACCACTGGTCAAACTGCCGAACTTACCTTAGACACCAACCGGTTCATTAGTTTTAATTTGATCAACTTAGTAAATAGGGTTCCACCGCGTAGCCATGAATTAAGTCCATCTTGGTCTAGTTAAAGACATGGACCCATTCAACTACAACTATTGGAGTTGAGTCTAGAGTATCCTTGACCTAATCTAATTCAACTTTTGATTAGATTTGACTAATTACTCTAATTTAGTCCATTTCTTTAAGCTAACCTTAGGTCTAACCCAATTATGGACCTGATCCATCTAACCCATTGACCCACAAGTTTATGCAATTGTCTTAGGTCTTAATTCACAATTCTAGACCAACTTGACAACACTTAATTCTTTTAATTAAGTATTTGGGCTAATGGGTCAGGGTTTGACATTTTGAAAATAATTTTTAAATTTGAAAGGTTTTATTTTCTGTTCACCAAATATGTTGACTCATTTCACAAATAGATCAGCATATTTCATAAATAGCAATCCTATTGCTAATTACATAACAGAAAATAACTCAATCAAAATAAATCATGAATATTCCTTTAGATGTAATCTAACACATTCATGATAATTTTTATAATTAAACTTTTACAATTAAGTTCTTTCGTTGCTTCATCTGCATGGGATATAATTACAGCGGCATCCCTATCGCCATAGGAGAACACCATCAAATGGGAAGAGAGGGCCTTTAAACCCTAATTTTCTCCTATGATCGGACGACCATGGCAACCAACCCAATTAGATTACTTGCTACTTGGATCAAGTATATATAAATATACCAATTTCAAAATTTAAATTTTAAATTTCAAATTTTATATTTTGGATTTCAAATTTCAAACAAATTTCAAATTTCAAATTTTAAATTTTAAATTTTTGAATTTCAAATTTTGAATTTTAAATTTTGAATTTTAAATTTGAAATTTCAACCAAATTTCAAATTTTAAATTTTAAATTTTGAATTTAAAATTTTTGAATTTTAAATTTTAAATTTTAAAATTTAAATTTCAAATTTTAAATTTTAAATTTTAAATTTTTGAATTTTGAATTTCGAACAACTTTCAAAATTCAAATTTTAAACTTTTAGATTATAACTTAATCTACGTATGCAAATATATATATCATATCTTAGAACCCGCTCTGATACCATTTGAAGTGAAATTTGAGTGCAGGGGTAAAATGATAATTTTAAATTTTTTTCAAAATCACTATTTTACAGTAAAAATTATTAATTAATCTAATTAATTAACATATGTTTATCCTACACTAGGATCTAAATATGATATATAGCATGCATGCATTTAAATTTGAAATTCAAATTTGAACAGTAAATAATTTACTGTTATGTGTTCAGAACACAATACTTTTGTGCGGATAATCGATCGCCGTAATCTGATCACCATCAAAAGAGTCTGATCATCATAATGCAGTCACACAATGTGTCTGGCCTCTGCGGATCATTCACACAAAGCTCTCAGTCTGATCGGCTCCTCACGAATGCTAGTTCGTGACTGTACCTTTTTGATGGCCGATGTTGATCGAACTCCTTCGATCGATGTCTACCGACTCCTTAGATACTTTGGATTATTAGTAAAGATGGTAGAAAGGTAGATGATGCTCTTCCTGAAGTTTGGTGGGCTCACGATACTCGTAGCTCACGTTCTCACTTCCCGAACCCTAAGCCAAAACCCTAGGGTACACAAGAAAACTCTGCGCCCACTTTTATTTTTTTTCGTTTCTTTTCTCTCGAAAGGTTTTGGACCTTCACCTCACACAAAAAGCTTCCTCACACCCCCTTCTTTCTCTCAAAAAAATTCTACGCATGCCCCACATCTTTTTCTCTTTTAAAACAGTGCAAGACGTGTCTTATCCGCGTGAGAGGATAAAGATAAGTGGTTGCACACTTGAATTCAAATCGAATTTGAATTCAAATGCAAACCAACTCATCCCTATCCACTCTGGGCATGAGAAGAGAAGGGGCGTGGCTTCTTTGTGCATGGAAATATTTTACAAGAAACTCTTTCTCGTGTATGATAAGTGGCGCACAAGATGGATAAGCAAGAAGGCAAAAGGGATAAGTTATCCATTCAAATTCAAACACCCTTTGAATTTGAATGGCTAACAAATCAAGTTTATCCAAAAATTGGCACACAAGAGTGGGCATGAGATGCCTTCTGTGTGGGAAAAAATTCATGAGAAGTTGCTACTCATGAATTCAAATGGGCGCTGAAGAAGTGAGGTGGCACAGGGAGAAAAGTCAAGGTGGTTTGAACCTAATTAAGCCAACCTAATTAAAATAGGTTAAGCACAATTAGACTAAATTAAACCTAACTTAATTAGGCTTAATTAAACTCAATAAAATCTTAATCAAATCAGAAATTGACTAAGCCCAACCCCTGATTAAATCAGGGACCAAACCACTTCGATGATTAGGTCAACACTTAACCTAATCGGGTCAAACCCAACTGAATCCAATTCAATTGGACTTGATCCAAAAATAATTACTCAATCAAATTGAGTTAATTAATGATCAAATCATTAATTAAATTTCTCATAAATATTGAGTCCAAATTCAATGGGCAATCGGGTATCAAAGTCCATCGATATGAAACCTTGATCGAAGAGTCCCAAACCAGTGGAACTCTTAACCCCGGTACCCAAAATGTATGGAACTCATGATCAGAGAATCTTGATTCTCGATCACAGAGTAGGACTCATAATCCATGAGTATTAAGACTCTTCATCAGCCATCAGATCAGATAGGAACCTCTAATGTGTGTGACCCCACAGGTTCGAACCTAAGCCGGTAGCACAGGAACCAATTCCTGTACTAATCATAGTGACCATCTAGCAATGGTACCAGATGTCTGGATAGATCGAATAGTCACAATCACCACACTCAGAACCTACATGAATATGGTTACTGTATAATTCATCTCTTTTGACCCTTGTGTTTAGAACGACTCAGGGTTAAACTGTCAACCCTGATTAGATCATCCAAATCGTGCTCAACTCAAACAGTCCTGTGACTCCTCACTAGGACTACCCTGGTCAAGATTTTACTAAATTGAAATACGACTGTACACAGCTCCTGAACTGGAGTGGTCAATCCCATCTTGACACACGCACCGACAAGTCAAGTACTTGACTACACCCAGCATCCTTCCGTCACTGAATTAGAAATTTAGGTAGTCCAATGCCTAAGTGCAGTGAGTTATTTGCAAGTCACTGTGGCGATCTCAGATCAGAGAAACATTTATACCCATATCCCATCGGAGTAAATCTTGACAGCAGAAATAGCTCTGGAGTCAGTCACGTTCAGTGCAGATGTACCCTTACATCTCACCTGTATGCCATACCAGTGTCTTCACACTCCTTGGTTAAGAGGACAACCAACCCATATGGCGCACAATGACCTATACTTGATAAACGTTGTTGTCCTTGGTAACAACGTATCATTTGATCGCGAACAGGTTTAAGGACTAAACGACAAATCCTCCTTTGTCGAGTCTAAATAGTCCTAAGGACTTCACCACAACACAGGAGTTCATTAGAAGATGAAACAATTTATGATAAAAAATGTTAAAATAATTTTTATTTATTTATAATTCATATACAAATACAAAAAGAGCACAACCGTCAACAGACTGATGATTGGCTTTGGGACACTATTCCCAACAGGATTATCATTGCTAGATTGTTACATTGATTGGTTTAAAAATTTATTTCTATGCTACCGACTTAGGTTCAAACCTATGAGATCACACTCAAAAGAAGTTTCTGATTGATCATGTGGCTGATCAATGATTGAGAATCATTCAAGGGCTTAATCGTCAATTTGATTGATATTTAACTTTGTACAAAAGTTGTAATAAATTTATTCACCAAGTGTTAATGAATTAATGAAGGCTTAATTAGTAATTAAATTATTTATTAACTCAATTAGATTGAGTAAAGAAGATTAAATGAGATCTAATTGAATTAGATTCAATTAGGTTTGATCCGATTAGACTATGAGATGACCTAATCGCTAAAAAAAATTATCCCCGATTTGATTAGGACTTTGATTCAATCAATTTCTAATTTGATTGAAATTTGATTAAAAATTTATGAATCTAATTAGATTGGATTTCATCTATTTTATTTGGGCTAAACCAGATGTGATTTGGTTTGGATTCAAATAAAGAAATTAAGAGTCCATATTGCATTGGACTCTTCTCCCTTACGCCACCAATTTTCAATGCCCACTTTTCATCATGCCAAGAAAGTTTTTGCTTGAGATTTTTTTACACCAAAGAGCTCTTTCCCTTCTCTATGATACGTCCACATCTAATTTGGTTTTGATAAAAGAAAGGTTTTGAAATTGAATTTCAAAATATTCCTTATCAAGAGAGTTTGTTCTTATCCAAATCACTCTACATGCCATCCCTTTTATTCTCCTTCTTTTGTGTGACTTTTTGAGAGAATTTTTTATGTGAGAATTTAGATAATGATCTGATTCACAATGAAAAATTATAAAAAGGGGCATTCCATATTTCTTTTGAGGCATGAAATTTGTGGAAAAAGATATCTCTTGGAAGAGTCCAAGATCTTTAGGACTCTTCATCCAAACCTTATTACATGCCAATAAAAGGGCTTTTATTATTCTTTTTGTGTATGTAAGATAGAAGAGAAGGAGTTCTCTATGTTGAGGAGGTTTTGGGGCATGGGTTCATGGAGAAAAAAAAGAAAAGAGTCCTTTGGGTGTGCGCAAAACCTAAGTTTCTAAGATTTTATTTCTCAGGATTTGGGATAAAAGAAAAAATAAGAAGAAAATTATTTTTTCCTTCATTTTTCTTCTACCTTTTCATCTCCTCCAAAAGTCCATCTTCAACCTCTGAAAAGATTTTAGAGATTTAAAAAAAATCTAGATCAATCAAGAAGTAGGTCTTCATGCAAACAAGCATTCTCGAGAAGACTGATCAGATCAGAGCTTCGAGTGGACCTTTCATAAAGGTCGGACACATGTGCAGCTATGAACAACCAGCAAGGATCATCTCTACTATATCTCTCAGTAGCGACAATTATCGATCTATACTCAGATATCGAGTTCTGAACTCAGATAGGTGTAGATCTGATCTACTGCTTACATCCATGCATGTAAATTTTATCATGTGATTATTTCAGATTTTATATGCAACATATCATGTCATGGATCCTAGAGTAGGTTGATTTGATGATTAGATCATATACATGTTATATTAATATGATTAATCTATTTATTTTTCATTATATTTTATTCAAAAAAATTTTAAAATACATGCATGAAATTGTCTACGTTTTTCAATACCTAGATGGAATCTATCAATTTTGGTAGAAAAAGAGAAGTCCTATACAATTTACGAGATTGTGTTCAAAAAGTTTTTAGCCAAAGTAAGTGTGAATACTGAAAAAAAATTTCATGAGATTCATAAGTGAACTCAAGTCGAGTCAATCTAGCATATGACTGATGATGGAATCTGACGAGTTCTTCATGACCTCCGTCAAGTCGAGACTCACGATAGAAGGACTGAATTACATGATAATCTAGGAGTTCATATTTTTATTCTACTAAGTTATCACTACATACTACTAGATATCACTGATGGATTGTAAGACTCATCCGACATCATCTTGATGATTGATGACTCTCGAATGGCAGATTTGAAATTGTTCAAATCCATCGAAGGGAGTTTCGATGATATTGTGATGGAAATCATAATATATTTCAGTACCAAATAGAATGAACCTATAGGGTCACACATTAAGAGATTTAATCTTGAATTAACCAATTGAACTTATGAAGTTCTAATTGGATTAGAATTTATTAAAATCCTATTGGGCACATGGTGAAATCTAATTCTTCTCTAGACTTGAATTCCTTATTAGATAAAAATGGGATCGAGTCTATAGCCTTGAACCTTAACTAGATCCATTTTAATTTGGATTTAGTAGGGCACCCATTTGAGGGCTCAAAAAGATTAGATCAAGCCAATTAGTTGGCAAACAAATCTTCTTATTTTCTTTCTTGTTATTTTCTTCTATGGTGTGGAATAATTGAAAGTAGAGAAGAGGCGCATGCCTCCCTTTTGGAAAGTCCAAGGGGTGCAAACCCCTTGGAGTGGGCGTGAGAAAGAGAGAGGGGCTCACCCCCTCTTTTGCCTTGGTGTGGAAGGAGAGAGAGAGAGGGGGCCCCTCTCTTGTGTGCAAAAAACCTAAAGGGGTGCCAAGAGTTGGTGCCCTAACTACTTGCTTATTTTGATGTGGGCACCCCCTCTTCCTGCCTTATGGAATGTAGGGTGCCCCATCTACTTATCAAAAAAGGTGAGGCTCTTTTCCAATTGGATCTAATTTTCTTAAAAAAAATTAGATTAAAAAGGCAAAAAATCTTATGAGATAAGGACTAGCCATTTTAGATTAATTAGAGATTGATTTGGAATCAAGAAAAGATCTATATAAGAGATGATCTTCTAGGATTTTAAAATGAATTAAATTATGAATTCAGATCTCCACCCTCTCTCCATCTCCATGCTATCTTCTCTTCCTCATCTTTTTTCAATACCTAAGGGTTGGGCATCCCATCTTCCCACATATCTGAATTGAGGATGATCTCTTCTACAACAAGGAATAGGGAGAAAGGCTATAGTTTAAGCGTAGAGATTGCAGTCAAAGATCAAGAGTTGATCAAAGATCTAAAAGATTAAGATTCATCTTAGAGAAAATAGATCTATAATAAGAAGAAAGATTCAAGATTGATCCTGATAGATATCTGTAGAAGCCAGATACGTATGCGGCTTCGAAATCTTCAGATCTAGGATCATCAGTTGCTGTGTATTTCAACCCGTACAAGGTATTGAGATTCGATCTCAATTTTTTTTATTTTATTTTCAGATTATATGTATATCTTTAATCTAAGACTCGGATAGATATAGATTAGATCTATTACATATGAGATTAAAGGGTTTAATCTAGATCGTTGTCGTTGCTGCTTCAAAAAAGTTTTGAAATCTATGCATGCAATCCTATCTAATTTTCTAACACTACATACATTAAATATTGTCTACTTTGGCTCATGACCATCTTTGGGCTTTAGTATGCCTTAGACTTCAGTGAGCTTTAATCATTTGGAGTCTCACGATTTTGTCCTTTAAAAAGTATCTCACGATAGAGAGAAAGTTTCAATTTATATAAGCCATACTCTCTCTTGATTCACAATTACCAATGTGAGACTAAAGATGCCATCCCTCCACAATATTAGCCCATCAAGTCAAGGAGTATATGTGGGCAAAAGGCATCCCATAGACGGAGCCAATGTTGCGATCAAGGGGTTGGATGGCTCAGATTGTTAGATTAACTCTGCTCCCACGTACGTGAGGTATTATTCACTTTGGCTCATGACTATCTTTGGGCTTCAATGGGCTTTGATCATCTGGAGCCTCACAATTTTACCCTTTAAAAATATCTTCATGGGGAGAGAAGGTTTCAATTTATATAAACCATACTTTCTCTTGACTCACAACCGATGTGAGACTAAAGATGTCATCCCCCCACAACAGAAGTTGTAAAAAAAATTTGAAAAACTTCCGTTAAGATCTTCTAGTAGTTTAATCTCATGCATAATTACATTTTATTAGTATTTTATGTCCGAATGAATAGATTCAGTCCATTGATTTATATGATTTTTATTTTAACTACTTGTTTAAAACTTGAAGAATCCTAATATAAAACTTAAAGCTCAATTTAAACAAATAAAGAGCTAGAAAAGAATCATTTAGCATTAATTAATTCTAGGAACCAAATGGAAAATGATTGTAATATTATTATTCTATGTGCTCCTTTTTCTTCTTTTTTTTTGTAACCTTATTATTTCTTTTTTTGTTTATTTGCCATTTTAGACAAATTGAACGAACATTAAAGGCCCATTTTTTGGTAGATAAATATCATAACAAAATTAGTCAATTTTTTTATTGAGCAACTTATATCCATATTCTTATACTTCTCTAAGTAGATAAATTACTTTTCTATAGACATCATTTACTTATGAAATGGAGGAAAGTCTTATCTACCTAAGAGGTAGGTAAGTTATTTTTCCATCAATCAAAAAAATAATATTTTTATTTCATTCCTAATATATCCTTAACCCTATAATAATGATGTAATAATATATAGTACTATCTTATATATAATATTATATTATATTATTATCAGATAATAATATTTTTTTATTTTACTATAATATATTATTATAATAATATAATATTATAGTATAATATCTTATTATATTATTGTAATATAATATTAATATCTTATATTATTATAATATAATATAATATATTAATATATTATATTAATATATATTAATATTATATACTATCTTATAATATATATTTTATTTTATTATATATAGTATTATTTATTATATTATATTATATTATATATGACATATATTATTTATATTTAAGAATATATATTACATGATATTATATATATGACATAGATTATCTATATTTATGAATATGTATTATATAATAGTATATATTATAATATATAAAATATATTATGTTATATTATTATATATAATAATATTTATATAATAAAAAATATTATAAAAAAATATGGATAAATTTTAGCAACTTATTCAAAAAATTAATAATACAAAGAACATGGATAACAAATTTTTGAACTATTTTTTATTATATAAAAAAATATAAAAAATTATTTTTATATAAATATTATTTAAAAAATATTTATTTAAAAAATATAAATTTTTGGATAAGTTTTTCACCGTCAAAAGAGAGTTTCTAAAACAACTTTCGTTCATTAGGATGTTATTAAATTGATTAAATTATAATTTTTTTAAAAAATTTATGTTTATTACATTTTCATTTAGTAATTTATAAAATATATACTTACATTCTTGAAAAATAACAATGTTACTTATAAAGTTTCAAGATGACGAAATGATCAAATTATCCCCTACCGATTGATGCTTTTTTTCACCATTTCTTGTTTCTTTTTTACCACTCTAATCATTCTCTTTTTCTCTAAAATTAAGATTTATAATTAAAAAATCACAACATTGAGAGATGTTGCCCAGCTATGCAACCCAAGAGGGGGGATGAATTGGGTTTCTAAAAATTTTAAGCCCAACAAATGACTTATGAAGAACAAAACAATGGCTTTAAATCAATATTAATTAACTAAAGCAGTATTGCAAGGATATAATAAAGAAATAAGATAAAGCGATAAAGCACACCACAAACACAAGGATTTATAGTGGTTCGGTGCTAACCTTGCACCTACGTCCACTCCCCAAGATCCCACTTGGGAATTTTAATCCACTATCCTTTGTATTCAACCCGAATACAAAACGTCGGAAACTCCGACACTAGCTATCCCAAGCTAGAATACAGGACGTCGGAAACTCCGACCCTAGCTATCCCAAGCTAGAACACTTGTTTCCCGGGTACAAGCCAACCCAAAACACTCCGATTTCAGGTTCGGATCAACCTTTCCTTGTTTTGGAAATCCTCCAAAAACAAGAGCAAAAACTCACAAAGAGTAAGAATATTTAGAGCACAGATGAATACAAAAACAGCTCCTTAAATGAGCAAATATAACAATAAAAACTTTACTCAAATGAAGAACCCCTTTTTCAGATTTTCTCAAGATGAATGAACGGTTGAACGCTTGAGAAGAGGTTGATTGTTGATTGAAGATCTCTTGAAAGCTTTGAACGATCTCTAGATCAAGGTTGAAACGATAGGCGTGAAGAATTCTCTCCTTGAAAGATCTTCCTTTTCTCTTTCACAATCTCTCTGGTATATTGTGGATCCTCTCTCTTTTTCTCTATGGATATTTCTTTGATCTCAGGCTTTTTCTTGCAAATTTCGGATCCTCTCTTCTGTTCTTCTCTTTTTCCTCTCTTTTCTTCTCTTCTCTACATTTGATTTCATGTTTGATCCGCTATTTAATCTGCAATTTCTTTCATCATTTAAAGCACTTTGTAGCATTAGAAGCAAGAGAAAACAATTTAGGCAGATAAAGAGCCGTTAGAGGATTTTTAGGAAGCATAAATGGCAATTAAAACGGGCAAAAAAATAGCCGTTGCTGACATTTCCCGTCGCAGGGGTCGACTCATGAGTCGACTCATGCTTCAGGAGTCGACTCATGAGTCGACTTCTGTTGCAACAGACCAGAAGATCTGATTTCTGAATTTTTCGGTTCAAATCAGCAGGGGTCGACTCATGAGTCGACTCATGCCTTGTGGGTCGACTCATGAGTCGACTCACAGGTCGTGCCAAGCCAAAAATCCAGCGTGCCATGGGAATTTTTTCGTGCCATTCAGCTCATAGTGCCATGAGTTGACTCATGAGTCGACTCATGCACTTCAAACCTTCATAACTTCAGAAATATTAGTCCAAACACAATAAAATTTTCACCAATAGATTTCAAATCATTTGTTCTACCAAATGATATTATCAAATCAGGATTTTAGCAAAATTACGATTTTGCCCTTGAAGAGCATAAGGACTTTTTCAATTGTTTGTATCCCTTCAATCTGCTTTGTAATCATCAAAATCAATCTAGGAGCAACAATCTCTCCCTTTTTGATGATGACAAAACATATGAACAAAAATATTTATGTTAAAGCATTAATTTCAAAAGAATCCATTATGGGTGTATATGCTTGAAAAGAGTATGATTCTTTTGGCATGTAATATAAATGCAAAAATAGTTTGTCCATTTTCTTAAAGATTTGAAAAGGGTATTAGATCATTTTGAGTTCAAGATATTTCAGAGCAAGAGAAGATAAATAACTTTTTCTATGTATCAGAGCAAAAATAATTTTTACAATGATATCAGAAAAGATTTTATAATGTATCAGAGCAAGAAAATTTTAATGTATCAGAGAAAATTTCATACAGTATTAGAGCAAATGTTATAATATTTTAGAGAAACCTTCACACTGTATCGGATCAAATGTTATCATGTATCAGATCAAGTTGAAAGAAATTGTAGGATGTATCAGAGTAAAACAAATTTCTTATTGATGTCTCAAGGTGAGTAAAATTTCAAAAGCAAGTTTGAATATCAGAGCATATATATATAAAAAATACTTATTTGCATTGTACTCATGATTTTGCTTTTGATGGATTAAAGTTCTGTCTGATACCAAATTTCTCTGTCTGATACCAAATTTCGATACCAAAATTTCTCAAAGTTTTGTTTAATCTTTCAATCCTTGTTTTTGTCTAATTTCTCCAATATTTGTTTAATTTCTTCAATATTTGTTTTAATTTAATTTCTCCCCTTTTTCTCATAATTTAGGGTTTTGCTTTTTGTCTAATTTCAATTTTTGTTTAATTTTAATTTCTCCCCCTTTTTGACATCATCAAATATAGTTAACTCTTTCTTTTCCTTTTCTGAAAATATTCTTTAGTTTCTTCCTCTTTAGAGTTTTTCACAGATGTTTGCTCCCCCTTAATATAGCAATTATCAATAGCAAACAACAACAAGGAGAAGATAATATTTCAATTGATGTATCAGAGATTGAAATATAACCAAAATATAATCATTACAAAGAGGTAGAAATATAGGTAAAAGATGATTCCATTAAAATCATAATTGTTTCAATACATAGAATTCAACCAGCTAAATGTCAATACATGGCCCCAAGGTATAGATCCTAGAACAAGATACTAACTCCTAAGATCTAGATAAGTCAATGATCAGAGTCATCAGATATAGGGTGAGGGGATGATGGATCAGAAGTGCGTCCTCTACCCCGTCTGCCTCTGCCACGAGTGGAGGTGATGGCACGAGCAGGAGAACGAGATGAACTAGGTGGCTGAGAATGCTGAGATACTAGGGCTGATATCATGAGTCTGATAGAATCAAGTACGTTTAGTGCTCTGGAAACAGATTGAAGTAGAGCAGTGAACTGGGTGGTAGCATGCTCACTCGATCCTCTGATCTCTTTCCTCAGTAGCTCATATCCACCTTCTAGTGCTCCTCTGAGCCTGCCAGCCTCTGCAGTGAGGTCTGTGACCTCAATGGTAGACTCCTGTGGCTGGGGATGGGCCAATGCAAGGACTTGCCCCTGCAAGTCAAGAACTCTGCCAGTTAGTCTCCAGACTGTATCCTCAAGCTGCTGTATCCTGACGGACTGATCTGAAATCATCTGAAATATAGTGGAGATGTGGGGAGTAATGGTCTGATCAGAAGAAGTAGCTCCAGGTGCAAAAGAAGTACTACTCCACTGGCTAGACAACAAAGAAGCCACACTCTGAGATATATGCTCGATCTGATCGTCAGCCAGTCTGAACTCTGAATGAGGTGCTCTGCTCTCTGGCTGATACACTGGTGTGGGCATCCTAGTAAACTCAGAAGGGCCAGCCTCAGTATCATGAATGAACTGGGTATCTGGTGAAGCTGCCCTGAAATCATGTACAGGAGAAGTTGGACCTTCTTCTTCTACTCTGCCTTCAGTTCTGTCTTCAGCTCTTTCCTCAGCTCTCTCCTCAGCTCTTTCTTCAGAGCCCTTGATCCAACCACCAACAGTCTTTGTAATTCCCATTCGGTGCAGGCTGTGTTGGTTGAAAGTGTCCACATGTGAGAGCTTGGTAGGTGTCTCCCCTTCACAGCTAACTCCAAACCTCCTAAAAACTCTAGTAAGGGCCATACCATAAGGCAAGTGTGCCTTGGATCTGTTCAAAGTTTCTCTCATGGCCTCTATCATAAGTGTAGGGAGGTTTAAGGGGGTCTGAGTGATGATATGAAACATGACACATACATCTCTGCCAGATAGTAAGTCATGTCTACCACTCCTAGGAAAGAATAGTTTTGTCACAATCTGATGCAGGACCCTCATCTCAATGGACAGTAGCTTTGCTTCCAATCTGTTTAAACTTCCTGAAAAATCTTCTCCTAAGATAATTCTGATCCCTTCTTCTTTAATTGGGAGTTCCATATATGAGTATCCTTCACTAGGCAACTGAAGTATCTCTCCCAATATCCTAGAATCCAAACAGATGTCAATCCCCTTTACAGTTGAAGTCACAGATCCGTTTCCATAATTTAGGTTCTGGTAGAACTCTCTGACTAGATCAACATAGGTGACTTCCTTAAGAGAGCAATAAAGTTCCCATCCTTGATTTTTGATCTTGGTAGCAAAAGTAAAGCCTTCTTTCTCAAAGAACCGAAAATCTATATTTTTCCCGGTTTCTACTTTTCTATCAGAAAGAAGATTTACATTGGGGCTTATGGAGGGTTGAGAGGGACCTTGAGCAGGTACTGAAACTGGATTGGGAACAGTGGAAGACTGAGCATGCCTTTTCTTTCGGACAATTTCCTCAGGCTCTCGGATTGATTTCCTTCTTTGGGGAAGTTTCATCTTTGGAGCCATATCCAATAAGGTAGCAGACAAGAAGACTTGAATTCAGTGGAGGAGGGATCACTAAAGAGTAAAGAAGAATTTTGGTGGAAAAAAGAAGTGGATTTTGAATGAACGGTGAAGTTCTAGGGCACGTTCCACCCGCGCCAAACACTGCGAGAATGCACAGAAAAATCCTTTTCAAGGAGGCGATTTTTGGTGGAGAGAAGGAGGGAGAATTGCCTCGAAATTAATCTTTGAATTTGGAGCAAAACAGAAGTTTGGAGAGGACGGCTTTCGGAAGGAAGACGACGAGAAGATGAGTCGTCTCATAAACAGGTTTCCCGTTTTAAAAACAATGAACCCGATGGAAGTTGGTGGGATTTACAAGTTTGCCATTGAGTCGACTCATGGGGGTCGACTCATGAAGTTCAGAAAATCAGGAAAAATGCAAATAAATTCCAGAAAAATTCAAAATTTTGGGAGAAAGAATTTTGCTCAATGATAAGTTTTTAGAGTGATAAAACTGAGCTTTTGGAACCAGGATAGATGTTGAAAATTGAGCTCTAAGAGATTTTGACATCTATTCTTTGGAAATTGAGAAATTTCAGACAAATGGATCTAGAATTCCTAGATTTCTCCTAATTTCACAGAATCTTTCCTCACTAAGGGCCTTTGTAAAGATATCAGCTAATTGATTTTCAGTGCAAACATATTCAAGAATTATATTTTTGTTTTGAACATGTTCTCTTATAAAATGATGTCTTATCTCAATATGTTTAGATCTTGAGTGTTGTATTGGATTTTTAGATAGATTTATAGCACTTGTATTATCACATTTTATTGGTGTTTCATTAAGTTTGATTCCAAAATCTTCGAGTTGTTGCTTAATCCACAAGATTTGAGCACAACAACTTCCGGCTGCAATGTATTCGGCCTCAGCCGTAGACAGTGCTACCGAATTTTGTTTCTTGCTAAACCATGAGATTAGGTTAACTCCAAGAAATTGGCAAGTTCCACTTGTGCTTTTTCTATCTAATTTACATCCAGCAAAATCAGCATCAGAATATCCTAACAAATTAATTTGTGAGTCCTTAGAGTACCATAACCCTATAGTTTGTGTACCATTTAAGTATCTAAGGATTCTTTTAACAGCATTCAAATGAGATTCCTTAGGATTAGATTGATATCTTGCACATAAGCAAACACTAAACATGATATCAGGCCTACTTGCAGTTAAATATAATAATGAGCCAATCATACCTCTATAGTATTTTAAGTCTACGCTTTTACCTTCATCATCCTTGTCAAGCTTACATGAGGGACTCATTGGTGTGCCAATTGGTTTGCAGTTCTCCATTCCAAATCTTTTGAGTAGTTCCTTGGTGTACTTGCTTTGGGTGATGGAGATTCCCTCTTTTGATTGTTTGATTTGGAGTCCGAGGAAGAAGGTGAGTTCTCCCATCATGCTCATCTCGAACTCTCCCTGCATAAGCTTAGCAAAGTCTTGACAAAGGGATTCATTAGTAGACCCAAAAATTATGTCATCAACATAAATTTGTATAATTAGCATATCATTTTGGTTTCTTTTAATAAATAGAGTTGTATCCACATTGCCTCTTGAGAAACCATTATTTAGTAGAAATTTGCTTAGCCTTTCATACCATGCTCTAGGTGCTTGTTTTAGACCATATAAAGCTTTATTTAATCTAAAGACATGATTGGGAAAAGCATGATTTTCAAATCCAGGGGGTTGTTCTACATATACTTCTTCAGAAATATATCCATTTAAAAATGCACTTTTAACATCCATTTGAAATAGTTTGAATTTCATAAAGCAAGCATAAGCAAGTAGAAGTCTAATGGCTTCTAATCTAGCAACAGGTGCAAAGGTTTCATCAAAATCAATTCCTTCTTCTTGATTATATCCCTTAGCAACCAGTCTTGCTTTATTTCTAATTACATTTCCATGCTCATCTAATTTGTTTCTAAAGACCCATTTAGTGCCAATTATTGAATAATCTTTAGGTCTTTTCACTAAGGTCCAAACATTATTTCTTTCAAATTGACTGAGTTCTTCTTGCATAGCATTAATCCAGTTATGATCATTTTCAGCTTCTTCAAAAGTTTTAGGTTCAAGTTGAGATACAAAAGCACAATGATTAAGTTCATCTCTAAGTGAAGAACGTGTTTTTACCCCATGCATAGGATCTCCGATAATTAATTCCTTAGGGTGGTTGTGAACATACCTCCATTCCTTGGGTAAGTCATTTGTACCTTGAGGTTGTTCTTGAATTTCTTCACCTTTCTCATTTTGTTCATCTTCTTGATCCTTGTCTTCTGGAGTTGCTGAATCTTTTAGAGTGATCTCCTTCATACCTTCTATTAGTGGATCTGTATCATCAACACCCTTATTCTTCCTTGAAGGAAGATCGTTAGATTCATCAAAGACAACATGTATGGACTCCTCAACTACTAAGGTTCTTTTGTTGAACACTCTAAATGCTTTACTAGTGGAGGAGTAGCCTAGAAGGATTGCTTCATCTGATTTTGCATCAAATTTACCAAGTTTTTCTTTGCCATTATTTAATACAAAACATCGGCAACCAAAAACATGAAAATAGGCAATATTTGGTTTTCTTCCTTTTCAAAGTTCATAGGGGGTTTTCTTTAAAAATTGTCTTATTAAAGCACGATTTAAAATGTAACATGCTGTGTTAATAGCTTCCGCCCAAAAATATTTTGGAAGGTTGCTTTCACAGAGCATGGTACGGGCCATTTCTTCTAAGGTTCTATTTTTCCTTTCAACTACCCCATTTTGTTGGGGTGTCCTAGGAGCAGAGAAGTTGTGGCCAATTCCATTTTCATCACAAAAATTTTCAAAGTCATGATTTTCAAATTCTGTTCCATGATCACTTCTAATATTTTGAATTGAAAACCCTTTTTCATTAGTGACTTTTCGATGAAATTTCGTGAAAATTTGAAAAGTTTCATTTTTGAGAGCTAAAAAGAAAACCCAAGTAAAACGAGAGTAATCATCAATTATTACAAATCCATATCGTTTTCCTCCTAGACTAGTGGTTTTAGTTGGTCCAAATAAATCCATATGTAAGAGCTCTAAAGGTCTAGAAGTTGAAATAGTGTTTTTGGATTTAAATGATATTCTAGTTTGTTTACCTAATTGGCATGCATCACAAATTCTATCCTTTTCAAAATTTAATTTTGGCAAACCGAGAACTAAATCCTTTTTGATTAATTTTGAAAGAGAATGCATGCTAATATGTGCAAGTCTACGATGCCACAGCCAACTAGTCTCATTTATTTTAGCATTTAAGGAAACTAGGCATTGCATGTCTAATTTAGTTAAATCATTCAAGTCTACCATATAAACATTGCCATGCCTATGTCCTATAAATTTAATGCCATCGTTAATAGGACTCGTCACAATGCATACAGATGATTCAAAACTTACTTTATACCCTTTATCACAGAATTGACTAATGCTAAGTAAGTTATGCTTTAAACCTTTAACAAGTAAAACATTCTCAATGTATTTGGAGGGAGTGATACCAATGTTACCTATCCCGATGATCTTTCCTTTGCCATTATCTCCAAAGGTGACCATCCCTCCATCCTTAGCATCAAACGTGATGAATTGTGATTCATCACCAGTCATGTGTCTCGAGCATCCGCTGTCAAGATACCATTTCCTGTTTCCTTCTTGGGATGCTAGACACACCTGCAAGCACAGATCAAGTTTCTGTCTTAGGTACCCAAGCTTTCTTGGGTCCTTTCAGGTTAGTCAGAATGGTTCCTTTTGGAACCCATATTTTCTTTGTGTTTGCATATTTGTTAATAAGACATGTGTATGATTTATGTCCTATTCTTCCACATTTAAAAAAGTAATATTTGTAGGCTTTTTGTTGAATAATTTGCATAAATATCCTTCAAAAATTTTTGTTTCTTCAGGGGTTTATAACCAAGTCCAGCCTTATCATATATAGCTTTCTGATTATCAAGGATCATATTTAGCTTGTTTGAACTTAAGGTGAACTTATCTACTATAGATTTCAGCCTGTTAATTTCATCCTTAAAGTTTTGATTTTCTTGAATCAATGTGAATTTTTCAATTGAAAGAATTTCAGCTTGTTTCACTAAGGACTGATTTTCCAATTTCAGCTCTTTGTTTTTCTTCCCTAGTTTCTTTAATTCATCAATTGAATCATAGAAAGCTTCATGCAATTCTTCAAAAGTAAATTCACTAGTGGATTCAGAAGTTACCTCATTTTCATGTGCCATCAGGCACAGATTGGCTTGTTCGGTTGAGGTTTCCTCGTCGGAGCTTGAGTCATCACTCGCACTCCAGGTCGCCATCATTGCCTTCTTTTTGAATTTCTTTGGACCTTTCTTCAATTGAGGACATTCGGATCTGAAATGTCCTGGCTTCTTGCACTCGTAGCATATAGGGGTTTGATCTTTCTCCTTTTCTATGCTTTGATCCCCTTTTGTAAATTTCTTTCTCATCCCCTGTTTCCTTTTTCTTAGAAACTTCTTGAATTTTCGGGTGATGAGAGCCATCTCCTCATCCTGATCTTCATCTTCAGAGTCATCTGTTTCATAATCAGGTGAAGTTGTGGATTTGAGGGCAATGGTTCTTTTCTTTTTGATTTCATCCTCTTGATGTTGCATCATGCTAAGTTCATGAGTCATCAAGGATCCAAGAAGCTCTTCTAGAGGTAGAGTGTTCAAGTCCTTTGCTTCTTGGATGGCAGTCACCTTGGCTTCCCAAGTTCTTGGCAGTGACCTGAGAATCTTCCTTACAAGTTCACTGTTAGTATAAGATTTGCCAAGACTCTTTAAACCATTGATTATATCAGTAAAACGAGTAAACATAGCAGTTATGGACTCATCATGCTCTATTTTGAACAATTCATATTTATGTACAAGCATGTTTATTTTAGACTCTTTTACTTGATTTGTTCCCTCATGGGTGACTTCTAACCTATTCCATATTTCTTTAGCAGATGCACAAGTAGAAATGCGATTAAATTCACTAGCATCTAGTGCACAATAAAGAACATTCATAGCTTTGGCATTTAATTGTGCCAATTTCTTGTCAACCTCATCCCATTCTTTCTCGGGTTTGGTTGACTCCTCACCATCTATAATCTTGGTGGGTGTGTGAGGACCATTCACTATGATACTCCACATATCATAGTCGAGTGCTTGTATGAAAATCTTCATCCGAGCTTTCCAATAGGTGTAATTAGACCCATTGAAAAGTGGAGGTCGGTTTGTTGATTGCCCCTCAGCTAGAGAAGTTCCAACATGGGTTGCCATAGATCTTTGGCTCTTTGATTGTTAGATCAAAGAAGGGCTAGAGCACTGGCTCTGATACCACTTGTTGCCCAGCTATGCAACCCAAGAGGGGGGGTGAATTGGGTTTCTAAAAATTTTAAGCCCAACAAATGACTTATGAAGAACAAAACAATGGCTTTAAATCAATATTAATTAACTAAAGCAGTATTGCAAGGATATAATAAAGAAATAAGATAAAGCGATAAAGCACACCACAAACACAAGGATTTATAGTGGTTCGGTGCTAACCTTGCACCTACGTCCACTCCCCAAGATCCCACTTGGGAATTTTAATCCACTATCCTTTGTATTCAACCCGAATACAAAACGTCGGAAACTCCGACACTAGCTATCCCAAGCTAGAATACAGGACGTCGGAAACTCCGACCCTAGCTATCCCAAGCTAGAACACTTGTTTCCCGGGTACAAGCCAACCCAAAACACTCCGATTTCAGGTTCGGATCAACCTTTCCTTGTTTTGGAAATCCTCCAAAAACAAGAGCAAAAACTCACAAAGAGTAAGAATATTTAGAGCACAGATGAATACAAAAACAGCTCCTTAAATGAGCAAATATAACAATAAAAACTTTACTCAAATGAAGAACCCCTTTTTCAGATTTTCTCAAGATGAATGAACGGTTGAACGCTTGAGAAGAGGTTGATTGTTGATTGAAGATCTCTTGAAAGCTTTGAACGATCTCTAGATCAAGGTTGAAACGATAGGCGTGAAGAATTCTCTCCTTGAAAGATCTTCCTTTTCTCTTTCACAATCTCTCTGGTATATTGTGGATCCTCTCTCTTTTTCTCTATGGATATTTCTTTGATCTCAGGCTTTTTCTTGCAAATTTCGGATCCTCTCTTCTGTTCTTCTCTTTTTCCTCTCTTTTCTCTTCACATTTGATTTCACGTTTGATCCGCTATTTAATCTGCAATTTCTTTCATCATTTAAAGCATTTGTAGCATTAGAAGCAAGAGAAAACAATTTAGGCAGATAAAGAGCCGTTAGAGGATTTTTAGGAAGCATAAATGGCAATTAAAACGGGCAAAAAAATAGCCGTTGCTGACATTTCCCGTCGCAGGGGTCGACTCATGAGTCGACTCATGCTTCAGGAGTCGACTCATGAGTCGACTTCTGTTGCAACAGACCAGAAGATCTGATTTCTGAATTTTTCGGCTCAAATCAGCAGGGTCGACTCATGAGTCGACTCATGCCTTGTGGGTCGACTCATGAGTCGACTCACAGGTCGTGCCAAGCCAAAAATCCAGCGTGCCATGGGAATTTTTTCGTGCCATTCAGCTCATAGTGCCATGAGTTGACTCATGAGTCGACTCATGCACTTCAAACCTTCATAACTTCAAAATATTAGTCCAAACACAATGAAATTTTCACCAATAGATTTCAAATCATTTGTTCTACCAAATGATATTATCAAATCAGGATTTTAGCAAAATTACGATTTTGCCCTTGAAGAGCATAAGGACTTTTTCAATTGTTTGTATCCTTCAATCTGCTTTGTAATCATCAAAATCAATCT